>NC_052171.1:301884-603769 GCF_902713615.1 Scyliorhinus canicula
GTTAGGTAGATTGGCCACGATAAATTGCCCTTAGTGTCCAAAATTGCCCTTAGTCTTGGGTGGGGTTACTGGATTATGGGGATAGGGCGGACGTGTTGACCTTGGGTAAGGTGCTGACTCGATTGGCCGTATGTAAATTCAATGATAATCGTGCTCACTGTTATACAGACACCTGATCAACGATATGTCTCACTTTAGTCAAATGTCTTTAAATATCTTTATGGTTAGAATCCCTTTCATCAACTGCAAATAAGCATCTGTTTATTACTCACGGGATCTCTGATCAGTGAATTTTTATTTTGAGTGAAATCTTGTATAATGTTAGTTTGCAACTCAGTGAAGGCAATCTCTCTGAACAGTTCAGTGGGAATAAGAATGAAATTGCACAGAGCGTGAATTAATAACCAGAGTGGAATATCTGAAAGAAGGGAACAGGTTTTCCTGGACGTTTATGTCATTGTAAAATTGTACTAAATGTGGGTCCCTCAACAGAGTGGATATCTGAACCAAATATCCATCTATTACTGTGGCTATCTGTCCGTGGAGATTTGTATTGCGTGTGAGTCAGGAAATGGACTGAATTAAGTTGGTTCTATTTTTAAATACTGTATTTTATTGATGAGCGTTCGCTCAATTTCAGGGAGCGCGCTGTCTGTGTTTTACGTTTGGAATAGAGTAAAAAAGTGATTGGTTGTGTTTTGATGAGGTTTTTATATTTATTGTGTGAAGTGAAATGCCTCGCTATCTCTGTTGTCTGTTGAACTGCTCGAACAGATACAGGTATCACATTCACTCTGACAATTAAAACATACAACAGTCCATAGATTTTGTGATATTTTTCTCATTTCTATTAATCCTGAAATGAACACCAATGTTTGTTCAATGGTTATCGTTGTTTTTAAACTGTGTTGCTGCTCCAAACAATTTGCGAATCTGTTCCCTGAACCCAGAAACCCCGCCAATGCATTCAGACACTGGTTTTCCAAGGAGTAATTGGGAGGCTTATTCTTCTGATCGAAATGCAGCATGGGACACTGAGCTGTCGGGAAATTAATTTCCGATTTAAATACCCACTTTGGAACATTATAATTGATGCTTAATGTGTTACTGTATTTAGTTTTGTTTTCCTCTGTATTCACTGTCACTCTCAATTTGGTTTTGCCTGTGGAATCTGTAATTACCATTCTGCTTCCAGATCCCGCATTGTTGATGTAAATGGTGAAGGAGAGTGATCCCAGTGCGGATCCGTGTGTAAGGCCACTCTCCATCTTCCACCAATCAGACTAAATCTCTTTAACTCCTCTCCTTGTTTTATGTGTGTGTGTACAGCTTTCTGCCCATTCTGCTGCTGTGTCCCCCAACTCCACTGACTATGACATTACTCATGAGTCTGTTATGTCGGATCTCACTGAAGGCATTCAGAAAATCAAGTTGTTTGATGTCTCTCACATTAACAAAATCTATAATTTTGGATTGTGTTTGAAATAATTGATTCAAAACAGGAATTATGCTAACTTTGGAAAACGAACTGACCCTTTGTTATAGTCTGCGTTATTAGCTTATATTTTCCTCATCATATTAATTCAATAATCCATATTACTGACATTGTGACTGGGTTATTATTTTCTGGTCCGGTTTTATTTTTTTGTTTTGAATTTAAGAATAACAGCAACCGGCTGCTACCTTTCAATTCTTTGACAATATTGTGAGCATAATGAGTGAATAGTTAATAGCGTCTCTGCTCTTTCTCACTGTCAATTGAAAGATTATTTGTGGTTAAAATTCGTCCGTTTCCAGTAATCTCCATCGACCCGGACCCGAACTCTGGCCTCCTATCTGCTCTTGATCTTTTCATTGAGAAGTCTTACAACATCAGGTTAACTACATCTTTTCATTGAGATCTGTCAGTGCGACATCGACAATCTCAGTTTGTCTGCCCTCTCACCCATTCTATCCTGACTCCTGAACGAGCTCAACCCTTCTCTCTTTATCCAACCCTCTCCTGGTTATCTCAGCTGATCACAAATATGGTGCGGTTATTGTCTAGCGCACTGACATCTCAACAAAGGCGGAGCGCCAACTCGCTCATATATCCTGCTACCTACATCTGGATGCCACCACCAAACATCATGATATTGTTTCCAGGTCTTTCACTGACCTCATTGACTCTGGAGATCTTCCGTCCACAACCTCGGTCATCAAAGGTCCGCAACCCCACACATCCTGCATCACCTCCCACTTCTTACTCCTTCCCAAAATCCACAAACCTGAGTGTCCCAGTAGATCTATTATTTCAGGCGTTTCCAGGCCGATCAACCTCGTCTCTTACTACCTGCATGCCTGATTCGATCCTTTTCCACCGACATTCCTAATTCCGCGTCTGCCGTACGTCATATAAAACAGGTCCATTTCACTTGCCCTAACCACCCAGTCTTTACTGTGGATATCCAATACCTCCGCAGCTCCGTTCCCCAAGAGGGGTTAGGGGGCGCTAAGCGCTCTCGGCTGCTTCCTTGGTCGGAGGCTGGGACAATTACCGCCCACCGCAACCTTCGTCTGTATTTCTGAACTTTTTCTGTCACTCAATAATTTCTTCATTCACTTTTCTCACTTCTTGCAAATTTAAGGTATGGTCATAGGTCCCTCTTTGAGCCCGTTATGTCTGTCTTCTTGTACGCTGTTAGAATCTTGGAATTTTAGAGTGGTGAAGGAGGCCATTCGGAGGCCATAGAGTCGGAACCGTCCCTTCTAAAGCGCACCCTACTGAAGCCCACGTATGTACCAATCCCCGGAACCAAGGAACCCCCACTTAACATTTTCTGGACACTACGGGCAATTTATCATGGGCAATCCACCGAACCAGCACATCGTTGGACTGTGGGAGGCACCCGGAGCATCCGGAGGAAACCCACGCAGACAGGGGGAGAACGTGCAGACACTGCACAGACAGGGACCAGCGGGGAATCGAACCTGGGAAACTGGAGCTCTGAACCAGCTGTGCTAACCACTGTGCTACCGTGCTGACAATGTGGAACACTCTGTGTTCCTGTTCTACTTTAGTCCCCTTCCACAACTAAATTGCTGTTACAGCGATGACTGTATTGGTGACACGTCATGCTTCTTTCTGGACCTGGAAACATGAATCGATTTTACTTCCAATTTCCAGCCCACTCTCACCTTTGAAGGTTCATCGCCGATACTTTATTTCCTTTCCTTGACGTGTCTGCCTCCATTAACTGGGGTATGTTGTCCACCTATATGCGAGACAAGCCCACCGAACCCATATACACCTCGTTTACACATCCTATACATTGCTTCCTCTAATGGCTGAACCCCACTCTCCCAGTTTTCCTGTAACCCTCACCTCTGTTCTGATAATGCCACCCTTGGAAATAGCACTTCTGGAATTTCAGCTTTTCTCTGAACCCGCTTTGAACCCAACACCTTACTTTGGCTGGCAGGCCTCTCACCCGGGTTCAGTTCATTTTTCCCTCAGCTGCCCTCACATTCCATCCCTTCCTCAAACATGAAAGTGTCTCCCTATTCCCACTTTCCATAGCACCGGCCTCCGCATCCTCCGCCATTTGTGCCAACTCCAGCACGATGTCACCGCGAAGCGGATTGGCACCTCCGACCACGCCCATATTTATTTCATTCTTCAGAGACAACCTTCCGTGACAGCCTTGTTCCACTTGTCCATCACATGAACACAGCTTCCCATTCACTTAGCCCCTTCCCATGCAATCACAGACGATGCAACATCTGCCCCTTTCCTCCTCCCGTCTCATGATTCGCAGCAAGAAATTCTCATCTGTGGCGAAGCAGCGAATCATTTGTGTTTCTTGAATAATGTCTGCTTTATTCGCCGCTCCCAATACAGTCTCCTCTGCATTGCGGTGCCGAGGCGCAGTTCTGGATGATCTCTTTGAGGAGAACTTTCTCGCAGCCCAAAAGCATGACGCCAGCCTTCCGGTTGCGGCCATTTTAACTCGGCACATTGCTCCCATTTCCATGTCTCTGTCCTTGGCCTGCAGCAATGATCCAGTGAAGTCCAAAGGAAGCTGGAGGAGCAGCATACCGTCTTCCAATTAGGATGTTGCAGCCCTCAGGTCTCAACTGGAAGATCGACAACATTAGACTGTGAACTTCCTTTTCCATCTTAACGCCCTTGTTTTTGGAATGTCCCATCTTTTTAATCATTTGAACAGATTCCAAACCTTGAGAGAAACTATTCCTGGCAAGTGAGCCCTGAGGAATGTCCATTGCCGGAGGGGGAATGTTACTGAAAAAAGCATCCCAGGGATTTTTTTCCCAAAACAGGAGAGGACGTATTCCTGGAAATAGTGTGATGTTGGGATGTTCTGGACATGACAATCGAGAATTCATGGGAGAAGGTACCGCAGGATGATTGAACGTAGGAAAGTTGGCCCTCAGGAATATTCTGGAGAATTAACGTGCTTCATTTGTTTCACGATTATGAACTGTGGAGGTCCAGCGTTTGTGTTATTTTTTTCCATCGAGCATAGTTGATTCCAATACTGCAGGCATGGGTTTAGCAGTCCATCAGAACAATCCAGTCCAGGGATCGGTCCAATCCAGGGTGTTTGCCATGGATTGTGAGTGAGGAGGGAAGGTAATCGCTGGTATGATCGTATCTGCTTTGGGAAAACAGGTCGGTCTGAGTTAATCCTGTAAATCAGACTAACTGAGGAATATAACCTATCCTAAAGTTATCTGACTTATTAACACTTTCCTTCGACTTCCATAAACTGACAGGGCTGCAATTCACACTATTCCTACGGCATATACACTTGGGTTCTATTTACTACTTCCCCTTATAATATGTTGTCTCGGTCCCACTCCTCTACCAACGCTGTCACCCACCCATTACCCATTTTATTGATGCTGAAATACTGTCCAGGTTCAGACACAGAGAATATTTAATCATTAATTTCCAGCCTCTTCTCCCTTCTCTCTCTGGCAGTTAATTTACTGGGAATTACGATTCTGTGTCGGGGGAAGTGTGGCCTCTCTACCTGCACCACACGACACCTGGTGGCCATGGCAACGGCGGATCTGCTCTACATTATCACTCGGCCGATCCTGGAGAAGATCAATTCTTACTATTTCCCCCGGAATTTCCTGGACCTCACCCCTGTGTGTAGTGTTAACCTTGCCCTACTGTATGCATCCGCGGACTGTCCTGTCTGGTTCACCCTCGCTTTCTCTTTTGATCGATTTGTGGCAATTCGCTGCCAGAAACTGAAAACTAAATATTGCACCGGGAAAACTGCGGCTGTGGTTCTGTCAACAACTGGCCTCCTGCTCTGTGTAAAAAACATCCCCTGGTACTTTATATATGGACCTGGAGAGATAATAGACAATGTGCAGTGGGGGTGTCAAGCAAAGAGAACATTTCCCTCTGAACCCGGGCGCTCTGTATACAACTGGTTTAATCGTGTTTTAACCCCGTTTTTCCCATTCTTCGCAATCCTTCTGATCAACGCTCTGATAGTCAGGCACATTTTACTCATCAGTCGAGTACGGAAGGCACTGAAGGCTCAGAGTCAGGGAGGCAATCGCAACGACCCAGAGATGGAGAGCAGAAGGAAGTCAATGATTTTGCTTTTCAGCATCTCCGGAGCTTTCATTATCCTCTGGACCGTGGCTATCATTAAATTTTTCTATTTTGATGTGAGAAAATTACATTACTTCACCCTTCCGCAATATACTTTCCAAAAAGTCGGATTTATGCTGATGGATTTAAATTGTTGCACCAACACATTTATTTATGTGGTGACTCAGTCCAGGTTCAGGCAACAGATCAACATCGTGTGGAAATATCCAGTTACGTCAATTATTAAATTAATCAATGAACACAAATGACTGACCCTCCGCCAATCAGGAGAGCCAATCGCTGACTGACAGCCCCACAGCCAATCAGGAGCCCCAGCTGCAGGTTGAACGTCGCCTCGGTCAATCAGAAGTCGCTCGTATTGCTTGAAAACAGCGTGTGCCAATCAGGAGTTCGGTCTTCAAATTCAGTGAACTCGAACACTGAAGACCAGGACATTCATGCAATCAGTGACAATGATATCAGACTGTCAGGGGGCCCACTGATGGGCTGGCTGGTGGGCACCGGCAGAGGTGGTTGGGTTGGGGGACCTGCAGGGCTGCGTGGGAAGGCAATGGCAGGGTGCACTGGCGGGGGGGGGGGGGCGTGTTAGGCCACTGAAAGCGCTGAATGGTGGTGAGTGGCACTGGTATGGCGCGACTGGCATGGCTGGCAGAGTAAGGGGCGCACTGACAGGGGGCATTGGCATGGATGGCTGGAGGTGGTCTCAATGTCACGGTGATTGTCAGGGATGGCTGTGGCAGGATGCACTGAAAGGAGGGCACTAGCAGGCTGGCAGGGATTTGGTTCACAAGCAGGAATATCAGTGGCAGGGCTTTCTGGGAGCCGGAAACTGGCAGAGCCGGCAGCTAGGCACTGGCACTGTGAGCTACGCGGCTCACTGGCTGGCGGGATTACAACAGGGTTGGTTAATTTGGCATTTGCAAGGCTGACAAAGAGGTAACTGGAGAACTGGCTGAGGGAACGGCACTATCTTGGTTGGCTGAGCGCAGCTGGCAGGGCTGATTCGGGGGCAACGGCGGGTTGGGGGTCGCTGGTGGGGCTGGCTCGGGGTCACTAGCAGGGTTTGGTGAGGAGTTCTGAGTAGTCCAGATCGGCACACTCCATACCCCAGCAATACACATTCGGACCATGCAGCCCAGCACAGCACATTCCACAACCCAGCACCGCACATTCCACACCCGAGCACTGCACATTCCACACCCGAGCACTGCACATTCCACACCCGAGCACTGCACATTCCACACCCGAGCACTGCACATTCCACACCCGAGCACTGCACACCATATCGCAGGACCGCACCCTCCAACCTTGCAGCCCAGCACTGCACACTCCATCTCAGCAGCCAGCCGCAACCCACAACTTCAGCAACCAACATCCGGCCCACGAATGCAGCCCCATCGTGGGAACATCCTCCCCCCCCCCAACTAGCACGCACCCACCGATGGGAAAACAGACGACCGACCCATGGGCAATGCTGACAGAGGCTCGTGCAGGAACGTGCCGGATGGGGGCCGCAATATCACGTCGGCATGGGTAGTGCCAGACAGCACGACCGCTGACAGCAGGAATGTGTCAGTGCAACACCCCACGGTGAACGTGCACCGGCAGAGCCTGGGGTGCGGAGGGCGCCCTGCCCTCCGGGGAAATGGCCGGGGTTGTGGGGATCGGAAAGGGGGACACCCTGGAGCTGCAGTACAGGCCGGGGCCTCCGTGTATCCCGGTGGACCCAGTTGGACCGGTTGTTCGCACAATGTTTACATAGAGTGCACGTGGAGATGATGTTTCCATTTGTAGGAAAACTAGAATCAGATGACACCATGTCAGACGAAAAGGACAATCCTTTAGAGCAGAGATGAGGAGGAATTTCTTCAGTGGGCGGTGTATCTGTGGAAATCTTTGCAGCAGAAGGCTGTGGAGGCCAAATGACTGAGTGTTTTCCAGACAGAGATAGACAGCGTCTTAATTAATAAGGGGATCAGTGACGTCCAAGGCCAACACAATACTTCCCTAAGAAGTTGGCGGAGCAGATGGGGGAGGGTGTGGACCCCTCCCGGGGCGAGCAAGACCGAGCTCATCTGTCATTAAAGCCGGATTCCAAAGTGAACGAGCCGCCAAGAGCAGTAATTATCTGCTGCCATAAATTTTGCATGAAGGAGAAGGTGTCAAGCTGGGCCAAACAGAAACTTCCTGAGGTGAAGAAGCAGTTCTCCGAAAGCTCGTGTTTGAAACAAACCTGTTGGACTTTACTTTGCTGTTGTCAGACTTCTTTCTCTGTTCACCCCAGTCCAACGCCGGCAACTCCACATCATACATTCAGCTAGTGAACGGAGGTGATGGGAGAGGAAGGCTTGCGGACGTTGGAGCCTGGATATCTGCTTCAATGGTCCCAGCGATCGCGACAATGATCAGTCCAACCTTGGATCCTGCATCAAGTTCCAGTTTCACCACCCCCCACCCCCCCCCCCCCACCCACCGCCCCAACAATCAGCTCGTGTGTGTCCGAGTCGGGAATAACTCCAATCACCTTCCTCACATATCCCGCATCGTCCTCGAGCGAGGGGGTGGAAGGGAAGGATGTTGGGGGAGGTTATTTCAGGGGAAAATGTAGGCGGGGGGTTCAACAGAGGGGGGGAGGAGTTCGATGTTAACAATGGACAGGGATGGGTCAGGCTTGTGGAGCAGGGCCCGGGGGTATGATGATGGTGGGTAAGAAAGGTGTGGGGGGGGGGTGAAAGACCCCCAGTAAGGATAGTCATTTGGAATGTCAGAGGGCTAGGAGGTCCGGTCAAGAGGTCAAGGGTTCTTGCGCATCTTTTAAGTTTCAAAACCGATATGGCAATGCTGCAGGAGACTCACTTGAGGGTGAAGGGACAGGTGAAACTGAAAAAGAGCCGGGTTATCCAATTCATTCACTCTGGATTTGATGGAAGGGCTCGAGGGGTAGCGGTGTTGGTCAGCAAAAGGGTACGGTTCCAGATGGAGAAGGTGGTGGCAGTTCAGCGGGGTAGTTACGTGATTGTGGCTGGGGAGCTGGAGGGGAAGTTAGTGGCGCTTTTAAGTCCACACGGTCCCAACCGGGACGATGCGGGATTTGCAAGGAAGGTGATTGGTGTTATTCCCGATTTGGATACACACGAGCTGATTGTGGAGGGGGGAACTGGAACTTGATGCAGGAGCCAAGGTTGGACTGATCATTGCCGCGCTCTCTGGTCCCATCAGGGGAGGTTGGGGGGGGGGGGGCGCAGGCGCTTGCTGGGCTAATGGTCGAAATGGGAGGGGTGAACCCTTGGTGGTTTCTGCACCCAAGGGAACGGGAGTTAACGTTTCTCTCAGCAGTCCATCAGGTATACTCGCGGGTCGACTATTTTGTGATGGGAAAGGATTTGCTGGCTGGAGTCAAGGGCTCGGTATATTCTGCAATTGCTGTGTCAGGTCACGCTCCACATTGGGTGGATATGGTGCTGGAGAAGGGGGTAGCACAGAGGCCGTCGTGGAAACTGGATGTGGGGCTTTTAGGGAACCAAGTATTCTGTGAAAAAAATTGAAAAGGTAATTAAGGAATATGTTAGATTCAACTGTACGGGTGAGGTGTCGAAGGCAGTCGTCTGGGAGGCTCTAAAGGCGGTGGTGAGGGGTGAGGCAATTTTGTTCAAGACCAGGGTGGACAAAGAGTAGAGGTTGGAGCGGCAAAGGGTAATATATGAGATGTTGGAGGTAGAAGTTGTTATGCAGAGGATGGGGACACAGCGAAGCAAGAAAAGAGGAAGGAACTACAAGCGAGCTTTGACCGACTGTCTACCAGGAAGGTGGCGTGCCAACTGAGACGAGCAAGGGGTGATGTTTCTGAACGTGGAGATAATGTTTAGGTTTAGGGTCATCAGCTCATCTCCGGAGGGAGGCAGCGGCAACGGACATTCCTCAGGAAAAGGATAGGGCGGGAAGTTGGTGGTAGCTCCGGAGCTGATTAACAAGATTTTTGAGGAGTTTTACGACACGTTTTCCATGTCAGAGCGAGCTGTCAATTCTGTCACACTGTCCCGATCTACCTGCGTGACTCCTGCAGGCGAGCTGGCCATTCTATCACACTGTCCCTATCCACATGAATGTTCCTGCATGCAAGCTGGCTAGTCCTCATCCACCTGCATGCGAGCTGGCTATTGTATCACAGTGTCCACTATCCACATGGGTGATCTCTGCATGCGAACTGACCATTCTATCAAACTGTCCCACCATGCACCTGGTTTTCTCTGCATGCGAGATTTTCATTCTATCTTCCTGTACCACTTTCACCTTCGTGTACCTGCATGCGAGCTGGCCAATTTTTCACTCTATCCCCATCCACATGGGTGATCCCTACATTCGAGCTGGCCATTCTGTCACACTGTCTCCATCCACCTGGATGATTCCTGCATGCGAGCTAGCCATTATATCTCACTGTCCCCATCCACCTACGTTATCCCTCCATGCGAGCAGGACATTCTTCACACTGTCCACCACGTACCTGGGTGATTCCTGCATTCGAGCTAGCCATTCTATCACACTTTCTCTGTCCACCTGGGTGATCCCTGCATATGAGATGGCCATTCTGTCACACTGTCCCCATCCAACGGGGTGATCTCTGCCTGCGAACTGGCCATTCTATCACAGCTTCTTCGAAGCACCTGGTAGATCTCTGCATGCGAGCTGACCATTTTATCACAGTGTCCGCGAACCGGTAGATTATATCACAGTGCCCGGTAGATAGCTACATGCGACCTGGCAACTCTATCACACTGTTCACTATCTACCAGGGTGATTGCTTGATGCGAGCTGGTCATTCTATCACAATGTCTCCATCCACCTGGGTGGTCCCTGCATGCGAACTGGCCATTCGATGCCACTCTGCCGATCTACCTGTGTGATCCCTGCATCCGAGCTGGCCATTCTATCAGACTGTACACCATCCACATGAGTGATCCCTGCGTGCGAGCTGCCATTCTATCAAACTGTCCACTAAACTGTTGGGTGATTCCTGCATGCGAGCTGGCCTTTCTCTCACACTGACCCTTCCAAAGGGGTGATCCCTGCATGCGAGATGTTCATTCTATCACACTGTCCCCATCCACCTGTGTGAATCCTGCCTGCAAGCTGGTCATAATATCACACTGTCCCCATTCAACGGAGTGATCCCTCCCTGCGAGCTGGCCATTCTGTCACACTGTCCACTATCCACATGGTAGATCGCTGCATTCGAGCTGACCATTCTCTCACCCTGTCCACTATCCACATAGGTGATCCTTGCAGGCGAGCTGGCCATTCTATCACACTGTCCAATATCCAACTGGGCGATTCCTGCTTGCGAGCTGTGAGCTTGCGAGCTAGCGGGCAGCACGGTAGCGTTGTGAATAGGACAATTGCTTCACAGCTCCAGGGTCCGAGGTTCGAATCCGGCTTGGGTCACTGTCGGTGCAGAATCTGCACATCCACCCCGTGTGTGCGTGGGTTTCTTTCGGGTGCTCCGTTTTCCTCCCACAGTCCAAAGATGTGCAGGTTAGGTCGATTGGCCATGATAAATTGCCCTTAGTCTCCAAAATGTCCCTTAGTGTTGGGTGGGGTTACTGGGTTATGCGTATAGTGTGGAGGTGTGAACCTTGGGTAGGATGCTCTTTCCAAGAGCCGGTTCTGACTCGATGGGCCCAATGGCATCCTTTTGCACTGTAAATTCTATGATAATCTATGATTAAATCACAGGGTTTCCATCCACCTGGATGATCACGGCATGTGTGCTGGCCATTCTATCACACTGTCCCCATCCAGCTGTGTGATCGCTGCACGCGAGCAAACCATTATCTCACACTGTCGCCATCCACCTGCGTGATCCCTGAATGCGAGCTCACCATTCTATCACACTGTCCACAATCCACCTGGAAGATCGCTGGAGGCGAGCTGGCCATTCTATGTTGTGCCACGATCCACCTGGGTAATCCCTGAATGCGAGCTGGCCATTCAATCTCACTAGACCCAACCACCTGGGTCAACCGTGCATGAGAGCTGGGCATTCTATCGCTCTGTCCACTATCCACCTGGTTGATTCCTGCATTCGATCTGGCCAATCTATCACTATCCCACCATCCACTTGTGTAAAATCTGAATGCGAGCTGGCCACTCTATCTCACTCTACCCAACCACGTGCGTGATCCCTGCATGTGAGCTGGTCATTCTTTCACAATGTCCACTATCCATTTGGGTCATCCCTGCATGCGAGTTGACCATTCTATCACACTGTCCCATTTCACTTGGAGGATGACTGCGTGCGTGCTCTATTCTATCACAGTGTCCACCATCCTCCTGCGTGATCCCTGCATGCGAGCTGGCCATTCTGTCACACAATGCTATCCACCTGGGTGATCCCTACATGCGAGATCACCAATCTATCACAGTGTCCACATCCCCCTGAGTGTTTTGTGCCTGCGTGCTGGCCATTCTATCACACTGTCCACTGTACATCTGGGAATTCGCTGAATGTGGGCTGCCAAATTCTATCACAGTGTCCCCATTCACCGGGGTGATCCTTGCATTCGAGCTGGAAATTCTGTCACACAATGCTAGCCACCTGGGTGATCCCTGCATGTGAGCTGCTCATTCTTTCACACTGTCCACATCCACATGGGTGATCCCTGCATGCGAGCTGGACATTATATCACACTGTCCAATATCCACCTGTGTGATCCCTGTATGCGAACTGGCCATTCTATCACACTGTCCACTATCCACGTGGAAGATTGCTGGTGGCGAGCTGGCCATTCTATGTCTGTACCATGATCCAACTGGGTAATCCCTGAATGCGAGCTGCTCATTCTTTCACACTGTCCCAATCCACCTGGGTGATCACTGCATGCGAGCTGCCCATTCTATCACACAGGGCCCAAACACCTGGGCGATCCCTACATGCGAACTGGACATTCTATCATACTGTCCTCTATCCACCTGGGTAATCCCTTAATGCGAGCTGGCCATTCAATCACACTAGATCCAACCACCTGGGTGATCCCTTCATTCGAGCGGCCATTCTGTCACGCTGTCCACTATCCTCCTGGGTGATTCCTCAATCCAGCTTTGCCAATCTATCAATGTATCACTCTCCCACCATCCCACTGTGTAAACCCTGAATGCGAGCTGGCCACTCTATCTCACTCTACCCAACCACGTGCGTGATTCCTGCATGCGAGCTGGTCATTCTTTCACACTGTCCACTATCCATTTGTGTCATCCCTGCATGCGAGATGACCATTCTATCACACAGTCCCATTCCACTTG
The DNA here is from genome assembly GCF_902713615.1 of Scyliorhinus canicula. Taxonomy (NCBI): domain Eukaryota; kingdom Metazoa; phylum Chordata; class Chondrichthyes; order Carcharhiniformes; family Scyliorhinidae; genus Scyliorhinus; species Scyliorhinus canicula. The sequence goes on from NC_052171.1 coordinate 314,819, forward strand.
GGTGATGACTGCGTGGCAGCTGCCACTCTCTCACAGTATCCAATATCCTCCTGCGAGATCCCTCTATGCGAGGTGACTATTCTATCACACTGTCCACTATCTACAGAGGTGATCCCGGCATGCGTGCTCGCCATTCTATCACACGGTGCCCATCCACCTTGGTGATATCTGCATGCGAGCTGCTCATTCTTTACCACTGGCCCAATCCACCTGGGTGACCCCTGCATGCGAGCTGGGCATTCTATCACTCAGTGCCCATCCACCTGGGCGATCCCTGCATGCAAGCTGGCCATTCTATCACACAGTGCCCATACACCTGGGTGATCTTGCATGCGAGCTGGCCATTGTATCACACAGTGCCCATACACCTGGGCGATCCCTGCATGCAAGCTGGCCATTCTATCACACAGTGCCCATACACCTGGGTGACCCTGCATGCGAGCTGGCCATTCTATCACACAGTGCCCATACACCTGGGCGATCCCTGCATGCGAGCTGGCCATTCTATCACACAGTGCCCATAAACCTGGGTGATTCCTGCATGCGAGCTGGCCATTCTATCACACAGTGCCCATCCACCTGGGCGATCCCTGCATGCGAGCTGGCCATTCTATCACACAGTGCCCATACACCTGGGTGATCCTGCATGCGAGCTGGCCATTGTATCACACAGTGCCCATACACATGGGTGATCCCTGAATGCGAGCTGTTCATTCTTTCACAGTGTCCCAATCCACCTGAGTGATCCCTGCATGCGAGCAGGCCATTCTGTCACACTGTTCACCTCCCATATGGGTGATCAATTCGTGCGAGCTGGCGTTCTATCACACAGTCCACTGCCAACCTGGGTCTTCCCTGCATGCGGGCTGGCTATTCTGTCACTGTACCCCATCCATCTGGGTGTTCCCTGCATGATTGCTGGCCATTCTATTACACAGACCCCATCCACCTGGGTGATCCCTGCATGATTGCTGGCCATTCTATTACACAGTCCCCATCCACCTGGATGATCCCTGCATGCGAGCTAGCCATTCTGTCACACTCTTCTCGTCCACCTGGGTGATCCCTACATGCGAGCTGGCCATTCTATCACTGTATCCACTATCTACATGGGTGTTCGCGAGCTGGCGCTTCTTTAACAAGGTTCCCATCCACCTGTGTTACCCCTACATGCGAGATGGTCATTAAATTACACTGTCCCCATCCACCTGTACGATCCCTGCGTGTAAGCTGCTCATTTGGGCAGCACCGTAGCATTGTGGATAGCAGAACTGCTTCACAGCTCCAGGGTCCACGGTTCGATTCTGGCTTGGGTGACTGTCTGTTCGGAGCCTGCACATCCTCCCCGAGTGTGCGTGGGTTTCCTCCGGATGCTCAGTTTCCTCCCACAGTCCTAAGATGTGCAGGTTAGGTGGATTGGCCATGGTAAATTGCCCTTAGTGTCCAAAATTGCCCTTAGTGTTTGGTGGGATTACTGTGTTATGGGGATACGGTAGAGTTGTTGACCTTTGGTAGGGTGATCTTTCCAAGAGCCGGTGCAGACTGGAAGGGCCGAATGGCCTCCTTCTACACTGTAAATTCTATGATTTAAATTCTATGATTCTATCTCCCTGTCACACCTTTCACATGTGTCATCCCTGCATGCGAGCTGGCCATTCGAGCACGCTGTCCCCCATCCACCTGGGTGATTCCTGCATGTGAGCTTCCCATTCTGTCACACAGTTCCCATCTACCTGGGTGACAACTGCTGGCGAATTGGTCATCTATTACACTATCCCCATCCAACTGTAACATTGCTGTATGAGAGGAGGGCATTCTTTCCCACTGTCCACTATCCACCTGGTTGAACTCTGTGTGCGAGAACGCTATTCCATCTCACAGTCCCCATGCATCTGGGTGATCCATTCATGCGAGCTGTCCATTCTATCACACTGTTCACCATCCACCTGGGTGAACCCTTCATGCGAGCTGCCCATTCCATCACAGTGTCCACGATCCACCTGGGTGATCACTGCTTGCGGGGTACCCGACACATCACACTGTCCCAATCCACGTGTGTGATCAGTGCATGCGAGCTGGTCATTCTTTCACACTGTCCCCATCCAACTGGAACATTGCTGCATGAGAGCTGGGCATTCTTTCCCACTGTCCACTACACACCTGGTTGATTCCTGCGTGCGAGATAGCCATTCTATCTCACTGTCCCCATGCATCTCGGTGATCCCTGCATGCGAGCTGCCATTCTATCACACTGTCCCCACACTCGTGGGTGATCCCTGCAAGCGAGCTGGCCATTCTATCGCCGTTTCCATCTACATGGGTTATTTCCATAACCCATAACCCATCACAGTGTCCAGGATCGACATGGGTGACCACTGCATGAGGGGTGCCCAACATATCACACTGTCCCCATCCACGTGTGTGATCCCTCCATGCGATCTGGCCATTCCTTCACACTGTCCTCACCCAACTTGTGATCCCGACATGCGATCTGGCCATTATATCATACTGTACCATCCACCTGTGTGATCCCTGCATGCGACCTGGCCATTCTTTCACACTGTCCCCATCCACCTTTGTGATCTCTGCATGCGAGCTGTCCATTCTATCACTGTTTCCAGTATCCACCTGGGTGATTTCTGCATGCGATCTGGCCATTCTGTCACATTGCCCCATCCACCTGGTTGATCATTGCCTGCAAGCTGGCTATTCTATCACACTGTTCCACAATCCACAAGGTGATCCCTACATGCTAGCTGGCCATTATATGACTGTATCCAGTATTCACCTCTTTGATTCCTTGATGCGGGCTGGCCATTCTGTCACATTTCCCTATCCACCGGGATGATCGTTGCCTGCAAGCTGGTCATTTTTTAACAATGTCCCCAATAACATGTAACATCGGTGAATGAGAGCTGGCCATTCTATCACACAGTCCCCCATCAACCTGAGTAATCCCTGCATGTGTGCTGGCCATTCTATTACACAGTCCCCATTCACCTGGAAGATCCCTGCATGCGAGCTGGCCATTCTGTCACACTATGCCCATCCACCTGGGTGATTCTGCATGCGAGTTGGCCATTCCGTCACTCTATCCACCATCTACGTGCGTTTTGCCTGCATTCGGGCTGGCCATTCTGTCACAATATCCACCATCCTCCTGGGAGATCCCTGCATGCGAGCTGGCCATTCGATCACACTGTTCACCATCCACCTATATGACCCCTGAATGCAGGCTGGCCATTCTACCACACTGTCCCAATCCACCTGGGTGACCCCTGCATGCAAGCTGGCCATTCTATTGCACTGTCCCCATTCACCTCGGTGATCCCTGCTTTCGTGCTGCCCGTTATATCACAATGTCCCCATCCACCTAAACGATCAATGCATGCAACCTTGCCATTCTGTCAAACTCTGTGCACTGCGTGAGAGTTGGCATTCTATCACACTGTCTCTGTCCACCTGGGTGATTCCTGCATGCGAACTGGCCATTCTATCACAGTGTCCAAAAACCAGCTGGTAGATCGCTGCATGCGAGTTGGCCATTCTATCACACTGTCCCCATGCACGTGGCTGATCGCTGAATGCGAGCTTGCCATTCAGTCACACTCTTGCCATCCACCTGTGTGATCCTTGCATGCGAGCTGGGCACTCTATCCCACAGTTCACAATCCACCAGGATGACCCATGCAAGCGAACTGTCCATCTATCACACTATCCACTATCAAACTGGGTGATTCCTCCGTGCGAGCTGGCTATCCTGTCACACGGTCCCCATCCACCAGGATGATCCATTCATGCGAGCTGGCCATTCTATCGCACTGTCCCAATCAACCTGGCTGACCCCTGCATGCGAACTGGCCATTCTATCACACTGTTCACCATCCACCTGGGTGATATCTGCATGATAGCACGCCATTGTATAACTGTGTCCCTATAAAACTGGGTGATCCCTGCATGCAGGCTAGCCATTCTGTCACACTATGCCCATCTACTTGGGTGATCCTGCATGCGAGCTGGCCATTCCATCACTCTTTCCACCATCCACGTCGGTTTCACGGCATTCACTGTGGAAGACACAAATAGCATGCCGGTGACTGATAGAAATGAGGCTTTGACAGATGAGGGCCTTGAGTTGATTGTTATCACTAAGGAGGTAGTGATGGGCAAGCTAATGGGGCTAAAGGTAGACAAGTCTCCTGGCCCCGATGGAATGCATCCCAGAGTGCTAAAAGAGATAGCTAGGGAAATTGTATGCACTAGTGATAATTTACCAAAATTCACCAGACTCTGCGGTGTCCCAGCGGATTCGAAATTAGCAAACGTGATGCAACTGTTTTAAAAAGGAGGTAGGCAGAAAGTGGGTAATTATATGCCAGTGAGTTTAAATTCGGTAGAAAGGAAGGTGCTGGAATCTATCATGAAAGAAGAAATAGCGACGCATCTGGATGGAAATTGTCCCATTGGGCAGATGCAACATTGGATCATAAACGGCTGGTCGTGCATAACTAATCTAGTGGATTTTTTTGAGGACATTACCAGAGCAGTAGTTAACAGGGAGCCAATGGATGTGGCATACCTGGATTTCCGGAAAGCTTTTGACAAGGTGCCACACAAAAGGTTGCTGCATAAGATGAAGATGCATGGCATTAAGGGTAAAGTGGTAGCTTGGATAGAGGATTGGTTAATTAATAGAAAAGAGTGAGGATTAATGGGTGTTTCTCTGGTTGGCTCGTGGTGTCCCTGAAGTATCAGTGTTGGGTCTACAATTGTTCACAATTTACATAGGTTACTTGGAGTTGGAGGCCAAGGGCAATGTGTTCAAGTTTGCAGACGACACTAAGATGAGTGGGAAAGCAAAACGTGTAGAGGATATCGGAAGTCTGCAGAGGGATTTGGACAGGTTAAGTGACTGTGTTCGAAGTGCTAGGGTAGGGTCTGGCAGATGGAATGCAATGTTGAAAAATGTGAGGTTATCCATTTTTGGTAGGAATAACAGCTAAAGGGATTATTTTGTAAATGATAACATCTTAAAACATTCTGCTGTGCAGACAGACCTGGGTGTGCTACTGCACGAGTCGCATAAAGTTGGTTTACAGGAGCAACCTCCTTAGATTGAGAAAGCGAATGGAATTTTGCCCTTCATTGTTAGAGGGATGGAGTTTAAATCTAGGGAGGTTATGCTGCAATTGTACACGCTGCTAGTGAGGCCACAGCTCAAGTATTGTGGTCAGTTTTGGTCTCCTTGCCTGAGAAAGGACGTACTGGCACTGGAGGGTGTGCAGAGGAGATTCACGAGGTTTATCTCAAAGAGGGCCGGTTTAGCTCAAAGAGGGCCGGTTTAGCTCAAAGAGGGCCGGTTTAGGTCAGTTGGCTGAACAGTTGGTTTGCGATGCACAGCAAGGCCAATTGCATGGATTCAGTTCCCGGACCGGCTGAGGTTATTCACAAAGACCCCGCCTTCTCAACCTCGCCCCTGGCCTAAGGTCTAATCCTCCGGTTAAATCACAACCAGTCAGCTCTCCCCCTCAAAGGGGAAAACATCCTATGGTCACCTGGAACTATGGTGATTTACTGTCGGTCGATAACGAGTGTTTGGGTAGCACGGTAGCATTGTGGATAGCACAATTGCTTCACAGCTCCAGGGTCCCAGGTTCGATTCCGGCTTGGGTCACTGTCTGTGCGGAGTCTGCACATCCTCCCCGTGTGTGCGTGGGTTTCCTCCGGGTGCTCCGGTTTCCTCCCACAGTCCAAAGATGTGCAGGTTAGGTGGATTGGCCATGATAAATTGCCCTTAGTGTCCAAAAGTGCCCTTAGTGTTGTGTGGGGTTACTGGGTTATGGGGCTAGGGTGGAGGTGTTGACCTTGGGGAGGGTGCTCTTTCCAAAAGCCGGTGCAGACTCGATGGGCTGAATGGCCTCCTTCTGCACTGTAAATTCTATGATAATCTATGAATCCCAGACCTGGGTTACGAGAATAGGTTGAGTGGACTGGTACTGTATTCGTTGGAATTGAGAAGGATGAGAGGGGGGGGGGATCTTATAGAAACGTATAAAAGTATGAAGGGAATAGATCGGCTTGATGCAGACAGGTTGTTTCCACTGGCGGGTGAAAGAAGAACCTGGGGGCATAGCCTCAAAATAAGGGGAAGTAGATTTAGGACTGAGTTTAGGAGGAACTTCTTCACCCAAAGGGTTGTAAATCTATGGAATGCATTTCCCAGTGAAGCAGTTGAGACTCCTTCATTGAATGTTTTTAATTTTCATTTTTCATAAAGCTAGATCGCTTTTTGAAGAATAAAGGGATTAAGGGTTATGGTGTTCTGGCCGGAAAGTGAAGTTATGTCTACAAAAGATTAGCCATGAGATACTGAATGGCGGAGTAGTCTCGAGGGGCAATATGGCCTACCACTGTTCCTAGTTTTTATGTTCCTCTTTATCTTGCAAAATGACACAAAAAGGTGGCAGCAATCAAATGCTATGACGTTTCTCATTGGTGCAGGGGTTTATTTAACCTTTCCTTTGGCTCAGTGAAACATCAAAATTATTTCACCTATCGTATTTACTGAAATGAGCCTTTTTACCAAACACTCAGATGACATCTTGAGGACATGTATATTTTTGTGTCGACCTAATAATTTGCAAAAAGGTTCACGCTGTAAATATTTTGTACTGAATGGAAAGGGCTAAAATGTGACAAGAGTCTGTGAATTAATTTGATTTCATTTCATTCAATATCTCTAGGTCCCTGCTTCTTAGTTCACCAGCGCAACCCCGGTCTGTATCTGTATCCTTCCTGTGCCAACAATTTTCACTCATTTCTATACCACCTCTGTATTTAAAGCCCCCTATGTACCAGCACCCAGCTTCTCCAAACAACTTTCACTCACTCCTTTACCACCTCTATAAGTACACCCCTCTCGTCTGTACCTGCGCTGTGCCCCCAAACAACTTTCATTCACTCCGATACCACCTCTCTGCACACTACACCGCCCTCCTCGTGTGTACGGAACCCTGATTCCCCACACAACATTTACTGACTCGTCTACCTCCTCTATACTTACACTTCATAGATGTCTCACAGAACAGACAGTGCAGAATGAGGCCATTCGGCCCATCGAGTCTGCACCGACACACCCAAGCCCTCACTTCCACCCCATCCTCGCAACCCAATTGGTCACTAAGGGCAATTTATCGTTGCCAATCCACCTAACCTGCACGTCTTTGGACTGTGGGAGAAACCGGAGCACCCGGTGGAAACCCATGTAGACACGGGGTGAACGTGCAGACTCCGCACACACTGTGACCTAGCGGGGAATCGAACCTGGGACCCTAGCGTTGTGAGGCCACAGTGCTATCCACTTGTGCTACCATGCTGTGAAACACCTCCAAAACCTCAATTCCTTTGTTGCGCTGATACCCACCTCTATACGTCCACTGTCACCCAGACATTCCCAAGTATAATCTATCCGATTATTCCTCGCATGGCCCTGTACAAATACCCTATCAACCCAGGCCTTCTGTTTTAACATCCCTTCCCTCCTACATATCTCACACTGCACTTTGAACACCGTCAATTATCCTGTATATCTTCCCACTCCAACTGTCTCATAACTTCAAGTCGTCTAGTAACCCTTCCAAATAATCACCCATCCAGTGCACAAAACAAGGAAGCAAAGCTTTCCACTTCACCGCTTCTTTTATTACTCCCTTGTCCACACCCATTCCTCCACATTCTCAAAACAACAATATCTTAAACCGCTTCGTTACACGTACTGAATCCCCAAAACCTCTATCTGCGCAATTATGTCTATGCCTATTCATTGCCTTAATTCTCTAATATCCCTTCTGTGCTTCCAACTCCAGAGACACCTCCGTACCTCCACTGCCATTCCTTGCACCATCCATCGCAGGTTTTCCGTTCACTATGCCATTTTGCAAGTTCTTCAAGCAAGCCGCAGCTTTGCCACCAATGATCTAGCTCTTCAGCAATCACTATTCTGTATTGTACACAGCGCCGTTCCACTTCCCCAGATTGTTACAACCCCCCTCCCCCCGAAACGATTACAGATGAGGGTCTCCAGCGTTAACCACGTGGGAGTCCAGCACCCTCTCCCATTTCCATCCCCCTCACCCTTTCCTCTTCTAACACGTTTCAGCTGATGATTCTCTTCTCGACCGCAATTTTTGAATCCCACCTTTTCAACTCGTCCATGTTCTGGCATCTCAAATCATATTTTAAATAAGTGTACATAGACTGCAGCATGGCAGTTTGAACTACTCTTCTGAATTTCCTCCTCACCTCTGCCATTATAATAATGCCTTCACATCAAATTTAAAAAATTTTGGAACATCAACCGAGAAATCTGCTGGAATTGTAAACATGTTCGCACTGTGGTGAAAAACATGTATTTTAGGTTGAAAATTCTAGCAATTGTTAAAATATTCAAGGTACTGAGTTACAGGTATGTGATAAGTACTCTCATAAATAAGTAAAGAGGATTATGGACAAATGCGGCACAATCTGGGATTAATTACATAATGGTTAGATAGAAATAGTATCAATTTGATGCATATGGATTATTACATTCTGTCAGTGTTATGAATTAATTAAAAAATGATCTGATTACATTTTTCTCTTCTGCTATTAGTATTGGTTGCATTTTTTTCAGTCGTTAGAGAGTAGGTGTTGGAAAGATTAATCTTGGTTGACGTTTCAAAACATATGGATTTTAAAAATATCTGTTAAAATATTTGGATCTTCTGATCTTCTGCTGTGTGGGTCAAATAATATCAGTTAATAATTTTGATCGACTTGAATTGAGACAATGAGAATGGGAGTTCTGACTTCACAGAAGATTCCCCCCACAATTCACTAATTTCCCTATCAGTGTAAAGGGATATTTAATACCATCGAGAAGCAGGTGTCTGAAATTTTCCTGAGTTATTGTGTAAATAGCTGTGTTGGTGCAGGAGCTCGGAAGCTGCAACAGAATCGCAGCCTCTTGAAAAGTGGGCAATGTGGTAAATAGGAATGAGCTCCTGAAGGCCGACGTAATTCTAAAGTATATGAAATATGTTCTCACTCAAAGCAGGATAAAACTACTGGATATCGCAAATAGTAACACGATTGATCTTTACCGGTTTATCAGCTCAGGGTAATTTTCATCCCTGCCACTGCTGTGCTGCCGGAGGCTCATTCGGCCGCGATTCGCAATTAAAATGCGTTTGACGGTAATAATATTAATGAATGAAATCAGAAAGAATGGAATAACTGGGGTTAACAGCTGCTCAATACAAGAACATGATATCCATGTGGGTAACATATGAAAATACGTTGACAGACGGCATCCCCATGGTATCATGTTGCAATAAGGAGAATATAGGAAGGGCAGGCAATGTTCTTGAAGCAGAGCAGCGAGCTCACAATGGTGATAACAACAACAGCGGTTTTCTCGGTGCAGTCTTTTGTTTTCAGCTTCTGATAGCAAATGGCCACCAGGCGATCAAAGGTAAAAGAGACCGTCAACCAAACAGAAATGTCGATTGCAGCGGGAGAGATGAAGATAATGAATCTGCAGACGGGAGTGTATAGCAGGGAAGTGTTGCTCCAATACATCGTAGCAATGCGATGCAAGATTACATTGCAGACAATAACCACGAGATGCGCTACCGCCATGGCCACCAGATAACGGGTGATGCATATTGAGAGGCCATATTTTTAGAAAGACAGGATTACGATTGTCACGATGTTAACTCAGATAAGTAGAATAGAGAGCAGATATACTAATATTCATTATTAGTGTCACAAGTAAGCTTACATTAACATTGCAATGAAGTTATTGTGAAAACCCCCTCATCGCCACATTCTGACGCGTGTCCGTGTGCACAGAGTGAGAATTCAGAATGTCCAATTCACCTAACATGCACATATGTCGGGATTTATGGGAGGAAAACAGAGCACTCGGAGGAAACCCACGCAGACAAGGGGAGAAGGTGCAGACTCCGCATAGACAGTGAACCAAGCCGGGAATCGAATCTGGGATCCTGGCGCTGTGAAGGAACGCTACCAGGTTATTCAGCGGAACGGCGTTAATGCTGAAAGAGCAGAATAATTACTGGTCAACACAAAATTTAGAGCATATCTGGTTCATTTGAAGTTAAATGTACTGAGGCCCACAGCCCCGGGGTTCTGCAATAATCTCCTGAATATCCAGTGCTTGGTGTTGACAGACATTGTAAGTTCTCGCCTCTCAGCTATAATGCGTTTGATACGTTAGATAGCGTTTCGTTGGCTGTTTCAATGGATACTTTAAAGCTGGGAATAAAGCCGGGCAGGAAAGCGGACCAAGTCCACGATGAACGGGTTGACGGTAAAGAAAATAAGAACGATGAACAGGCCTCCAGAGAACAAACCAAAGATAAAACATCAGCAGTCTGATAAACAGCTCTGGAAAGATGATAAGAAACGGAGCTGAGAGAAGCAGAAAGAGAACACTGGACTACATTTTAAAGGCTTTCAACATTAAACAGGAAGCTGGACGGAGACAAGAAACTGCAAAACCTGGAGAAAAGAATGTTGCAGAAGATCTGGCGAACATCAATAATCAGAAGAAAACATATCAAAATGCAAGAGCATGTGGAGAACAACACATCAGCACTATAACGTAGTTGGGCAAAGGATGCATTCATAAATAATCTTCAACCTATATATTTTCGAGATCAGATCGGTCCTCAAATGTTTAATTGAAGAAGGTTAAACAAACTCACCATATTTCCCTCATAATTGAAGGCTAATGCAATACAATTAGGTGGATGATAAAATAAAATGGAAACAAGTTCACAATTTTAATATATAAAACTCACTTACAAGATACACCGACAGTTGCGAGTACAGGATAGTACACAGTTGCTGACCCTAAATATTTTGTCCAACGCATTTTGTGTGTGTCAAGGACTCAAGCCGGTGATGACGAAGATCTGACCACTGGAGTTTGAGACAGTAAAGTGAAATGAACGGTTTATTTATATTGAAGTGGATGCTTAGTGATGCGAGGTCTATACATCGCGAACCATATTATTTCCAGGTTGCTGAAAAAACACGTAGAATACAGAAGCTTCACACTCACTATGAGTCTCATTAGGAATTACATCTAACTGCTGGGAGCCAGCTAGAAGCTTGGAGACGACGCCTCAAGTTAACTATACAATGTTGCCCATTTTAAAACCGCGGAAATCAACAGTGCTTTTGTATTTTGAATACTTGTCACTTATTGTCCATTCCCTCCCATCACACCGTTCCTCACAATGTCGCGTTCACAGTCCTTATTATTATTAATGTTTCCTCGCCATTATCTGTTTCTATTTTCCAGATTATGTTTCTCTTGTCCTTCCTCAATCTTGCTTCCAAAATTAATTTCTCTCTGTCCCGTCTCCCTCTCATACAAAATCAATGTCACCTTCCCCCGTCTTCAATTTACCTCCACTCGTTGGTTTGATGTTACTTGTCAGTGGCTCTGGTTCCACATCTGTAATACGCTCTGCGCTGTTCACTCCGAAATAACATGGAAGACAAGTGAAGAGGATGCAACAGAGTTACGGAGGAACATACATAGGTTGAGTCAATGAGGAAAAGCTTGGAGGGAATATCACGTAGGGAAATGTGATGCTATACAATGGTGGGAGGAATAAAGGTCCTGTATAATCAAATGCAAAAAGACAGCAGAAATCTGAAGCACAGGGGAGTTTGTGGGTGTCATCGTCAATAAACCATTAAAAGCTCGCATGCTATTTCAGCAGGTAAAAGGTATGGGAAATGGAATGTTGGCCGGTATTTCACATAAGGGTGAGTACACAAATAGGGAAGTCTTGACAAAACTCCAGAAGGCACTGGTAAGAGCACACTAGTATTAGTTTCAGGCTGATGGCGCTGGACGATGGGATGTCAGGCAGAGAATGGCCATAAAGAAACAAAAAAACATGTTGGAAAGTAACAGTGTTTCTGTTTTTCTATTGTGCCCAGAGAGCATCAATATAGGTCAGTGAAAATACTGACCACACAATACTTTGTTTCAAGAAGTGTAGGTGGGAACATCATTTTTCTTATTTAAAGTTCACCAGAGTGGGAGAACGAAACAAGGCCAAAGGAGCATTGGGTCGGTCAGGAGATCGAAATAGATGCAGATAGGAAATACGAATTAATCGGCAGATGTCATTTCTGAATGAATTATGAGTATTAACAAATTATTTTTTTCCAGAATAAGCAAATATGAAATTTGAGCTCAGATGAAGGTGTTGCAGTCGATTCCGATACTCCAAATATGTCCATGCAATCGCAGACCTGTGCTTCTGTCATACATATAATTGTGTTTCGGCAGTTTGCATCCATACGAAACGTTCAACTGAGTCAGTTTTTGCCAATATATGTTGCACTCACTCACACCTGCGCCAAATCTATATTATCTCCACATATTTCCGGAAGGCCTTCCTCACCCTCACACACATCTCCTTCTAACACCGCAAGTCTATACGTATTAGGAAGATACTTAGGCCATTCGATCCATTGAGTCTGCCCCGCCATTCAATCGTGTCTGATATGTTTCTTATGCCAATTCGCCTGCCTTCTCCCCATATCCGCTGATATCTTTATTAGTAAAGAGCATATCTATCTCTGTCTCAGAGTATTGGCCTCTTCGGCTTCTGAAGGCAAAGTTTTCCACAAATACATTCTTCCTCGCCTCAGTTTTAATGTATTTTCCCTTCAATCTTTGTCTGTGGGCTCGGGTTCTACTTGTACGGAATAGTAGAAACATCCTCTCAGCGTCCACTTTGTCAGTGGCCTCTCAGTGGCCTGTTAGTATCAATAGTATCCCCCCTCATCATTCAAAACTGCAACGAGGAAAGAGCCAGAGTCCTCAACCGCTCCTCGTGCCAAGATCTTCATTCCAGCGGTGATTCATCTGAACCTCCACTGGATCTTTTCTGAGGGTCCAAACCTTCTCGGAGTATTCCAAATGGGGTCTGACCAGAACCTCACATAGCCTCAGAAGTACATAACTGCTCTTGTATTATATCCCACTTGACATGAATGGTAACATAGCATTTGCCTTCCCAACTGCCGAATGAAGCTGCACGTTTACTTGTAGAGAATCTTGAACTACGTCTCCTGAATCGCTTTGTACTTCTGATTGCGTAGCCCTTTCACATTTAGAAAATAGACACTGCCTCTATCCTTCCTACCAAAGTGCAGAACCTTACAAGTTTCCACATTGTATTCCATCTGCCGCTTCTTTGCCCACATCCTAGCCTGTCCAAGTCCTCGTCAAGTCCCCCGAATCCTGAATACTATATGTGCCTCTACAAAGCATTGTATGATAATCAATATCATATTAATTATCTTCCTCACATCTTGTTCAATCTTCTACGTTGAATGGAAAGCATTCAAAGCCTCTGAGGTGTTTCAGGCAATCTACTTTCAGAATAGATCTCTGCTATTAACTGAAATATATTTATATTGATCGGACAATGTGGTGTTTATAATTGGAAATAACACTGAAGGGACGAACACTAACCGGCGATGTATAAATACTTCTAACAATATTAGTTATGACGTTCCCACATACATATCACATTTTGGTTTGAAACACCAGGTTAAATTCGCAGCTTTAGCATTATTATGCCAGATGTGAGCCTGCAGAACGTTAAATATTTTGCCACCTCCCTGCAGCTGCCCCGCCCACGTGGACCATGTTGGTTCCACATCCACAGATTTACATTTTATAGTTGGAAATTGTAGTTGAACTAAGAGATCTGGAAGAAGAGATGAAGGTAGAGAAATGAGGATTCGAGAGGCAGTGAGATGAACGGAAGAACGGGGATGGCAGGAAAGGAACCCCAATGAGAGGATTCGATGAGGAAGCGTACCGAGTGAATGGTTCGAAATTGAAGAGTGGCTCGGAGGGAAAGTATGGAGAGGAAAGCGAGAGTAAGAAAAAACCTGGATGAAGAGTGAAGTTGGAAATGGATAGGAGAGATGAGGGGAATAAGAAAAGATTTGTTAAGAAGAGATTGTAGTGAGGGTAATCTTAGGTGTGGAGAGGGATGGAAAAATGAGGGTAGAAAAATGTGAAGCATTATGTTTGCAGGCAGAGAGCGTATGTGTGGTCAACAGTCAGGAGAAGGGAGGAGCAGGAGATTAGGAAAGAACCAGAATCCATCTCATTGAAGGGCAGTTTATTTCTGTGTTGGAAACGCGGGAAATGACGGTTAGTGTGGGTAGTGCACGATAATCAATGCTGTGAGGAATGCACACGAGCGTTTCTGCGTTCGCATATCTAAGACCAGGAGTGTATTCGGCCTCACCGATGTCAGGGTCATGAATGTAGGCAAACGCTGACAGAACATTCTGAAACATGGGGAACAGACAGAGGTAGTGGGTTACATTGGTCCCAACGAAACAGTTAGAAAAAAGGATGAGGTCCGATATTATGAGTGGACAGAGTGAGGATCAGATTAAAACGCAGAACGTCAAAGGTTTTTATCTGCAGCTTCTTGCCAGCGAGAATTGGAATAGCAGGATAGAGCAGATGAACTGTGGCTCGGGAAATGTTTTGTAAATCAGAAACATAAATGGACTTGGGTGTCCTTGTTCATGATTCACTTTTTGGTCAACGTGTAAGTTCAGTCGACAGTTAAGAAGGCTATGTTAGCATTCATATGAAGAGGGTTAGAATAAAAGACCAGGGATGTACTTGTGAGATTTTATAAAGCTCTGGTCAGATCCCATTTGAGTTGTGAGCAGTTTTGGGTTCTGTATCTAAGGAAGGAAGTAGTGGCCGTGGAAAGGATCCAAAGGTGTTTCACACTAATGATCCCTGGAATGAAGAGCTTGCCGTATGAGGAACGGTTCATAACTCTGTGTTTGTACTCGTTGGAGTTTAAAAGAATGAGAGGGAATATTATTGAAACTTACAGGATACTGCGAGGCCTGGATAGAGTGGACGTGGAGAGAATGTTTCCACTTGTAGGGACAACTGGAACCAGAGGACATCGTCTCAGATTAAAGGGACGATCCTTTAAAAAAGAGATGAGGATGAATTCCTTCAGCCAGACGCTGGTGAATGTGTGGAAGTCTGTGCCGCAGAAGGCTTTGGAGGTCAATTCACTGAGTGCCTTTAAGAACATAAGAACATAAGAACATAAGAACTAGGAGCAGGAGTAGGCCATTTGGCCCCTCGAGCCTGCTCCGCCATTAAATGAGATCATGGCTGATCTTTTGTGGACTCAGCTCCACTTTCCGGCCCGAACACCATAACCCTTAATCCCTTTATTCTTCAAAAAACTATCTATCTTTACCTTAAAAACATGTAATGAAGGAGCCTCAACTGCTTCACTGGGCAAGGAATTCCATAGATTCACAACCCTTTGGGTGAAGAAGTTCCTCCTAAACTCAGTTCTAAATCTACTTCCCCTTATTTTGAGGCTATGCCCCCTAGTTCTGCTGTCACCCGCCAGTGGAAACAACCTGCCCGCATCTATCCTATCTATTCCCTTCATAGTTTTAAATGTTTCTATAAGATCCCCCCTCATCCTTCTAAATTCCAACGAGTACAGTCCCAGTCTACTCAACCTCTCCTCATAATCCAACCCCTTCAGCTCTGGGATTAACCTAGTGAATCTCCTCTGCACACCCTCCAGCGCCAGTACGTCCTTTCTCAAGTAAGGAGACAAAATCTGAACACAATACTCCAGGTGTGGCCGCACTAACACCTTATACAATTGCAACATAACCTCCCTAGTCTTAAACTCCATCCCTCTAGCAATGAAGGACAAAATTCCATTTGCCTTCTTAATCACCTGTTGCACTTGTAAACCAACCTTCTGTGACTCATGCACTAGCACACCCAAGTCTCTCTGAACAGCGGCATGCTTTAATATTTTATCGTTTAAATAATAATTCCGTTTGCTGTTATTCCTACCAAAATGGATAACCTCACATTTGTCAACATTGTATTCCATCTGCCAGACCCGAGCCCATTCACTTAACCTATCCAAATCCCTCTGCAGACTTCCAGTATCCTCTGCACTTTTCGCTTTACCACTCATCTTAGTGTCATCTGCAAACTTGGACACATTGCCCTTGGTCCCCAACTCCAAATCATCAATGTAAATTGTGAACAATTGTGGGCCCAACACGGATCCCTGAGGGACACCACTAGCTACTGATTGCCAACCAGAGAAACACCCATTTATCCCAACTCTTTGCTTTCTATTAATTAACCAATCCTCTATCCATGCTACTACTTTACCCTTAATGCCATGCATCTTTATCTTATGCAGCAACCTTTTGTGTGGCACCTTGTCAAAGACTTTCTGGAAATCCAGATATACCACATCCATCGGCTCCCCGTTATCTACTGCACTGGTAATGTCCTCAAAAAATTCCACTAAATTAGTTAGGCACGACCTGCCTTTTACGAACCCATGCTGCGTCTGCCCAATGGGACAGAGATAGATAGCTTCTTGATTAATAAGTGGATCAGGAGTTATGGAGAGAATGCTGAAGAAAGGTAAAACATTACCAGAAGGATGTGGATGCTTTAGAGAGGGTGCAGAGGAGGTTCACCAGGATGTTGCCTGGTATTGAAGGTGCTAACTATGAAGAAAGGTTGAGTAGATTAGGATTGTTTTCTTTGGAAAGACTGAGGTTGAGGTCTACAAAATTATGAGAGGAATGGACAGGGTGGATAGCAACAAGCTTTTCCCACGAGTGCGGTGTCAGTTACAAGCGATCACGATTTCAAGGTCAGAGGGGAAAAGTTTAAGGGAGATGTGCGTGGAAAGTTTTTTACGCAGAGGGTGGTGGTTGCCTGGAACGCTTTACCAGAGAAGGTGGTAGAGGCGGGCCCGATAGAATCATTTAAGAGGCATCTAGAAAGGTATATGAACGGGCGGGAACAGAGGGAAGTAGACCTTGGAACATTGGAGACAGGTTTAGGTAAAGGACCTGGATTGGCGCAGGCTGGGAGGGCCGAAGGGCCTGTTCCTCTGCTGTAATTTTCGTTGTTCTTTGTTATTTGTAAAGGTTGGGTCCAAAAAGGACAGAGGACCCTGGACGTCAAGGAAAATACAGGATTGGATCAGGGATAAAAATGAAGCCGAATGCAGATAAAGAGGGATAAAAATAAGAACTTAAGGAAATAAGCAGTCGGAGCACAGTATGCCATATTGCCCCTCGAGCCCGCCCCGCCATTGAAAGGGATCATGGCTGATCTTTTGTGGATTAGGCTCCACTTTCCGGCTCGCACACCCTAACCCTTAATCCCTTTATTCTTCAAACAACTATTTATCTTTATCTAAAAAACATTTAATGAAGGAGCCTCAACTGCTTCACTGGGAAAGGAATTCCATAGATTCGCAACCCTTTGGGTGAAGAAGTTCCTCTTAAACTCAGTACTAAATCTACTCCCCTTATTTTGCGGCTATGCCCCCTAGTTCTGCTTTCACCCGCCAGTGGAAACAACCTGCCCGCATCTATCCTATCTATTGCCTTCATAATTTTATGTGTTTCTATAAGATTCCCCCTCATCCTCCTAAATTCCAACGAGTACAGTCCCAGTCTTCTGAACCTCTCTTCGTAATCCAACCCCTTCAGATCTGGGATTAACCTAGTGAATCTCCTCTGCACACCCCCTAGCGCCAGGACGTCCTTTCTCAGGTAAGGAGACCAAAACTGAACACAACACTCCAGGTGTGGCCTCATTAACACCTTATACAATTGCAGCATAACCTCCCTTCGTCTTAAACATCCATCCCTCTAGCAATGAAGGACTAAATTCCATTCGCCTTCTTAATCACCTGAGGCACTTGTAAACCGACTTTTTGTGACTCATGCACGAGCACACCTAGGTATCTCTGCACAGCAACATGTTTTAATGTTTTATCATTTAAATAATAATCCGTTTTGCTCTTATTCCTACCAAAATGGATAACCTCACATTTTTCAACATTGTATTCCATCTGCCAGACCCGAGCCCATTCAGTTAAACTATCCAAATCCCTCTGCAGACTTCCGGTATCCTCTGCTCTTCAAAAGTGGACACATCTTTGTAAATTGTGTATAATTGTGGGCCCAAGACTGATCCCTGAGGGACGCCACTAGCTACTGATTGCCAACCAGAGAAGCACCCAGTAACCCAACTCTTTGCTTTCTATTAATTAACCAATCCTCGATCCATGCTACTGCTTTACCCTTAATGCCATGCTTCTTTATCTTATGCAGCAACGTTTTTGTGGCACCTTGTCAAAGGCTTTCTAGAAATCCGGATTTACCAGATCTATTGGCTCCCCGTTATCTACCGCTCTGGTAATGTCCTCAAAAAAAATCCACTAAATTAATGAGGCACGACCTGCCCATTATGAACCCATGCTGTGTCTGCCCAATGGAACAATTTCCATCCAGATGCCTCGCTATTTCATCCTTGATGATAGGTTCCAGCATCTTCCCTGCTTTCGAAGTTATGCTCACTGGCCAATAATTACCCGCTTTCTGTCGACCTCCTTTTTTAAACAGTGGTGTCACGTTTGCTAATTCCCAATCGGCCGGGACCACCCCAGATTCTAGTGAATTTTGGTAAATTATCAATAGTGCATTTGCAATTTCCCTAGCCATCACTTTTAGAACTCTGGGATGCATTCCATCAGCGCCAGGAGACTTGGCAAACTTTGGCCCCATTAGCTTGCCCATCACTACCTCCTCAGTGATAACAATCAGCTCAAGGTCCTCACCTGTCAGAGCCTCATTTATATCAGTCACTGGCATGTAATTTGTGTCTTCCACTGTGAAGACCGACACAAAAAAGCCTGTTCATTTCCTCAGCCATTTCCTCGTCTCCCATTATTAAGTCTGCCTTCTCATCCTCTAAAGGACCAATATTTACCTGACCCACTGATATTTGTTTTATATATTTTCAGAAACTTTTACTATCTGTTTTTATATTATCAGCAAGTTTACTCTCATAATCTATCTTAGTCTTCTTTGTAGCTATTTTAGTAGCTTTCTGTTGTGCGATGTGCGCCCAGCTCCAACTCCTCAGAGACCGCGTTAGGGAGCTGGAGCTGGATGAATTACGGATCATCCGGGTGGAAAGGGAATGATAGAGAGGAGTTACAGGGCGGTAGTCACACCCAAGGCTCAGAAAAGAGTACAACATGGAACATAGAATAGTACAGCACAGTACGGGCCCTTCGGACCACGAAATTGTGCCGACCGGTAGCGGGGTTACAGACAGGGGAATGAAAGGATACACGCAGACAGTGCAGGAGTCCCCTGTAGCCGTTGCCCTTCAAAACAAGTATACCATTTTGGATGCTGTTGTGCGATGGGGGAGGGGATGTGGGGAGGGGGGAAACAGGCGAAGGCCATAGCGGCCATGTCTCTGGCCCTGAGTCATAGACTTAGACATGGAGCATACAGTGCAGAAGGGGGCCATTCGGCCCATCGGGTCAGCACCGACCCACTTAAGTCCTCACTTCCACCCTATCCCCGTCACCCAATAACTGGGGCAGCACGGTAGCATGGTGGTTAGCATAAATGCTTCACAGCTCCAGGATCACAGGTTCGATTCCCAGCTGGGTCACTGTCTGTGTGGAGTCTGCACGTCCTCCCCGTTTGTGCGTGGGTTTCCTCCGGGTGCTCCGGTTTCCTCCCACAGTCCAAAGATGTGCGGGTTAGGTGGATTGGCCATGCTAAATTGCCCATAGTGTCCTAAAAAGTAAGGTTAAGGGGGGGGGGGTTGTTGGGTTATGGGTATAGGGTGGATACGTGGGTTTGAGTGGGGTGATCATTGCTCGGCACAACATCGAGGGCCGAAGGGCCTCTTCTGTGCTGTACTGTTCTATGTTCTATGTTCTAACTCCTTACCTTTTTTTCTGGTCATTGAGTAAAATGCATCGTGGCCAATCCACCTCTCCAGCATGTCTTTGGACTGCGGGAGGAAACCAGAGCACCCGGATCTAACCCACGCAAACACGGGGAGTACCTGCAGACTCCGCACAGACAGTATCCCAGCGGGGAAAGAACAAAGAAAAATTACAGCACATGAAGAGGCCTTTCGGCCCTCCAAGCCTGCGCCGATTCAGATCCTCTATTTAAACGGGCGCCTATTTTCTAAGCATCTGTTTCCCTCTGCTCCCTGCCCATTCATGTGTCTGTCTAGAATCTAGACAAGATGGGTGAGAAAAGATGGGTGATTTTCACCTCCGTTTGTTCTATGTAACTTTAAATTTACGACACTGTCAAATGTAAAGTTTTTTTCTTTTACTTGATTACCATAAAAAATTCATAGCTACATGAATATTTCTACTTTTAGTATTTTAATATGGCGTAGATTACTGTAAAAATGTTATTCTCAGTAATAACAATTGTTCTGAAGTAGAATTGCTCTATGGACCCCTAAAATATCACCGTGGACTCCCAATTCGGTATTTTTTTGTGTGGACCCCTAGTAATGTTACATGGACCCCCAGGGTCCATGTGGACCCCGGTTGAGAACCACTGTTCTAACCAATGCGCAGATAATCAACACACATGGATTGTTGCAATTCGGTTTAAAAACAATAAGTCAGGGAATGGGACGCGACGGCGGCACCGTGGTTAACATTGCTGCCTCACAGCGCAGGGACCCGAGTTGAATTCCGATCTAGGATCACTCTTTGGGTGGGGTTCAAACCTTCTCCCGTGTCTGCGTGGGCTGCCTTTGGGTCTCCGGTTTTCTCCCACAGACCAAAGATGTGTAGATGAGATGTCCTTTAATGTGCGGGGATGTGCGTGTTCAGTGTGGGTTCCCGGTTGCAGGGAACGGACTGCAACTGGGTGACGGTGATGTTCCATAGGGCCGGTGCTGACTCGACGTATTGAACGGCCTCCACTGTAGGTATTCTATGAAACTCAATTGTTAAATTGGAGATAACATGAGATCACAGTGAACAATGTTGTAATTTCAGTAGATGGAGAGTGGAGATTTAAATGTGGTCGACAACGCTGATTCCAGCTATATAATTTCACTGGTTTGAGCCTAAACGCATTGGACTTTGAGGAATAGACGTTATTTTACTGAAATGTAGAACATTGGGAGTTGACATGTCTGTTGCTAAGAGGACGTTTGTCATCGTGTCAGACTCAGCTAATCACAGAGATAACGACACATTCTATGTGCAGATACTTGGATTCATTTACTTAATCTTGTTCTTCAAAATGTTCAGGAGTAAGAGAATGGGGCAGGTAATAATTACAGCGCAACGGGCGGTATTTTCCATCCCGTAGCACCCGTTGTCTGGTGCGAGGCCCAGCCGGCAGCGGGATTCTCCGTCCCGTCAGCAGGCCAATGGGTTTTCCCACTGTGGGCACCCTCACGCCATCTGGAAATCCGCGGGCGTGAGAACGCAGACGGTGAAAGGAAGGTCCCGCCCACTGTGTGTCAATAAGATTCTCGAAATCAGCACTCATCTCCCCCAGCTTGGAATTAACCTGCTCGGTACGCAGAGTGAGCAGCAGCAGTAGTCGTCACAGTAAGTATATTAAAGTTAAATTCATTCTTGCTCCACAGGGACTGAATGTTGCTACAGTGATGACCAGCTGCTGGCCTTTCAGGAATCAGTAAACAAAAACTGTTGTTGATTACTGGCAAACAAACCAATATATGGTGTATTTTGCTTCAAACGACACTTAAAAATATCATCGACCAGGAGAGAACACAACATAGAGTTGTAGCCGATGAGATAACTAAAACAGATAATCTGCTCCATTCACTGGATTGATAAATAACTGATTGCAAAATTGAGCTGATGGTTTCTACTCCGCTTGGTAACCCGCGCCAGGTAAAAATTCGACAAGTCTATTGTACCAGATTCTCTCAGTGGTACACGGCCAGATGTCTTTGGCGTTTTTCTCCACTTGGGAACCGCACTCAGTAGAATTCTCCAATTCTGTAGCAACAGATCCTCTCAGTGATACAAGTCCAGTTGTGTCAGCGTTTCCATCCCGCGTTGTGACCTCCACGACTAAGCTGTCTACAATTCCACAGCCTGACGACAGGGAGACTAGGAATAATGAATTCTAAGAATTGACCAATGTAAGGTTTCAAAGCCGAGTTGAGAGGTTTTTTGATTGCAATAGTCATTTTAAAAACATGTTTTGCAGAGTTTGCGTGCTTTTAGCAGCCAGACGGAGAAATTTGAAAAGGAATGCGTTTTTCAATCTGGACGACTGCATTGTGGTTTCACTCGGAGAGTTTATGGGGACTTATTGTGGTTGAAACCTGCAGAGATCATTCATTTTTCACCTGAGGTAGGTGAAGTCTTGCTGGTTGGAGCCAAGGAATGCAGATTGACATTTTTAAAAGCTTTAGATAAACATTTTGAAAAGCTTAATGGAGGATATTTTGGGAGAACTCTTTGGATGGAGGAGATGAGTTGTGATCTGCCTGATGCTCAGTCCACAATTCTCCGCAGTCCGATAGTTGTGAAAGAGTGAAATGGAAACCAGAGCCGTCTGTCTGTTGACATGGAGTGGAGATGACGGCGCTGGACTGGGGTGAGCACAGTAAGAAGTCTTACAACATCAGGTTAAAGTCCAACATGTTTGTTTCAAACACTAGCTTTCGGAGCACTGCTCCTTCCTCAGGTGAATGAAGAGGTATCTTCCTGGACGTCTTACTGTGTTGACATGGAGGAAGCTGGAACACTCCAGGAGAAACACATTTTGCAAGATATTCAGCCAGAGGGTCAAGAGGTTTAAAGAGGTATCCAGATCTGTTCTGTGATGCAAGTGTTGCTCCATGCAATGCTGATGTTCAAAGATCGAGTAATCCCAGTGAGCCAGAGAAGACACAGCCTGAGTGAGACACAGCCAAGAGTGAGTTTGGGAATTTGAAGCTAGCTGGGAATTGAATTAAATTCAATCGGTAAGACTTTTCCTTTTTATAGTTAAATAATGTAAATCAATCTAGAACTATGCAGTGAATGTAAACAAGAGCTGCCCCACCCACTCACATAATTGGCTGGCAGTTACGTGCCAGTCACCTTCAACTACTTTGATCGAAAAGCAGGTGGAGGAGGGAAGTTAACTCAGGACAAAGTAAAAGATAAACTTGTAACTCACTCCCAGTGAGTTCTCCCCGTGAGCCAGACAAGACACAGCGAGAGTGAGACACAGCTAAGAGTAAGTTTCTGAATTTGAAGCTCGGTGGGAATTCGAAGCTGCGTTGGGAAGATGTGCTTTATATCCTCGGTAAGTGACTGGTGAGTAGTTTTTCAGTTTTCATTTTCTTTTCAATGAAAAATAAAAATTGCTTATTGTCACGAGTAGGCTTCAAATGAAGTTGCTGTGAAAAGCCCCTAGTCGCCACATTCCGGCTCCTGTTCGGGGAGGCTGTTACGGGAATCGAACCGTGCTGCTGGCTTGCCTTGGTCTGCTTTCAAAGCCAGCGATTATCCATGTCAGCAAAACAGCACCTCATGGTATATTTATATACCATTTATAAATGGTATATTTATTTATTTTTTCTTCGTGTTTTTTTTAAATTGTAGTTGTTGATCTTAACCAAAGGTTTAAGACATGACAGGAGATCCCAGACCCGTGTCATGCTCCGTGTTTGCGATGTGGGAGCTCAGGGACACGCCCACTGTCCCTGGCTCCTTCACGTGCAGGAAATGTGTCCAGTTACAGCTCCTGTTAGACAGATTGACGACTCTGGAGCTGCGGATGGACTCACGATGTTGCATTCGCGATGCTGAGAACGTCGTGGATAGCTCGTACAGCGTGTTGGTCACACCGCAGGTGAAAGTTACTAAGGGAGATAGAAAATGGGTGACCAAAAGACAGAGCAAGAGTATGAAGGCAGTGCAGGTGTCGCCTGCGGTCATACCCCTGCAAAAGAGATATACCGCTTTGGATACTGTTGAGGGAGATTGCTCACCAGGGGAAGGCAGCAGCAGCTAGGTTCATGGCACCGTTGCTGGCTCTCCTGCGCAGCAGGTCAGGAAGAAGAATGGCTGGGCTGTAGTGATAGGGGACTCCAGGTTTAAGACATGACAGGAGACATGATAAGGGGAATAGACAGGGACTTGATCTTCCCCACAAAGGGAAATACAATAGATCAGTATTTTTACAGTTAGCATTACAACTGTTTCAGGAAGCAAATATGAAATATAATTGTTCAATTTGGTGTGATAATGAATGCACAGGGAAATCGAGTTGTTGTTATTTGCAGTTGGGCCTGGAAAAATCAACAGACTTAAACAAACAAAGATGAAAACTAAATTGTTCGTGAACCATGCAATAATCCACTAACTATAAAAATGCTTCAGGCAACTAAATCACGGTGCTTTTTCAACTGCAGATGGTACTTTAAAATGAGAAAAGCTCATTTATTTGCAACACAATTACATAACAATTAATGTACATTTTTAATATCGTGGAAGATCATGATACAATTGAATATACTAATATAGAGAAAACTAAAATTAGTTAACAGCTAAATTGATTGTGTCAATGAGTCATTTTATTTATCGTTTCATCAATCATTTTCGAGTCCGATATAATGCAGACAAAACTGGGACTAAAGGAAAAACTGAAAACTGCTCAGCTCCGTTGATAGGCAAAATACAGCGACATAAAATTAACGAATAGTTAAGTTTAGTGTACAATCTTTTGTGTGACGGTATAATGTGGAAATGAAAATGAAATGAAAATCGCTTATTGTCACAAGCAGGCTTCAATGACGTTACTGTGAAAAGCAACTAGTCGCCACATACCGCCGCCTCTTCGGGGAGGCTGCTACGGGAATTGAACCGTGCTGCTGGCCTGCCTTGGTCTGCTTGAAAAGCCAGCTATTTAGCCCAGTGTGCTAAACCAGTGACTGGCTTAGTCGTCATTATTTTGCGAATTAAGTTGCAGTTTATTGCCGTATTCGGCTTGCTGACAGCACTTCCTAACAGGTTGTTACCTTTCCATCCACTCCTTATATTTGATTCACAACAATGCAGAGTATAACTAGGTTGCATGGAATTTAAAAACTCGCAAAGACAAATAACGCAGAAGTCAGTAAGGTCACTGTTAACGGTTAAATTGGCCGCAGTAACCAATACATACCAGTACGTCTCCGGATGTCATTCCCTAGTTGTTACTGATCACAAACCCTTTTTGGAGATATTGAGTGAGAAAAAGGCCATTCCACCCATAGCTTCAGGCAAAGTCCCGCGCTTGGCTCTACTGTCAGCAACCTACGAGTATATGTTTGAACTAAGAACAAAACACACACATTTTGAATGCGGATCCTTTGAACCGTGTTCCTCTTCCTCAGAGTATACCGCCTCCACCAGTGCCACAGGATTTCTTTATGACTTTGTCCTTCCTTGTGACGTTGTCAGTGTTAGGGCGGTTGGTCTAATTTCGACACATCAAGGCTATTTGTTGTCTCGAGTCAAGCACATGGTCCTTCATGGCTGGCAGTGTGATAATTGGTCTGAATTGCTGGGAACATTTCAGTCATGAAACGATGAATTGAGTTGTGAACACAGCGCGTTATTGTAGGGTTCTTCCCAGTCCTACGAGGAAGCTTCAGATACAGGAACGGCACTGTGCCCAGCCTTGAACGACGGAAATAACGATGCTCGCACGCAGTTACATTTAAGGGCCTGGGATGCACATCGACATGGACATCTGGTCAAACAATGTGCTCAGCGTCAAATGCAGCAAGACCTGTCGCATGTGGATCCACTGCAACCTTGGGAGTATCCAGGTCGGCCCTCGGAAAGACGACACATCGGCTCAGTGGCACGATTACGCGCTCCATGTTCTTGTTCATCGGAGATGCTCAGTCCAAGTGAAAATGAAATGAAAATCGCTTATTGTCACGAGTAGGCTTCAAAGAAGTTACTGTGAAAAGCCCATAGTCGCCACATTCCGGCGCCTGTCCGGGGAGGCTGGTACGGGAATCGAACCATGCTGCTGGCCTGCTTGGTCTGCTTTAAAAGCCAGCGATTTAGCCAAGTGAGCTAAACCAGCCCCTGTGGTTGGGAATACGCAAAATGATATCGACAACCTCAATAGCAACTGTTGAGGAAATGCGAGATATTCTCCAGCCACGTGTTACCTCAGGTTATACCTCAGAGAACGGGAGTGCATTTACATTGAACAATTCCTATCATTTCTGAGTATCAACGGCATCCAACATGCTTGACCACTTCTGTACCACCCTGCTTCAAATGGAACTGCTGATTGAGACGTCCCGACCTTCAAGGCCATCAATAAAAAGCAGTCATCAGCCCCTTTGGAACTCAGATTGACCCGATCCTTATATACATATGGCACTATATGAACCCAGTTTTGGGAGGGGGATGGCGGAGTGGTGGACTCGGTAACGACCGAAGTGCATACATTTCTCCTATCGAAAGACCGCCCGTTGAGGGTCAGACATCAGTCACCTCTACTGCTAAATCACCCGTCATGAATTGCGTCTCTTTCAAAGGAATAACGATTGCCCTGACCTCCTGCCCCAAAGGACGCTGTTTTTAGAGACCCGTGTTTACATTTTTGTCAATTGTTCCTTTGTTATTTGAGAATGTTGATCAGGAATTAAGTGGGGAGGGGCACAGTAGCCTATTCCTTTGATGTGTCTGTTCCTTTAAATCCCCTCAGGGTCATTTAGCATGATTGGCCCATAGGGCTGGAGCGCGGGATTCCTGAGGGTGGTGCTTGGGTTCCCCTAAACTGGGAGTTTGCTGTCTTGTATCCAGGTCATTCTTAACTCATTCACTATCTATAGTTTTTGTTTTTAAGAAATCGTTCATTCAGTAATCCATCTGGTCGTCAACCGTCCATCAAGGTATTCCAAACACATCAATGCAGATCAGTTCACTCAACAATCCCCTCGTTAATTTGAAAAAAAAACTACATTGAGGACATGAGATGTGATTTTCTACGGATAACTCTGCTTCTGGTATAAGTAATAACTGCTTCAGTAATAACCCAATTTGCTCGCTGAGAAAACATCTTCTGTCCTCCAATTTGATCCCTGAACCTGTCTTCTTGACGAACGTGAGACTGATTGCTCTGTCGCCCCATGGTTTAGCTCTACCTCCTTTTATAAACAGGGTGGGACATTGATAATCCTCCAGTTCACTGGAATCACTCATATATTAAATAAGGATTTAATAGTAGTGCCCGTGTTTCAAATATTTACATCATTCCATCCCTGAGTCACTCTCACATGGTCGATTTAGACAGGGTTAATCTTCTACTTCTTTGTGATCTAACAAGTGTTGGACTGTAAGGTGTTAACTGACGCTGTTTGTTTAGTGACTGTAAATAATGTCAGTCTCCGTGGATCTTAATTGTGTCACTGGAGGGTTTCTTTCTTCTCTTAATAAGGTTTATTTTCAATTTGTAATTCCAAATTGTCAGCGGGAACATCAGATCCAGCAGTGACAGAGCTCTGCGGCTCCAGAGAGATCGAGAGGAGCGATTAGAATCTGGGAATAATAGATCTGAACGTTTCAGTATTGGACAAGGGTTTATCCGAAGGGCTTTATTATATATCATCCGTTATTTATCATGGAGGATAGAAGCAGCACTTATGATTATTCAAGCGGGTTATTATCCAATCCTGGCTATTATTGGTGTCCCTGGTAAGTCCCCTGTCCAGTTATTTATTGTTTAAACCGCTTTCTGTTTTTATTGGCCTCCTGATTTGAAACTAGAAAAGATTGAATCAATTTTATTCAGTTCCAGTCACCTATATCAGTTTATATCCACGCCACCCCCGCAAGTTATCAAGGGGGGGGGGGGGTGGAAGGGAAGACAGTGCAATGTTCCTCCTGCAGAATGGTTGAGGTGAGGGACGCCGTCAGTGACCCTGCTGATTTCACCTGTGGGAAGTGCACCCATCTCCAGCTCCTCAGAAGCCACGTTAGGGAACGAGAGTTCGAGCTGGATGAACTTCGGATCATACGGGAGGCAGAGGTAGCCATAGATAGTAACTTCATGGATGTAGTTACTCCGAAGAATAAAGATAGATGTGTAACGGTGAGAGGAGCTGGGAGGAAGCAGTCAGTACAAGGATCCCCTTGTGGTCGCCCCCTCAGTAACAAGTATACCGCTTTGGAGCCTGGTGGGCGGACGATTTACCAGGGGTAAGCCACGGTGACCGGATCTCCAGCACCGAGTCCGTCGCTGTGGCTCAGAAGGGAAGGGGGTAGAGCAGGAGAGCATTAGTTATTGCGGACTCGATAGTTAGATGGGCAGATAGACGGTTCTATGGCAACGCAAGAGATTGATGGATGCTATGTTGCCTCCCGGGTGCCGGGATCCGTGACGCCTCTGACCGTGTTTTCAGAATCCTTAAGGGGGAGGGGGAACAGTCACAAGTCGTTGTACACATCGGTACCAACGAAATCGCAAGAGTAGAGATGGGGATTTAAAACAGGAATTTAGGGAGTGAGGGTGGAAGCTGAGAGACAGGACAGACCATGTTGTCATCTCTGGTTTGTTGCCTGTGCCAAGTGCTGGCGAGTTGAAGAACAGAGAGAGATTTCAGATAAACAGTTCGCTGCAGGGATGGTGGAGGAGGGACGGTTTCAGTTATGTGGATAATTGGTTCACCTTCTGGGGACGGTGGGACCTGTACAAACAGGACGGTTTGCACCTGAGGGGCACCAATATCCTGGGAGGAAGATTTGCTACGGCTCTTCGTGGTGTGGGGGGTGGGGTAGGTGGGGCGGGGGGAGTTAAACTGATTTGTCAGGGGGATGGGAAAACGAGCTGTAGTCCAGACTCCAGTGTTCAGAGTAGTGAGCTACTGGGTAAAGGGTATTAAGGTCGCCGGAGTGTTCCCTCTGACAGGATGGTAGGTGGATGTGTGTCTACTTTAATGCAAGGAGCATCCTGAATAACGTCGGTGAACTTGGATCGTGGATTGGATCCTTGGGATTGCGATGTTGTGGCCATGACGGAGACATGGTTAGAATATGAATAGGAATATTTGTTGGAAGTTCCGGGGTATCGACGTTTCAGAAAGAGTAGGAGAGTTGGAAAAGAGGTGGAGGCGTACCATTGTTAATCAAGGATTGTTTAACGGCTGCAGAACTGCAGTTCGAGGGGGATCTGCCCACTGAGGTACTTTGGGCTGAAGTTATTAATAGGAAAGGATCGCTCACGTCTTTCGAATTATTCTATCGGCCCTCAAATAGTAATGGAGATCAGGAGGAATAAATTGCAAAACAGATTATGGATAGGTGTGGAGGTCCAGGGCAGTTGTCATGGGTGACTTTAAGTTTACAAATATTGATTGGAACCTCTACAGGTCGGATGGGGCAGTTTTTGAACAGTGTGTGCAGGAGGGTTTCCTGACAGAATATGTGGATAGGCCGACAAGAGGTGGGGCCACATTGGATTTGGTACTGGAAAATGAAACGGGCCAAGTGTTTGATGTGTTTGTTGGAGAGCACATTGGAGATAGTGACCACAATTCGGTGACTTCCACAATTGCAATGGAGAGAGATAGGGTCATTCGGCAGGGCAAGGTTTATAATTGGGGGTGAGGTAATTATGATGCGATTAGGCAAGAATTAGGGAGCATAAGATGGGAACAGGGAAAGGCACAAATGAAAAGTGGAGCTTGTTCAAGGAACAAATACTACGTGTCCTTGATAGATATGTCCGTCAGCAAGGGAGGAAATTGTCTTGTGAGGGAACCATGGTTCACCAAAGAGGTTGAATGTATTTCGAGAGGAAATGGGAAGCGTATGTACGAATAGAAAACAATGTTCAGTTGTGTCGCTTGAGGGTTGCAAGGTAGCAAGGAATGAGCTACAAAAACGCTTAGTAGATCTAGGAGGGGGCATGAGAAGACCTTCGGATCAAGGAGAATCCCAAGGTGTTTTACTCTTATGTGAGAAATAAAGGAATGACGAGAGTGAGGTTAGTGCTGGTCAAGGACAGTTGTGGGAACTTGTGCATGGAGTCAGAAGAGATAAGAGAGGCGTTCAATGAATACTTTTCATCAGTGTTCACCAAGGTGAGGGGCCATGTTCTTGAGGATGAGAGTGTGATACAGGCGGTTAGGCTGTCGGAGGCAGTTGTTCTGACGGAAGATGTATTCGCAATTTTGAAAAACCTGAGGGTCGACGTCCCCTGGACCACTTAGGATACTCCAAGGATTCTTCGGAAAGCAAGGTATGACATTGCAGAGCCTTTGGCTTTGATCTTTGGGTCCTCACTGTCCACGGGGATAGTGCCAGAGGACTGGAGAGTGGCGAATGTAGTTCGCTGTTCAAGAAAGGGAATAGGAATGACTCTGATAATTATAGGCTGGTTAGTCTTTCTTCTGTGGTCGGTAAGTTAATGGATAAGTTTCTCAGGGATAGGATGAATGACCATTTGGAAACACGGAGCTTAATCCGGGATAGTCAACACGGATTCGTAAAGGGTAAGTCTGACTCACAAACTTGATTGAATTATTTGAGGACTAACGAAGTGTGTAGAAGAAGGTAGAGCAGTTGATGTCGCATATATGGATTTCAGTAAGGCGTTTGATAGGGTTCTGATGGGCTGGTTTAGCACAGGGCTAAATCGCTGGCTTTGAAAGCAGACCAAGGCAGGCCAGCAGCACGGTTCAATTACCGTACCAGCCTCCCTGAACAGGCGACGGAATGTGGTGACTCGGGTTTTTTCACAGTACCTTAATTTGAAGTGACAATAAGCGATTTTAATTTTCATTTCATTTCATGTAGAGGAACAGAGATATCCTAGGTTTCAAATCAACAGATCTCTGAAGGTTGCCACTCAAGTGGATAGAGCTGTGAAGAAGGCCTCGAGTGTGTAAGCATTTATTAACTGCGGGCTTGAGTTTAAGAGCCGTGGGGTTATGCTGCAACTGTACAGGATCCTGGTGAGAACCCATTTGGAGAATTGTGTGCAGTTCTGGTCACCTCATTATTGGAAGGATGTGGAAGCATTGGAAAGGTTGCAAAGGAGATTTACCTGAATGCTGCCTGGAATGGAGCGTAGGTCTTGTGAGGTAAGGTTGCGGGATCTAGGGCTTTTCGAATTGGAGCGGAGGATGAGAGGCGACTTAATAAGGTTTGTAAGGGATAGATGGAGTGGACGTCCAGAGACTATTTCCTCGGCTGGAACAAGCTGTTACAAGGGGGCATAACTAAAAGTTTCGGGATGGGAGATATTGGAGGGATGTCCGAGGTAGGCTCTTTACACAGAGAATGATTAGGGTGTGGAATGGACTGCCTGCTGTGATAGTGGAGTCGGACACTTTAGGAACGGCACATGGAGCACACCAGAATGACAGGAAGTGGGACCGCTTGATATTGGTTTCGGACAAAGCTCCGCACAACATCGAGGGCCGAAGGGCGTGTTCTATGCTGTACTGTTCTATGTTCTATCTAGTGGTCCACCCCGTTTCACTCCACTCTGGTTTATATTGAAGGCTTTTCGCAATTTCCACACTCGTTTTGACACTGAAATGCATGATATCCAGATGTTTTCTACATTCCAAACCTGACACTTGCCATTGTAACCTCTGCCTCATCTCAGTTGCCGAATGAAACGTTATCCTTGACTACGTTAATCCAGATTCGACCATTCCATTGATATTCGAGTAACATTATTCCTATTACAAATCTTTTTGAAGCACAGCTCATCCACAGCTCTGATGTCGATGTCCGAACTCACCCAATCCCAGTCACCGATCATCCCGGTGTCCACTGGACTATATTGTCTCCTAGTCTGGCTGCATATCTATATCATTATTCTCAATGAGTGCTTGATATTCTCCACAGTCTCAGCCATTCATTGAAACCATTCCCATGTCCATTTCCAATGAAGGTGAAAATACCTTAATTGTCATTACTTGCTTATATTTCTTATATTGTTAATTTAGTGGAAGGGGCTGGGTTAGTTCACTGGGCTCAATCGCAAGCTTTTAAAGCAGACCAAGGGAGGCCAGCAGCACTGTTCAATTCCAGTACCAGCCTCCCCCAACAGGCGCCGGAATGTGGCGACTACGGGCTTTTCACAGTAACTTCATTGTAAGACGGCTTGTGACAATAAGCGATTTTCATTTCATTTCCATTTTTGAAGTACTGTGGCTGCGTTTCTGCGGGTTGTGTTGTGACCTGCTGCATACATTCACGGAGATGATTTGGTGACCCAGCACTCGAGGATGTATGGGGAATGTAGTTACAGTGTATCTGGGTTTATAACATGACAAACAAATTGAACAGTCCAATAGTTATAGGGGATTCAATTGTAAGGGAATCGACAGGCGATTCTATGGCCGCAAACGGGACTCCAGGATGGTATGTTGCCTCCCTGTTGCTCGGGTCAATGATGTCTCGGAGCGGGTACAGGACATTCCGGAGCTTGAATAGCCTTTCGTCATGATACACAGCGGTACAACGACATAGGTTTAAAAAAAAAGGGATGAGTTCCTAAAAGCAGAATGCAGGGAGCTGGGAAGGAAGCTAGAAAATATGACCTCATAGGTAGTGATCTCAGGATTACTACCGGTGCCACGTGCCAGTCAGAGTAGAAATGACCGGATGTATAGGATGGATACATGGCTGAAGAGATGGCGTCAGTGGGGGGGGGGGGGGGGGTTTCAGAATCCTGGGGCATTGGTACAGGTTTTGGGGTAGGTGGGATCTGTACAAATTGGACGGGCTACACATGGGCAGGACTGAAACTGCTGTCCTGGGGGTGATATTTTCGAGAGCGATTCGGGAGGGTTTAAACTAATATGCTAAGGCGATGGGAACCTATTCAAGGAGTCAGAGAAACAGGGAGCATGGACAGAAACAAAAGGTAGAAAAGTGAATAAGAAAAGTGACAGGTCGAGAAACCAAGAACAGCATTCAAACAGGGCAACAGAGAAAAATATTGGGAGCAAGACAAACAATGTGAAAAAGACACACTGAACGGCTATGTGCCATAACGCACGGGGCATTTGCAATAAAATTGATGAACTGATCACGCAGATAGGTATAAATGGGTATGATTTAATTTGGATTACGGAAACATGGCTGCAGGGTGACCAGTGATGGAACTGAGTATCACAGGGTTTTCGGTATGTAGAAAGGAAGGGCATAAAATTATGGGTGGTGACGTGGCATTGCTGGTTAAAGAGGAAATGATCACAGCTGATAAATGATATCAGCTCTGACAATGTGGAATCTGTATGGGTGGAATGGAGAAATACCAAGGGGAAAGTAACATTAATGGGTGTTATACATCGACCCCCAAACTGCAGTGGTGAGGTATGCAATGGCATTAAAGACGAAATTAGAGATGCATGCAACAAGGGAAAATCAGCCCTACTCTAACGTTGAATTAATCACTTGGCATCCTAATGAAGAATTACAACCATTTTCTTATCATTGTTCCTTGAAGGACTACGCACACCAAGATTGTTCATTAGCCCCTTCTTACTGCGTAATGTTAAAGCAACCATATCATGTTGCATCTTTGTTTCCTCGACGTATTGGACACAAAGCAATCACGTACACACTTCAGAATACAGCTGCCAAAATATTGTTGCTAGTTTAGTTCGCCCAAACTATATGTAAACTAAATTCACTCCAAATCATGACTGTAACATCCTTATTATCTGTATCTATAATGTTGTGTCTAATTCCATGCCCTACATTGCCTCTTCTGTTTGGATGCAAACCGCCAAATCCTACTCATGTTTTCCACTCCTCGCAACTGTTCACTTCCAGCGAGAACGATTCGACTTCTAGAATTTATGAGACAACACTTCTAATCTTACAATATAGTACTGATGTTGTCCTCAGCTATCAGCACCACCCCAGCTCAATATCCTCATTGTTGCCTCCTCCATAAATATCACTTATCCTTGGCAATCAGTTCCATGACGTGGTCAGTCTGCAGCTACATCTCCATAATCATAGAATTCATAGAATTTGCAGTGCAGAAGGAAGCCATTCGGCCCATCGAATCTGCACCGGCAAAGGGAAAGAGCACCCGACCAAGGTCCACACCTCCACCCTATCCCCATAACCTAGTAAACCCATCAAACATTAACATAGAACATAGAACAGCGCAGTACAGGCCTTTCGACCCTCGATGTTGCGCCGACCTGAGAAACCCCTCTAAAGTCCCTCCACGCTATTACCTTATCGTCCATATACCTATCCAATGACCACTTGAATGCGTTTAGTGTTGACGAGTCAACTACTGTTGCAGGCAGGGCATTGCGCACCCTTACTACTCTCTGAGTAAAGAACCTACCTCTGACATCTGTCCTATATCTATCTCCCCTCAATTTAAAGCTATGTCCCCCGTGCTGGACATCACCATCCGAGGAAAAAGGCTCTCAATGTCCACCCTATCTGATATTCTGATCATCTTGTATGCCTCAATTAAGTCACCTCTTAACCTTCTTCTCTCTAACGAAAACAGCCTCAAGTCCTTCAGCCATTCCTCATATGATCTTCCCTCCACACCAGGCAACATCCTTGTAAATCTCCTCTGTACCCTTTCCAATGCTTCCACATCGTTCCTATAATGTGGTGAGCAGAACTTTACGCAATACTCCAAATGCGGCCGCACCAGCGTTTTGTAGAACTGAAACATGACCTTATGGCTCCGAAACTCAATTCCTCTACTAATAAAAGCTAACACACCGTACGCCTTCTTAGCAATCCTCTCAACCTGGGTAGCAACTTTCAGGAATCTATGGACATGGACACCGAGATTTCTCTGCTCGTCCACACTACCAATAATCTTACCAGTAGCCCAGTACTCTGTCTTCCTGTTATTCCTTCCAAAATGAATCACCTCACACTTTTCTGCATTGAACTCCATTTGCCACCTGTCAGCCCAGCTCTGCAGCTTATCAATGTCCCTCTGTAACTTGTAACATCCTTCTGCACTGTCCACAACTCCACCGACTTTAGTGTCATCTGCAAATTTTCTCACCCATCCTTCTACGCCCACCTCCAGGTCATTTATAAAAATGACAAACAGCAGCGGCGCCAAAACAGATCCTTGTGGTACACCACTAGTAATTGGGCACCAGTCAGAACATTTCCCATCAACCACCACCCTTTGTCTTCTGTCAGCTAGCCAATTTCTGATCCAAACTGCTAAATCACACTGAATCCCCTGCCTCTGTATTTTCTGCAATAGCCGACCGTGGGGGACCTGATCAAACACTTTACTGAAATACATATACACCACATCAACTGATTTACCCTCATCCACCTGTTTGGTCACATTTTCGAAGAACTCAATGAGGTTTGTGAGGCACGGCCTTCCCTTCACAAAACCTTCCTGAACAAGGGGAGAACATTTGCTATCCTCCCGTCTTCTGGTACTAATCCTGAAAACAAACATGACTAAAAGATAAAAGCCTAAAGTTCAGCAATCACCTCCCTAGCTTCCCAAAGAATCCTAGGATAAATTCCATCCGGCCCAGCGGACTTATCTATTTTCACACTTTCCAGAATCACTTATCCATTTTCACACTTTACAGAATCCTTTATGTATTTTCACACTTTCCAGAACTAAGGGCAATTTTGGACACTAAGGGCAATTTAGCATGACCAACCCACCTAACCTGCACATCTTTGGACTGTGGGAGGAAACCGGAGCACCCAGAGGAAACCCACGCCCACAGGGGGAGGATGTGCATATTCCGCACAGGCAGTGACCCAAGCCGGAATCGAACCTGGGACCTTGGAGCTGTGAAGCAATTGTGATATCCACAATGCTACCGTGCTGCACAATCATATAGCGCCCGAACAGATGAATGTTGTTTATTCAACTATCTTACCCGGAATTATCCGTGTATTCAGGTTCCACGCCTATAGATTAGTCACTGATACTTTTTACACAGTGTTAATGTACTTTTCCTAGATATGTTGCTGGATCACGTTTCCACTGCTTCCACTTTTGCGTTCCATTCTTCTGTCTTTCATTTTTCTCTTGTTGTGTCTGTCGTGTATTTGTGTGTCTGTGACTGTGGTTTTTTGTCTTTGTGTGTCTGCGAATGTGAGTGTGTGTTTTCTGACTCTTTGTATCTGTCTGTGTATTTGTGTCTCTGTGCATCTGTAAATGTGTTTCTATATTTGTGAGAGTGCATATTTGCGTCTCTGTTCTCTGTCTGTGAGTGTCCATTTGTCTCTGTGTCTGTGAGTGTTTATTGGTCTCTGTGTCTTTCAGTGTGTGTATTTATGCCTGTGTATCTATGAATGTGTATGTGTGTTTCTGTGTGTCTGAGAGTGGATTAGATTTGTGTTTATTTGTTTGAATTTGTCAACACCATTGGAAATATCTTTCCACCCTGATTTATAATTCCATTGTTAATTTCGCTTCCTTTCAGTGAATCTCGTCACAATTGTGACCCTGAAGTGCAAAAACTGTGGGCTGTCCAAATGTGTCACTTGTTATCTGGTGGACATGGCAGTGGGGGATCTACTGGTCATTATTCTTGACCTGATACTGAGACACATTCCCATTGCATTTAAGGAACACTTTTATTTCCTGTGGTACATCCGCGTATGTAATATCCACGCCGTCCTGCTTTATGCAGCCACTGACTGTTCTGTCTGGTTCATTGTTACTTTCACCTTTGATAGATTTGTGGCCATTTGTTGCCCGAAGCTGAAATCCAAATATTGCAGCGAGAAAACGGCAGCTGTTGTTCTGGGAACAGCGACTGTGCTGAGCTGCATGAAGAACATATTCTGGTATTTTATGTTAACAGGACGGCATTGGCTGATGAACCTCCCCTGGTCTTGTGACGTTACAGAGGGTGTTATGGACTCTCCAGTCTGGGTAACAATTGAGTTCCTCCACAGCATTATAACCCCGAGTGTTGCATTTGCTCTGATTCTGCTGCACAATGTTCTCACCGTCAGACACATTGTGGTGAGCAGCAGGGCCCGCAGGAGACAGCGGGATCACAGAAGTGGGGAGAGTCCCAGAGACCCAAAGGATAATCGGAGGATATCCATCATATTACTGTTCATTATCTCGGCCAATTTTATCCTGTTATGGTCAACGTTAATGATTTATTCGACATGGTTTCGGATGCGTAATCTGGGGCATTACTCTGTGTATTTAGACATTTATGTTCTGGAATTGTCTTTCATGCTGCAGCTCCTGAGTTGCTGCACAAACACAGCGATTTACATCGTGACACAGACTCAGTTCAGGCAACAGTTGAAGAATGTGCTGGCCTTCCGGTTGCTGTCATGAACTGAGCGATCGCCGGTAAGGTTAATTTCTTGTCAAATCCTCGAAAGCGACAAATCACTCCCACGAAATGAACACCAACATATCCACAACCGCAGCCCTATCTCCCCGGCACAGTGTAATCCTTGCAAACCGCATCAATGAGAAAAAGAAAAAATAGAGACATAAAAGATGGAGAAAGAGCCAACTGCTCAGTACAAAAGGCCGCAAGGACGAGGGGAGGGAAACTGCAGCCTTCGAACGCCGCACTAGATGACACAAAACCGGGTAGGACCAGATCCACAGAGTTCTGAGCGCAGATCCAAGCGCTGATGGACAGTCAGCACCTCCCAGCTCCAAAGACAAAGATATGAGCTGAAGAAAGACCTCCTGGCAACTGTCCAGACGGCATTGGAGGCGGAAACAGCACCTAATGAGGGAGGGTCTGACCAAAATGGAGATTTAGCTTGTGAAAAATATATGACAGCGAGGGACCTCGATAAGATCACCACGGACCAACTGGAGCGTATTTCATCACCTGAAGCCGGCGAATCAATTCCAATCTCGACGCAGAAAAACTCGACGACCAGAAAGAAAGGTCTCGACGCCAAAAGCCAAGAATAGGTGTCCTACTGGAAGTCATGGTGGGGGAACACAATTGCGAATGTCGGGAAATTGTTCGGGACGGAGGACTTCGCCAACGGGTCTTTGCGGCAGCGTCCGATGGCCGGTAAACCTCTACAGGAGGTAAGATAAAGCTCCACAAGTTACATGACATAGAGTGGACCCTGAGGTTGGTGAAACACGCAAGAGGGTGCAAGTGGGGGAAGGGCGGTACATTCCATCCGCTTTACATGGGAACAATATGTACTTTGGTCGCAGACTTCAATTCGTTTTGTGTTTCGCTCTGCCGACAGAGCATTCTTGAAGTGCCAATTAAAGATGCATAATATTATCGCATGTAATTTCTTTAACACTATGTTATTGTTCCTTTTACTAATATCCTTCAATATGTGTTCTCGTGTTCTCGATCCTTCCATCAGACAATAAATCCATAATATATAGGAGCAGAATTATGCCACTCGGCCCATCGAGTCTGCTACGCTATTCAATCATGGCTGATATTTTTCTCATCCCCATTCTCTTTCCTTCTCCCCATAACCCCTGGTCCACATATTAATCAAGAATCTATCGTCTCTGTGGCTGAAGAAATTCCTCAATGTTACCGATTATACTTCTTCCCTCTCAACTCTTTACAGATAGTTCTGATTTTTGCACATGCCACTCGGAAAGTACTTATTTATTTAATTTTCCTCAGAGGAACTGTTCCAGTTCCGCTCGGCATTTTTTCCTCAATAGAATTCCCCATGACTGGAACCATCCTCGTGAATATTTGTTATTTTCAATCCTACCTAATGCAATCACAACTTCCAGAAAGGTGGTACAATAAACTGGGTTCAATATTCGAGTTGAACACAATCCAGTCTTACCTAATGTGATACAGCAGTTTAATTCAGTTTCTTCGCTGAGATACACTGTGTCCCTCTTTAAAGATTCCAGGATGCCGTGTGACCGCTAAACTTCTGGAACCACCCTGAAAGAAAGAGTTTTCACTGACAAAACCTCGAGTCCATTTTTCCCGCAAATCGCAAGTGCCTTCTTCTCCTGCCTTCCTTCCGTCTACACCCTGTATTTTACATTTTCTCTCTGCTTTTTAACCACCACAGTGAACCCCATCCCAGTTTTCCACGGGAAATGTCTTGCCAATTATCCTCCCATTTCTCTCAACCGCCTTTGTCCCTTTTCCAGTTTCATCCTCTCCTTCTCACACTTTTCAATACTTGCATGTTTATCGCATTCAGCAAATGTTGAAATGTTGTCTTGCACACCCAGGAACAATTCATGGACTCCTTTCCAAATTGTTATTTTAATTTTAGTCGACAGGCTATCAATTAATGGGCACATTGATCTTATAATCAATACACGGAGGAATAAGGTGATCTGCGGCAGTAAGTGACGGCATCATCTGCAATGCACAGAGGCAGCACGGTAGCATTGTGGATAGCACAATTGCTTCACAGCTCCAGAGACCCAGGTTCGATTCCGGCTTGGGTCACTGTCTGTATGGAGTCTGCACATCCTCCCCGTGTGTGCGTGGGTTTCCGCCGGGTCCTCCGGTTTCCTCCCACAGTCCGAAGATGCACAGGTTAGGTGGATTGGCGATGATAAATTGCCCTTAGTGTCCAAAATTGCCCTTAGAGTTGGGTGGGGTTACTGGGTTATGGGTATATGGTGAAGGTGTTGACCTTGGGTAGGGTGCTCTTTCCAAGACCCGATGCAGACTCGATGGGCCGAGTAGCCTCCTTCTGCACTGTTTAGTCTATGATGAATAAAGCTAAATGTCCTTGTCCTAATCGACATTCTAACCAATGCGCATATAATCAACACACATTGATTGTTGTAATTGAGTTTTTAAAATGATAAGTCTGCGAATGGGACGCGACGGCGGCACAGTTGGTAACATTGCTGCCTCACAGCGCAGGGACCCATCTTGAATTCTGTTCGAGGCTCACTCTCTGGGTGGGTTTTGAACCAAAGACCACAGACCAAATAACTTTGGAGATTGGGTGAGTTTTCAAGGTTCATTGCCCTTTAGTGTTGGTGGATGAGCGTGTTCAGTGCAGGTCTACGGTTACAGGGATAGGATTGGAGCTTTTTTAGGTTTCTGTTCTAGAGGCCGGGTGCTGACTCGAAGTGTCGAATGACCTCCACTGTAGGTTCTCCAAGAAACCCAATTGTTAAATTTGAGACAACATCATATCACAGGGAACAATATTGTAATTTCAATAGACGGAGAGTGAAGATTTAGATGAGGTTGAAAACGCTGATTGCAGCGATAGAATTTCATAGGTTGGAGTCTAAAGACATTGGATTTCGGCAGAATAGAGGGTAATAGAGGCACCCTCTCCAAGGCATCCACATTCTTCTGGTAATGTGGCGACCAGAACTGCACGCAGTATTCCAAATGTGGCCGAACCAAAGCCCGATGCAACTGTAACATGACCTGCCAACTCTTGTACTCAATACCCCGTCCGATGAAGGCAAGCATGCTGTATGCCTTCTTGACCACTCTATCAACCTGCGTTGCCACCTTCAGGGTACAATGGACCTGAACTCCCAGATCTCTCTGCACATCAATTTTCCCCAAGACCCTTCCATTGACCATATAGTCCGCTCTTGAATTTGATCTTCCAAAATGAATCATCTCGCATTTTCCTGGATTGAACTCCATCTGCCATTTCTCTGCCCAACTCTCCAATCTATCTATGATTTGTTGTATTCTCTGACAGTCCTCCTCGCTATCTGCAACTCCACCAATCTTAGTGTCATCTGCAAAGTTGCTAATCAGACCACCTATACCTTCCTCCAGGTCATTTATGTAGATCACAAACAACAGTGGTCAGAGCATGGATCCCTGTGGAACACCACTAGTCACCCTTCTCCATTTTGAGACACTCCCTTCCACCACTACTCTCTGTCTCCTGTTGCCCAGCCAGTTCTTTAGCCATCTAGCTAGTACACCCTGAACCCCATACGACTTCACTTTTTCCATCAACCTGCCATGGGAAACATTATCGAACGCCTTACTAAAGTCCATGTATACCACATCTACAGCCCTTCCCTCATGAATTAACTTTGTCACTTCCTCAAAGGATTCTATTAGGTTTGTAAGACATGACATTCCCTGCATCAAACCATGCTGCCTATCACTGATAAGTTTATTTTCTTCCAGATGTGAATAGATCCTATCCCTCAGTATCTTCTCCAACAGTTTGCCTACCACTGACGTCAAGCTCACAGGTTTATAATTCCCCGGATTATACCTCCTACCTTTCTTAAACAAAGGGACAACATTAGCAATTCTCCAGTCCTCCGGGACCTCACCCGTGCTCAAGGATGCTGCAAAGATATCTGTTAAGGCCCCAGCTATTTCGATCCTCGCTTCCCTCAGTAACCTGGGATAGATCCCATCCGGTCCTGGGGACTTGTCCACCTTAATATCTTTTAGAATACCCAAAACTTCCCCTTCCGTATGACAACTTGACCGAGAGTATTTACACATCCAATCCTAGCCTCAACATCCGTCTTGTCCCTCTCCTTTGTGAATACCGATGCAAAGTACTCATTAAGAATCTCACCCATTTCCTCTGAGTCCACGCATAAATTTCGTCTTTTGTCTTTAAGTGGGCCAATCCTTTCTCTAGTTACCCTCTTGTTCCTTACATACGAATAAAATGCTTTTGGATTTTCCTTATCCCTGTTAGCCAAAGATATTTCATGACCCCTTTTAGCCCTCTTTATTGCGCGTTTGAGATTCGTCCTACTTTCCCGATATTCCTCCAAAGCTTCATCAGTTTTGAGTTGCCTTGATCCTATGTATGCTTCCTTTTTCATCTTAGCTAGTCTCACAATTTCACCCGTCACCCATGGTTCCCTAATATTGCCAATTCTATCTTTCCTTTTCACAGGAACATGTCTGTCCTGCACTCTTATCAACCTTTCCTTAAAAGATTTCCACATTTCAAATGTGGATTTACCCTTAAAAAGCTGCTCCCAATCCACATTCCCGAGCTCGTACCGAATTTTGTTATACTCTGCCTTTCCCCAAATTAGCAATTTAGCTTCCTTTCGGACCCCTCCTGTCCTTGTCCATGAGTATTCTAAAACTTACGGAATTGTGATCACTGTTCCCAAAGTAATCACCGACTGAAACATCAACCACCTGGCCAGGATCATTCCCCAGTACCAGGTCCAGTATGGCCCCTTCCCGAGTTGGACTATTTACATACTGCTCTAAAAAAAATCTCTCCTGGATGCTCCTTACAAACTCTGCTCCATCTACGCCTCTAACACTACACGAATCCCATTCAATGTTGGAGAAGTTAAAATCTCCCATCACAACCACCCTATTGCTGCTACATTTTTCTATAATCTGTCTGCATATTTGTACCTCTACTTCATGCTCGCTTTTTGGAGGCCTGTAGCAAAGTCCCAACAATGTTACTTCACCCTTCCTATTTCTCAGCTCCACCCATATTGCCTCAGTGCTCGAATCCTCCATCGTGCCCTCCTTAATCACAGCTGTGATATCATCTCTGACGAGTAATGCAATTCCTCCACCCATTCTACCTCCCTCTCTATCCCTTCTGAAGCATCTATACCCTGGGATATTCAGTTGCCAGTCATGCCCTTCCCACAACCCAGTCTCAGTAATACCAATTGCCTCATATTCCCAGGTACTTATCCAAGCCCTAAGTTCATCTGCCTTACCTGCTACACTTCTCGCATTAAAACAAATGCACCTCAGACCACCTGTGCGTTCACCATCTCTTCCCTGTCTACTCTTCCCCTTAGTCACATTGAGTTTATTGTCTCGTACCTTCCTGGCTTTAGTTGCTGCTTCTTTACTGACCCCTAACTTCCTAATCTGGTTCCCATCCACCTGACACATCAGTTTAAAACCTCACCAACAGTGTTAGCAAAAGCACCCCCTAGGACATGGGTTCCAGTCCTGCCCAGGTGTAGACCATCCGGTTTGTAATGGTCCCACCGCCCCCAGAACCGGTTCCAATGTCCCAAAAATCTGAACCACTCCCTCCTGCACCATCTCTCAAGCCACGTATTAATTCTGACTATTCTTGAATTTCTACTCTGACTGTCCCGTGGCACTGGTAGCAATCCTGAGATTTTTAACTTATCTTTTAACTTTTTAACTTATCTCCTAACTCCCTAAATTCTGATTGTAGGACCTCATCCCTTTTTTTTTACCCATATCGTTGGTGCCTATATGGACCACGACAACTGGATGTTCACCCTCCCCCTTCAGTATGTCCTGCAGCCGACCGGAGACAACGCTGACCCGAGCACCCGGGAGGCAACATACTATTCGGGAGTCTCGTTTTCGACCACAGAAACGCCTGTCTACTCCCCTTACAATTGAATCCCCGATGACTATAACCCTGCCAGTCTTTTTCCCGCCCTTCTGTGCAGCAGAGCTAGCCACGGTGCCATGAACCTGGCTACTACTTCATTCACTTGATCTTGTTCTTCAAATCGTTCAGGAGTTAGAGATTGGGGCAGTTAATAATTACAACGCTACTGCCCGGATTTTCCATTCCGCACCACCCGTTGTCTTGTGCGAGCCCCCAGCCGGCAGCGGGATTCTCCGTCCCGCCAGCCGGCCAATGGGGTTTCCCACTGTGGGCACTCAGTACATGGGGAAATTTGCGGGCGTGAGAACGCAGACAAAGAAAGGCAGGGTCCGCCCACTGTGTGTCAATAAGATTCTCGAATTCAGCACTCATCATCCCCAGCTTGTAATTGTCGTGGCCGGAACGCCGAGTGAGCAGCAGCAGTAATGGTCACAGTAACTCTATTAAAGTTAAATTCCTTCTTGCTCTATTG
Source organism: Scyliorhinus canicula (assembly GCF_902713615.1). Taxonomy (NCBI): domain Eukaryota; kingdom Metazoa; phylum Chordata; class Chondrichthyes; order Carcharhiniformes; family Scyliorhinidae; genus Scyliorhinus; species Scyliorhinus canicula. The sequence goes on from NC_052171.1 coordinate 358,553, forward strand.
GTACTGAATGTTGCAACAGTGGTGACCAGGAACAACTGTTGTTTGAGATTACTGGAAAACAAAACTAATATTGGTGCATTTTGCTTCAAATGACACTTAAAAATATCATCGACCAGGAGGGAACACAACATTGAGTCTAGCCGATGAGATGAATAAAGCAGATAATCTGCTCTATTCACTGGATTGATAAATAACTGATTTCAAAATTGAGCTGATGGTTTCTATTGCGTTTGGTAACCCGCACAAGGTAGAAACTCGACAAGTCTAGAGTAGCAGATACTCTCAGTAGTACACGGACAGAAGTGTTAGGCTTTTTTCTCCACTTGGGGACCTCATTCAGTAGAATTCTAAAATTCTGCAGCAACAGACACTCTCACTGATAAAGCCCAGTTGTGTCAGCTTTTCCATTCCGCTGTCTACAATTCTACATCATGACGGCAGGGAGACTTTAGGAATAATGGATTCTAAGAATTGCACATTGTATGGTTTAAAAGCCTGGTTGAGAGGTTGTTTGACTGCAATCGTCATTTCAAAAACTGTATGTTTTGCAGAGTATATGTGCTTTTAGCAGCCCGACAGGGAAATTTGAAAAGGAATGCTATTTTCAATCTGGACGACTGGGCTGTGTGTTAACTCGAAGAGTTTCTTGGGAATTAATGTGCTTTACAACCTGCAGAGATCATTCCTGATGGAGGTGAAGCGTTGCTGGATGGAGCCAAGGAATGCAGAGTGACAGTTTTAAAAACTTTACAGACATTTTGAAAAGCTTACTGGAGGACATTTTGAGAGAAATCTTTGGACAGAGGAGATAAGTTGTGATGCTTAGTCCACAATTCTCCCACAGTAAGATAGTTATAAAAGAGTGAAATGGGAACCAGAGCAGTCTGTCTGTCGACATGAGGGACGCTGGAGCACTCCAGGAGAAACACATTTGTGAAGATATTCAGCCAGAGTTTAAAGGGGTTTAAAGAGGTGTCTGAATCTGTTCTGTGACGCAAGTGTTGCTCCATGTAAAGCTGATGTTCAAAGATAGAATGAGAGCCGTATGTTTATTTTCTTCGTGGTAATTTGGAAACTGAGCGTTCGTTCTTTTTGGGTTAAATGTAAATTGTTCTTTTCGACTGTGCAGTTATGAAGTTTGATATAATATTTATAATAAAGGTTTGTTTTTAAAGTACCCGGGTACTATTCTTTATGCAATCACTTCTAGAGCGAAGCATTCTTTCTGCAGAAGATTACAAAGCAAATCAAATATAAAGGTTTCGGTTCAGTATCCTAGCGACTGATGGGATCTGGTCTAGGATCGTAATAACTGTGACAGATACACTCAGTAATACACGGTCAGCTGTGACAGGTATTCTACTCCCCTTAGCGAGCCACGCTAAATAGAATTCCAAAATTCTACAGAAACAGATTCTCTTGGTAATACACGGTCAGTTATGCCGCGTTTTCCACTCATATTAGTGACACAGAGTTCTCAGATTGTACGATAACAGATACACCGACGGATGTATTTCCTTGGATGCTCGCCTGCATTGTAATCTGATTCAAAATAAGTCACTATTCGAACACACTGTTCATAAGAACAAAGAGCAATATAGCACCGGAACAGACACTTCGGCCCTCCAAGCCTGTACCGATAATGATACCTACCTTGACCAAAACCCTCAGGACTCCCTTGCGCCGTCTACCTCTATACACTCCCATTATGTTTTATTCAAAATGCCTTTTGAATGCTATTACTGTATCTGCTTCCATAAAATCCCCTGGCAATGCATTCCAGGCACTCACCACCCTCTGTGTAAAAAAACTGCCTCGTGCATCGCCTCTAAAGTTTTCCCCACCGATCTTAAAAACTATGCCCCCTAATGACTAACCTGTCTACCCTGGGAAAGAGTGCCTGCCTATCCATTCTATCCTTGCTCCTCATATTTCAATGTTAACCAATACGATGATCTTCGAATGTAGTACTGCAATGTAATTAATAACATCAAACGGGTTAAGATTTTGCAGCTAATTACACTGAGCTTGATCTCCACCACAAAGAGAAATAATATAGATCAATATTTGTACCGTCAGCATTACAACTGGTTCAGGAAGCAAATATTAAATGTAATTCTTCAATTTGGTGTGACAATGAATGCACAGGGACATCGAGTTGTTGTTATTTGCAGTTGGGCCTGGAAAAATAAACAGACTTAAACAAACAAAGACGAAAACTAAATTGTGCGTGAACCATGTAATAATCCCCGAACTGCAAACATGCTGCTAGCAATTAAATGACGGTGCTTTTTCAATTGCAGATGATAGTTTAAAATGAGACAAACTAATTTATATGAAACACAATTACGTAACAATCAATGTACATTTTTAATATAGTGGAAGATAATTATACAATTGAATATATCAATATAGCGAAAACTAAAATTATTTACAGCTAAATTGATTGTGTCAATGAGTCATTTTATTTATCGTATTATCAATGATTTTTGAGTATGATATAATGCAGATAAAACTGGGACTAAAGGAAAAACTGAAAACAGCTCAGCCCGTTGATAGGCAAAATACAGTGACATAAAGTTTACGAATAGTGAAGTTTAGTCTGCCATTTTTTCTATGACGGTCTATTGTATGGCTTATTCGCCATTATTTGGGGCATAAAGTTGCAGTTTATTGCAGTATTCGGCTGAAAACAGCACTGAGGTCATGACCTTTCGATCCAATCCTTATATTTGATTCACAATAATGCAGAGTGTAAGTAGGTTACATGAAATTTCAAAACAAGCAAAGACAAATAACCCAGATGTCAGTAAGGTTAACTGTTAAATTGGCCGTAGTGGCCAATACATACCAGTACGTCCACGGATGACATTTTGCAATTGTTACTGATCACAAACTCCTTTTGGAGATATTGAGTGAGGACTTGGCTCGACTGTCAGCAATCTACGAGTATATGTTTGAACAAAGGCCGGACACCCACATTTTGAATACGGATCCTTTGAACCGTGTTCCATTTCCTCAGAGTATACCGCCTCCACCAGTGCCACAGGAGATCTTTATGACTTTACACCTTCTTGGTACGTTGTCAGTGTCAGGGATGCTGATCTAACTTTGCACACTTCAAGGCTATTTGTTGTCTCGAGTCAAGCACATGGTCCTTCATGGCCGGCAGTGTGATAATTGGTCTGAATTGCTGGGAACCATTCATTCATGAAACGATGAATTGAGTTGTGAACACAGCGCATTATTCTAGGGTCAATCCCACGCCTACGAGGAAGCTTCAGATACAGGAATGACACTGTGCCCATCATTGAACGCCAAAAATAACGATGCTCGCACGCAGTTACATGTAATGGCCTGGGATGCACATCGACACTGACTTCTGATCAAACAATGTGCCCAGCGTCAAATACAGCAAGACTTGTCGCTTGCGGACATTCTGCAGCCTTGGGAGTAGCCAGGTCGGCCCTAGGGTAGACGACACATTGGCTCAGTTGCACTATTACGCGCTCCATGTTCTTGCTCATCGGAGATGCTCAGTCCAAGTGGTTGGGAATACGCAAAATGATGTTTGCAACCTCATTAACAACTGTTGAGGAAATGCGAGATAATCTCCAGCCATGTGTCACCTGAGGTCATATCTGAGAGAACAGGACTACATTTACATTGAATAATTCCAATCACTTCTGAGTACCAAAGGCATCCAACATGCTTGACCACTTCTGTACCACCCTGCTTCAAATGGACCTGCGGATAGAGACGTCCGGACGTTTAAGGCTTTAATTAAAAAGCAGTCATCAGCCCATTTGGAACTCAGATTGAACCGGTCCTTACACACCTATGGCACTATATGAACCCAGTGTTGGGAGGGGGGATGGGGCAGGGGTGTACTCGGCAACGACCGGAATGGATACATGTCTCCTTCTCGACATGTCGATGATACATGTTGAGGATCAGACATCAGTCACCTCTACTGATAAATCAACCGTCATGAATTGCGTCTCTTTCAAAGGAATAACGATTTCCCTGACCTCCTGCCCCAATAGACGCTGTTTTGAGAGACCCGTGTTTATATTTTGTAAATTGTTCCTTTGATATTAGAGAATGTTAATCAGGAATTAAGTGAGGAGGGGCACAGTAGCATATTCCATTAAGGTGTCTATTCCTTTAAGTCCGCTCATGGTCATTTGACTCTATTGGCCCATCGGGCCGGAGCGCGGGATTCCTGAGGGCGGAGCGCGGGTTCCCCTCAGCAGTCTTGTATCCTGGTAATTTTTAACTCATTCACTATCTCTAGTGTTTGTTTTTAATAAATTGTTCATTCATTAATCCATCTGGTGGTCACCCGTCTATCAAGGTATTACAAATACATAAATGAAGATCAGTTACCTCATCAATCGTCTCGTTATTTTTTTAAAAACGAAATTAAGTCCATGAACTGCGATTTTCTAGGGATAACTCTTCTTCGGTTCAGTAATAACATCATTTGCTCGATTAAAAAATCATCTTCCTGTCCTCCATTTTGATCCCTGAACGTGTCTTCTTGACTAACAGTAGGCTGATTGCTCTGTCGCCCCATGGTTTAGCTCTATCTCCTTTTATAAACAGGGTGGGACATTGATAATCCTCAATTCACTGGAATTACTCATATATTAAAGGAGGATTGAATGTTGGTTTCCGTGTTTCAACTATTTACAACATTCCATCCCTGAGTCACTCTCACATGGTCAATTTAGAACGCGTTAATCTTCTACTTTATTGTGATCTAAAAAGTGATGTATTGTAAGGGGTTAACTGATGCTGCTTGTTCAGTGACTGTAATTAATGTCAGTCTCCATGGATCCTAATTGTGTCACTGGAGGATTTTTCTCTTCTATTAATAAGGTTTATTTTCAATGGGCAATTCCAAACTGTCAGCGGGAACATCAAATCCAGCAGTGACAGAGCTCTGCGGCTCCAGAGAGCTCGAGAGGAGCGATTAGAAAATGAGTATTATCGATCGGAACTTTACAGTAATGGACAAGAGTTTATCCGACGGTCTTTATTATATTTCTTCCCGTTATTTATCATGGAGGATCGAAGCAGCTCTTATGATTATTCAAGCGGTTTATTATCCCATCCTGGCTATTGTTGGCGTCCCTAGTAAGTCCCCCAGTCCAGTTATTTATTGTATAAATCACTTTATGTTTTTATTGTCCACCTCGTTTTGAACTAGAAAAGATTGAATCAATTTTCTTCAGTTCTAGTCACGAATATCAGTCCAGATCCATGCCATCACCGCAAGTTGTCTAGGGGGAACGGCAGGGAAGGCAGTGCACTGTTCCACCTGCAGAATATTTGAGGTGAGGGAAGCCGTCAGTGTCCCTGCTGATTTCACCTGTGGGAAGTGCACCCATCTCCAGCTCCTCGGATACCACGTTCGGGAATTGGAGCTGCAGCTGGATAAACTTCGAATCATTCGGGAGGCAGGGGTGAAATTAATGAAAAACGAAAATCTCTATTGTCACGAGTAGGCTTCAATGAAGTTACTGTGAAAAGCCCCTAGTCGCCACATTCCGGCGCCTGTTCGGGGAGGCTGTTACGGGAATCGAACCGTGCTGCTGGCTTGCCTTGGCCTGCTTTCGAAGCCAGCGATTTAGCCCAGTGTGCTAAACAGCCCCAGGTTGTCATAGATAGAAGGGAAGTGGGGAGAGCAAGAGAGCAATGCTTATTGGGGACGATACTTAGAGGGACAGATAGACGGTTCTGTGACAACGAAAGAGGCTCACGGATGGTATCTTGCCTGCCGGATGCCAGGGTGCGTGGCGCCTCGGATCGTGTTTTCAGAATCCTTAAGTGGGAGGGGGAACAGTCACAAATCGTGATACACATCGGTGCCAACGACATAGGTAAGAGTAGGGACGGGAATTTATAACAGGAATTTAGGGAGCTAGGGTGGAAGCTGAGAGCCGGGACACACCATGTTGTCATCTCTGGTTTGTTGCCGGTGCCACGTGCTAGCGACTGGAGGAACAGGAAGAGAGTACAGATGAACACGTGGCTGTAGTGATGGTGTAGGAGGGATGATTTCAGTGATGTGGATTAATGGAGCACATTCTGGGGAAAGTGGGACCTGTACAAAAATTGACGGTTTGCATCTGAACCAGAGAGGCACTAATATCCTAGGAGGGAAATTTGCGACGGCTCTTCGGGCGGGGGGGGGGGGGAAGTTAAACTAAGTTGTCACGGGCATGGGAAAACGGGCTGTAGTCCAGAAGCCAGTGTTGAGAGTAGTGAGGTATAGAGGTGTGTCTGAAGGTCGCAGGAGTATACTGGCAGAGAGAAAGGTGAGTTGAAGTGTGTCTACTTTAATGAAAGTAGCATCCGGAATAAGATGGTGAACTTGGAGCGTGGATTGATGTTTGGGACTTCGAGTTTTTGGCCATTACGGACGCATGATTAGAACATGGATAGGAATGGTTGGTGGAAGTTCCGGGGTAAAGATGCTTCAGTAACAGTAGGGAAGGTGGTAAAAGAGGTGGAGGAGTTGCATTGTTAATCAAGGATATTTTAACGGCTGCAGAAAGGAAGGTCAAGGGGGAACTGCTGACTGAGGTAATATGGGATGAAGTTAGAAATACGAAAGGAGTGTTCACGTCGTTAGGAGTTTTATATAGGCCCCCAAATAGTAATAGAGATGTGGAGGAAGAAATTGCAAAGCAAATTATGGATAGGTGTGGAGGTCTCAGGGCAGTTGTCATGGGTGACTTTAACTTTTCAAATAATGATTGGAACTTCTATAGGTCGAACAGTTCGGCTGGGGCAGTTTTTGTACAGTGTATTCAGAAGGGTTTCCTGACACAACATGTGGCCAGGCCGTCCAAGGACAGTGGTGGGAACGTGTGCATGGAGACATAAGAGATAGGAGAGGCATTGAGTGAACACGTTTCTTTACTGTTCACCAAGGAGAGGGGCTATGTTTTTGAGAATGAGAGTGTGATACAGGCGAGTAGGCTGGAAGAGGTAGATGTTCTGAGGGAAAATGTATTCGTAATCTTGAAAAACCTGTGGGTCGACAAGCCCCTGGGCCAGATGGGCTATATCCTTGGATTCTTTGGGAGGCAAGGGATGAGATTTCAGAGCATTTGGCTTTGACCTTTGGTCCTCACTGTCCACGGGGATAGTGCCAGAGGACTGGAGATTGGCGAATGTTGTTCCTCTGTTCAAGAAAGGGAATACGAATGACCATTGTAATTATAGGCCGGTTAGTCTTACTTCGGTGGTCGGTAATTTAATGGAAAAGGTCCTGAGGGATAGGATGAATGACCATTTGGAAAGATGCAGCTTAGTCTGGAATAGTCAACACGGATTCGTGAAAGGGAAGTCTTGCATCACAAATTTCTTTTTTAAAATTTAGATTACCCAATTATCTTTTCCAATTATGGGCAATTTAGCGTGGCCAATCCACCTACTCTGCACATTTTTGGATTGGGAGGAGAACCCACGCAGACATGGGGAGAATGTACAAACTCCACACAGACAGTGACCCAGAGCCGGGATCGAACCTGGGACCTCAGCGCCGTGAGGCGGTTGTACTAACCACTAGGCCACCGTGCTGCCCTCTTGCATCACAAATTTGATTGAATTCTTTGAGTAGGTAACTAAGTGTGTAGTCGAAGGTAGAGCCATTGATGTCGTATACATGGATTTCAGTGAGGCGTTTGATTAGGTACCCCATGGTCGGCTCATGAAGAAAGTAAGGAGGTGCGGGATAGAGGGAAATTTGGCCAATTGGATAAGTTATTGGCTATCACATAGAATAAAAAGGGTGATTGTGGATGGAAAATATTCAGACTGGAGACCAGTTACCAGCGGTATACCACAGGGATCATTGCTGGGTCCTCTGCTATTTGTGATTTGTATAAATGACTTGGAGGATATGGCTGAAGGGTGGGTCAGAAAATTTGCTGATGACATCAAGGTCAGTGGACTGGTGGATGAAGTGGAGGGCTGTAGTAGGCTGCAAAGACACATTGATAGGATGCAAAGCTGGGCCGGAAAATGGCAGATGGAGTTTAACCCTGATAACTGCGAGGTGATTGATTTTGGTCGGACAAATTTTAATGCGGATTACAGGGTCAACGCAGGGTTCTGAGAAATGTGGAGCAACAGAGAGATCTTCGGGTTCATGTCTACAGACCTCTGAAGGTTGCCACTCAAGTGGATATTAACATGAAGTGTTTTCGCATTTATTAACAGAGACCAGTTTAAGAGCAGTGGTGTTATGTTGCAACTGTACAGGACCCTGGTGAAACCACATTTAGAGTATTGTGTGCAGTTCCGGTCACCTCATTATAGGAAGGATGTGGAAGCATTGGAAAGGGTGCAAAGGAGATTTACTAGGATTCTGCCTGGATTGGAGGGTAGGTCTTATGAGGAATGGTTGAGGGAGGAAGGGCTTTTCATATTGGCCCGAAGGAGGATGAGAGGCGACTTAATAGAGGTTCATAAGATGATGAGGGGATAGATAGAGTGGACGTTCAGTGACTATTTCCTCTGGAGCATGTAGCTGTTACAAGGGGACATAATTAAAAGATTCGGGATGGGAGATATAGGAGGGATGTCCGAGGTAGGTTCTTTACTCAGAGAGTGGTTTGGGTGTGGAATGGAGTGCCTGCTGTGATAGTGGAATCAGCCACTTTAGGAAATTTCAGGTGGTTATTGGATAGGCACATAGAACATAGAACATAGAACAGTACAGCACAGAACAGGCCCTTCGGCCCTCGATGTTGTGCCGAGCAATGATCACCCTACTTAAACCCACGTAACCCGTATACCCGTAACCCAACAATCCCCCCCATTAACCTTACACTACGGGCAATTTAGCATGGCCAATCCACCTAACCCGCACATCTTTGGACTGTGGGAGGAAACCGGAGCACCCGGAGGAAACCCACGCACACACGGGGAGGACATGCAGACTCCACACAGACAGTGACCCAGCCGGGAATCGAACCTGGGACCCTGGAGCTGTGAAGCATTGATGCTAACCACCATGCTAACGTGAGGCCCCGACATGGAGCACACCAGAATGACAGGGAGTGGGATAGCTTGTTGGTGGTATCGGACAATGCTCGGCACAATATCGAGGGCCGAAGGGACTGTTCGGTGTTGTACTGTTCTATGTTCTATATTCCATGTTCTATATAGTGGCTGCACCCCGCTTCACTCCTCTCTGGGTGATATTGAAGGCTGTTCGCAATCGGTTTGACACTGAAATGAGTAATATCCAGATATTTTCTACGTTCCAAAGCTGACACTTGCCATCGTCACCTCCTACTCATCTCAGCTGCAGAATAAACCATTATCTTTGACTATGTTGAATCCAGATTCGACCACTCCATTGATATTCGAGTAACATAATTCCTGTTACAAATCTTGTTGTAGCACAGCTCAGCCACAGCTCTGCTGTCGATACACTAACTTACCCAATCCCAGTCACCGATCATCCCTGTGTTCACTGAACTATATTGTCTCCTAGTCTGGCTGCATCTCAATATCATTATTCCGAATGAGTGCTTGAAATTCTCCACAGTCTCAGCCATTCACTGATACCATTCCCATGTCCATTTCCAATGAAGGTGAAAACTGTGGCTGGGTTTCTGGAGATTGTGTTGTGACCTGCTGCATACATTCAGAGAGCCAGAGAGATGATTTGGTGACCCAGCCCTCAAGCAGGTATGGGGAATGTAATTACAGTGTATCTGGGTCTGTAACATGACGAACAAATGGAGCAGTGCAATAATTATAGGGGATTCAATTGTCAGGGGAATCGACAGGCGATTCTGTGACCGTAAATGGGAGACAAGGATGTTATGTTGCCTCCCTGGTGATGGGGTCAACAGGACATACTGGAGGGGCACATTGAACTGAGAGTGGTCATGGTACATAGCGGTACAAACGAAATAGGTTAAAGAAATTGGATGAGTTCCTAAAAGCAGAATACAGGGAGCTGGAAGGCAGCTAGGAAATCGGACCTCAAAGGTGGCGATCACAGGATTACTACCGGGGCCACGTTCTAGTCAGAGTAGAAATTACAGGATATATAGGATGAATCGTGTTGCGTCTTTTCGTCCGACGTCACTTCGTCCAACGACACTTCGTCCACGTCTTTTGGTCCAACGTCTTTTTGTCCGCCCGTCTTTTGGTCCAATGTCACTTCGTCCAATTATCCAATTACAAATTAATTCCGTATAAAACCATTTAATTGATAAAATGCAAGTACAATACAGCAAGTGAATTTAATTGCTAAAATCACTAAAATCTAAAAATGCAGTTAAAAAATCTAAAAGTTTACTAATTACTTAAAATTCCCGAATTAAGAAAGAGAACGGTAATATCTATCCTTTAACGAGACTCGTTAATGGAAAGAGAACAATAATAACTATCCTTTAACGAGGCTCGTTAAAGGAAAGAGACCGGTAATAAAAATCCTTTATTGCATATTGTACCTTGCTTTGTGCATTAGAGAAGATTTCTATTTACAAAAAGTTAATGTGGGGAGTGGAATTGAGTGCTACTAAGCAAGTTACCAAAAGTCTTTTACAAAAAAAATCATCCGACAAAAAAACGTAACAAGTCACAAAAAGTCTTTCACGAAAAAAATCATCGGACAAAAAGACGTTGGACCAAAAGACGGGCAGACAAAAAGACGTTGGACCAAAAGACGTGGACGAAGTGTCGTTGGACGAAGTGACGTCGGACGAAAAGACATAGCACCAGGATGAATACGTGGCTGAAGTGATGGCGTCAGGGGGAGGATATTAGATTCCTGGGGTATTGGGGCCGGTTCTGGGGAGGTGGGATCTGTACAAATTGGACGGGCTACACCTGAGCAGGACTGGAACTGATGTCCTTGGGGAGCTATTTGCTAGAGCAGTTGGGGAGTGGTTAAACAAATATGCTAGGGCGATGGGAACCTATTCAAGGAGTCAGAGAAACAGGGAGCATGGACAGAAGCAAAAGTTAGAAAAGTGTTTAAGAAAAGTGACAGGTAGAGAAACCAACGACAGAATTCAAACAGGCAGGAGAGAAAAATATTGGGAGCAAGACAAACATTGTGAAAATGACACATTGAATGGCTCTGTGCTTAATGCACGGCACATTTGCAATAAAGTGGATGAACTGATCGTGCAGATAGGTATAAATGGGTATGATTTAATTGGGATTACGGAGACATGGCTGCAGGGTGATCATTGATGGGAACTGAATGTCCCAGGGTTTTCAGTATGTAGAAAGGAAAGAGATAAAATAAAGGGTGGTGACGTGGCATAGCTGGTTAAAGAGGAAATAATCACAGTCGTCATCAATGATATTAGCTCTGACAATGTTGAATCCGTATTGGTAGAGTTGAGAAATACCAAGGGGCGAAAAACATTAATGGGTGCCACATAAAAGACCCCCAAACTGAAGTCGTGAGGTTGGGAATGGCATTAAACACGAAATTAGAGATGCATGTAAAAAGGGAATATCGGTCCTCGCTGAATGTCGAATTAATCACTTGGCATCCTAATGAAGAATTACAACCATGTTCTGATCATTGTTCCTTGAAGGACTCCGCACACCAAGATTGTTCATGAGGCCCTTCTCATTGCATAATATTAAATCAACCACATCATGTTGCATCGTTGGTTCCTCGACGTATTGGTCACAGAGCAATCATGTGCACACTTCAGAATAGAGCTGCCACAATATTCTTGCCAATTTAGTTCCCCCAAACTATATGCAAATTTAATTCACCCATCATTACCGTAGCACCTAATTACCTACATCTATAATTTTGTGCTTAATTCCATCGGCTCTATTGCCGTCTCTTGTTTGGAGGCATACAGTCAAATCCCACACATGTTTTCCACAACTAGATGCTGTTCAGTTCCATGGAGACCGATTCGACTTCTCGAATTTCTAAGACAAGATTTCGAATGTAACAATATTATACTGATGTTGTCCTCAGCTATCAGCATCATCACATCTCATTATCCTTATTTAGGCCTCCAACCTAAATATCTCTTATCATTGGCAATCAGTTCCATGCCTTGGTCACTCTGCAGCTATGTCTCCATAACCACAGTCATATCGTGCCCGAACAGATGAATGTACATTCTTTTTTCATCGACCTTACCCAGAATTATCCGTATATTCAGGTTCCGTGCCTTTAGATTTGGCATTTATACTTTTTACACAGTATTAATGTACTTTCGCCCGATATGCTGCTGAATAACGTTTCCACTGCTTCCAGTTTTGCATTCCACTCTTCTGTCTTTCATTTCTCTCTTGGTGTGTATCTGTTGTGTATGTGTTTGTCTCTGACTAGTTTTGAGTCTTTGTGTACCTGCGAATGTGAATGTGTGTCTTTCTGCCTCTTTGTGCCTGTCTGTGTATTTGTGTCTCTGTGTCGGAGTACGAGTCTCTGTGTATCTGTGAATGTGTTTCTATGTTTGTGAGTGTGTGTATTTGCGTCTCTGTTTCTCTGTCTGCAAGTGTGTATGTGGCTATGTCTGTGAGTGTGTATTTATTTCTGTGTCTGTGATTGTGTATTGGTCTCTGTGCCTTTGAGTGTATGTATTTGTGTCTCTGTCTGTCTGTGAGTTTATTATATTTGAGATTATTTGTTTGACTTTGTCAACACCATCTGGTAATATCTTGCCAGCCGCATTTATAATTCCATTGTTATTTCGCTTCCTTTCAGTGAACCTCGTCACAATTGTGACCCTAAAGTGCAAAAACTGTGGACTGTCCAAATGTGTCACTTGTTACCTGGTGGCCATGGCAGTGGGGGATCTCCTGGTCATTATTCTTGACCTGATACTGAGACACATTCCCATTGCATTTATGGAACACTTTTATTTCCTGCTGGACATTCCCGTGTGTAATATCCACGCCGTCCTGCTTTATGCAGCCACTGACTGTTCTGTCTGGTTCACTGTCACTTTCACCTTTGATAGATTTGTGGCCATCTGTTGCCCGAAGCTGAAAAGTAAATATTGCAGCAAGAAAACGGCAGCTGTGGCTCTGGGAACAGTGACTGTGCTGAGCTGTATGAAGAACATATTCTGGTACTTTATGTTAACAGGACGGTATTGGCTGATGAACCTGCCCTGGTTTTGTGGTGTCACAGAGGGTGTTATGGACTCTCCAGTCTGGGTAGCAATTGAGTTCCTCCACAACATTCTAACCCCGGGTGTTGCATTTGTTCTGATTCTGCTGCTCAATGTTCTCACCGTCAGACACATTGTCGTGAGCAGCAGGGCCCGCAGGAGACTCCGGGCTCACAGAAGTGGGGAGAGTCCCAGAGACCCAAAGGTGGATAATAGGAGGAAATCCATAATTTTATTGTTCATTATCTCGGCCAATTTCATTCTGTTATGGTCAACGTTATTTATTTATTATGCATGGTTTCGGATGCGTAATCTGGGGTATTACACTATGTATTTAGACGCTTATGTTCTGGAATTGTCCTTCATGCTGCAGCTCCTGAGTTGCTGCACAAACACAGCGATTTACGCCGTGACACAGACTCAGTTCAGGCAACAGTTGAAGAATGTTCTGGCTTTCCGGTGGCTGTCATGAACTGAGCTGTCTTTCGTATGAAATCCTCGAAAACGACCAATCACGCCGACGAAATGAGCACCACAAATATCCACAACCGTAGCCCCATCTCCCAGACACAGTCTAACCCCTGAAAGCCGCAACAATGAGAAATTTTAAAAATAGAAATACAAAAGAATGAAAAATAGTCAACTGCCCAGAACAAAAGGCTGCAAGGACGAGGGGAGGGAAACTGCAGCCACGAGCGCCGCTCTAGATGGCACAAAACTGGGTAGGACCAGTTCCACAGAGTTCTGAGCGCAGACCCAAGCACTGATGGACAATCAGCACCTCACAGCTCCAAAGAAAAAGAGATGAGCTCAAAAAGACCTCCTGCCAACTGTCTAGAAGGCATTGGAGGCGGAAACAGTCCCTAACGAGGGAGGGTCTGACCAAAATGGAGAATTAGCTGTGACCCAATATTCGACAGCGAGCGACGCAGAGAAGGGCGCAAGGGACAAACGGAGCGTAATTGTATCACTTGAAGCAGAGGAAACAAGCCTCATCTCGACCCACCAACAGGTCTTTGCGGCAGCGTCCCAGAGCCGGTAAACCTCCACAGGAGTTAATAGTAAAGCTCCACAAGTTATATGACATAGAGTGGACCCTGAGGTTGATTAAAGGTGCGTGAAGGTGCAAGTGCGAGTGTGGGAAGGGGGGGGGGGGTGCGGGGGGGGGGGGGTTACATTACATCCGCTTGTACCAAGTCATTAGGGCAGACATGGCCAAGCGCCGGGCTGAAAAGAACAGCGCCAAATCCGCGCGACACGGAAGCAAGGTGCGGATTGGAATGCTCACCGACACGTTATGGAGCACTAACCAAGGGAAAGGGTATGTTTCGATGCCCCGGTAGATGTCTTTGTATTCATCCATGGGAATGAATAGGGCAGGCAGTGAAAGTTCACATGGGCTAGAAGGCTCATTCCGAGAACAGGGATGGGCTCGTTGAACATTTAAAACGTGGAGATGATAATAAATAGGAACCAGTCGGTGACTTTTGATAGCCAGGGATGTCAAAATCGGAATGGGCCGGACCTACAATGTGAATTTCGTAAACTACACAGGAGGATGGGATGGACAATTCCCTCCCCCATCCATCAAGCTGCATTGAACATGCCGGGACCCAGCCGGCCAGTGAAGAGATCCACTGTCCTCACCCATCTCAGTTGTGTGAAGGTGGGCGTAGCTTCCTACAGGAGCCACACCTTGGAGCGTGTATGTGTGTCTTTGAGTGAAAGTCTGTGTGAGGCTGTGAGTGTCAGTGTCAGTGTGTGGGTAAGTCTGCACTTGTAGGTGTGTGTGTGTGTGAGAGTGCAAGTGTGTATCTGAGTGTGTACAATTGTTTATTTGTGAGGGAGAGTTTGCGTGTGTATGTTTGTGTCAGTGTGTGAGTGTGTGTTTGTGAGTGTGAGAGTGTTTGAGTGTGACTGTGTGTGGAACAGTGAGGTTTTGGGTACGAGTGAGTGTGTGCTTGTGGATGGCTGAGTGTACGGCTGGTATCAAGCCCTGCATACGGATGTGTGGATGAGTGTCTGGTTGTGTATCTGGCTGTGTGTGTGTGTACGTGTGTGTGTATGCGTGTGTGGATGTGTTTGTGGGTACATGTGTGCATATTGGAACGTGAATATCGGCAGGTATATGTGTAGGTCCGTATTCGAGTATCTGCGTCGGTGAGTGTTTGCGTATTTGTGGGTGTGTTTTTCGATGTTTGCCGGCGTGGATGTGTTTGTGTATGTGCATGGATGTCAACTAATTCACCTCGACTGTCGTGTTGGTAGCCGAAAACCCTTCCAATGACAAACAGAAAGAAGTCCATCCAGTCCCGGCAGCCAGAGAGATTTCTGGGAGAACATAGAACGTGCAGTGCAGAAGGAGGTCATTCGGCCCATCGAGTCTGCACCGACCCGCTCCCCGCAACGCAATAACCCCTCCTGACCTCTTTTGGTCACAATGGGCAATTTATCATGGCCAATCTACCTAACTTGCACGTCGTTGCACTGTTGCAGGAAACAGGAGCAAACGGAGAAAACCCACACAGACACGATGAGAACGTGCAGACTGTGCACAAACAGTGATCCAGCGTGGAATCGAACCTGGCACCCTGGCGCTGTCGAGCCACAATGCTAACCACTGTGCTAGAGTGCTGCCCTAAGTCAACTGTGAATCAAATGAAGCCTGATTCGGGACTTAATATGGTGATTACTTAGGAATTTTAAACTGGTGTGTGAGTCGTCCAGCTCACCTCACCTGCATATGAGGCAGTAGGTTAAGCAAGGACACGACTAGAGAGTTGGCACACGACCAGTCAGCTAGAGTGAGATTTCAGCCAGAGTGAGGGTATTGAGAATTTGGAGCTGAGAGGGAATTCCGTGCTGAGGGGAAAGGGGTGCTCATCACCGGAAGGAATGGAGGGGCGGAGCCAGGAGGAAGGCTCGGAAGAGGCAGAAAGAAATCGAACCTTGACGTCACAGCCAGCAGGTAAGTGATTGGATGGTGACTGGTAAGTCGTTCTTCTTTACTTTTTTCCATTTCTCTCTTGCCATTGTATTTGTTATTGTAAGTTTACTTAAGGTTTATGACATGGAAGGAAATCCCAGACCCGTGTCATGCTCCTGGTGTGATTTGGAAATCAGGGAGCACTTGTGTGTCCCTGGCCCCTTCATGTACAAGACATGTGTCCAAGTGCAGCTGTGGTTAGACTCTCTGATGGCTCAGGAGCTGCAGAAGGATTAATTTTGGGTCATCCACCATGCTGAGGAAGTCGTGAATAGCAGGTTCAGTTTTGCTACACCGCAGTTAGAAATTACTGATGGAGATAGAAAATGGGTGATCCCAGTCAGAGGAAGAGGAGGAAGACAGCGCAGCAACCTCCTGTGGCCATCTCCCTTCAAAGCAGATTTACAGTTTCGGATCTGTTGAGGGAGATAGATCACAAGGAGATGTTGGCAGCAGCCAGCTTCATGGCACCGTGGCTGGCTCCGCTGCACAGGAGGGCAGCAAAAGCGTGGCACAGCTACAGTGACAGTGTACTCAGTGGTAAGGGAAATAGAGAGGTGTTTATGGGAAAAGCAATAAAGTCACCAGGAATGTATATAGCCTCCATTGTGATTGGTTCAAGGATGTCTTAGAGCGACTACAGGACATTCTGGAGTGGGAGGGTGAAAAACCAACCGTCGTGGTGCATCTTGGCGCCAACTATACATAAAAAAACGTGATGAGGTTATAGAAGTTGAATTTATAGAATCAAGAGTTAAACTAAAAAGTAGCACCACAAAGTGTGGAATCCCAGGATTGTTACCGGTGCATGTCATAGTCAGAGTTGGAATAGCACTATAGATCAGTTGACTACGTGGCTTGCAAGATGAGGTAAAACGGAAGGATTCATATTCCTGGGACATTGGAACCAGTTCATGCGAAGGTTGCCAGTAATAACTCCACCTGACACTGTCCCCCTGACACTGTCCTTGAGATTGTCCCACTGACACTGTCCCCCTGACACTGTCCCCCTGACACTGTCCCCCTGACACTGTCCCTGACACTGTCCCCATGACACTGTCCCGCTGACACTGTCCCCCTCTAACACTGTCCACTGACACTGTCCCTAACACTGTCCCCGCCACTGTCCCTGAAACTGTCCCACTGACACTGTCCTCCTGACACTGTCCCTGCCACTGTCCCTCTGACACTGTCCCTGACACTGTCCCCCTGACACTGTCCCTGACACTGTCCCTGACACTGTCCCTGACACTGTCCCCCTGACAATTTCCCCCTGACACTGTCCCCCTGACATTGTCCCTGACACTGTCCCCCTGACACTGTCCCGCTGACATTGTCCCTGACACTGTCCCCCTGACACTGTCCCCCTGACACTGTCGCCCTGACACTGTCCCCATGACACTGTCCCTGACACTGTCCCCTGACAGTCTCCCCTGACACTGTCCCCATGACACTGTCCCCCTGACACTGTCCCCCTGACACTGTCCCCATGACACTGTCCCGCTGACACTGTCCCCCTGACACTGTCCCCCTGACACTGTCCCCCTGACACTGTCCCCCTGACACTGTCGCCCTGACACTGTCGCCCTGACACTGTCCCCATGACACTGTCCCCCTGACACTGTCCCTGACACTGTCCCCCTGACACTGTCCCCCTGACACTGTCCCCCTGACACTGTCCCTGACACTGTCCCCCTGACACTGTCCCCCTGACACTGTCCCCCTGACACTGTCCCCCTGACACTGTCCCTGACACTGTCCCTGACACTGTCCCCCTGACACTGTCCCCCTGACACTGTCCCCCTGACACTGTCCCCCTGACACTGTCCCCCTGACACTGTCCCCCTGACACTGTCCCCCTGACACTGTCCCCCTGACACTGTCCCCATGACACTGTCCCGCTGACACTGTCCCCCTGACACTGTCCCCCTGACACTGTCCCCCTGACACTGTCCCCCTGACACTGTCCCCCTGACACTGTCCCCTGACACTGTCCCCCTGACACTGTCCCCCTGACACTGTCCCCCTGACACTGTCCCCCTGACACTGTCCCCCTGACACTGTCCCTGACACTGTCCCCTGACACTGTCCCCCTGACACTGTCCCCCTGACACTGTCCCCCTGACACTGTCCCCCTGACACTGTCCCCCTGACACTGTCCCCCTGACACTGTCCCCCTGACACTGTCCCCCTGACACTGTCCCCCTGACACTGTCCCCTGACACTGTCCCCTGACACTGTCCCCCTGACACTGTCCCCCTGACACTGTCCCCCTGACACTGTCCCCCTGACACTGTCCCCATGACACTGTCCCCCTGACACTGTCCCCTGACACTGTCCCTGACACTGTCCCCCTGACACTGTCCCCCTGACACTGTCCCCTGACACTGTCCCCCTGACACTGTCCCCCTGACACTGTCCCCCTGACACTGTCCCCCTGACACTGTCCCCCTGACACTGTCCCCCTGACACTGTCCCCCTGACACTGTCCCTGACACTGTCCCCCTGACACTGTCCCCATGACACTGTCCCCCTGACACTGTCCCGCTGACACTGTCCCTGACACTGTCACCCTCTAACACTGTCCACTGACACTGTCCCTAACACTGTCCCCGCCACTGTCCCCTGACACTGTCCCCATGACACTGTCCCGCTGACACTGTCCCCCTGACACTGTCCCCCTGACACTGTCCCCCTGACACTGTCCCTGACACTGTCCCCATGACACTGTCGCCCTGACACTGTCCCTGACACTGTCCCTGACACTGTCCCTGACACTGTCGCCATGACACTGTCCCCCTGACACTGTCCCTGACACTGTCCCTGACACTGTCCCCCGGACACAGTCCGCCTGACACTGTCCCCCTGACACTGTCCCCATGACACTGTCGCCCTGACACTGTCCCTGACACTGTCCCTGACACTGTCCCTGACACTGTCGCCATGACACTGTCCCCATGACACTGTCCCACTGACACTGTCCCCCTCTAACACTGTCCACTGACAGTGTCCCCTAACACTGTCCCCGCCACTGTCCCCTGAACTGTCCCACTGATACTGTCCTCCTGACACTGTCCCCTGCCACTGTCCCTCTGACACTGTCCCTGACACTGTCGCCCTGACACTGTCCCTGACACTGTCCCCCTGACACTGTCCCCATGACACTGTCCCCTGACACTGTCCCCCTGACACTGTCCCCCTCTAACACTGTCCCCGTGACACTGTCCCCGCCACTGTCCCTGAAACTGTCCCACTGATACTGTCCTCCTGACACTGTCCCGGCCACTGTCCCTCTGACACTGTCCCTGACACTGTCCCCCTGACATTGTCCCTGACAGTGTCCCCATGACACTGTCGCTGACACTGTCCCCCTGACACTGTCCCTGACACTGTCCCCCTGACACTGTCCCTGACACTATCCCCCTGACACAGTCCCGCTGACACTGTCCCTTGACCCTGTCCCCTGACAGTCTCCCCTTGCCACTGTCCTCCTGACACTGTCCCCCTGACACTGTCCCTGCCACTGTCCCCTGACACTGTCCTCCTGACACTGTCCCCTGACACTGTCCCCTGACACTGTCCCCCTGCCACTGTCCTCCTGACACTGTCCCCCTGACACTGTTCCCTGACACTGTCCCCCTGACACTGTCCCTGACACTGTCCCCCTGACACTGTCCCCCTGACACTGTCCCCTGACACTGTCCCCCTGACACTGTCCCCTGACACTGTCCCCCTGACACTGTCCCTGACACTGTCCCCCTGACACTGTCCCCCTGACCCTGTTCCCCTGACACTGTCCCCTGACACTGTCCCCTGACACTGTCCCTGACACTGTCACCTGACACTGTCCCCCTGACACTGTCCCCTGACACTGTCCCCTGACACTGTCCCTGACACTGTCCCCCTGACACTGTCCCCTGACACTGTCCCCCTGACACTGTCCCCCTGACACTGTCCCTGACACTGTCCCAGACACTGTCCCCCTGACACTGTCCCTGACACTGTCCCCCTGACACTGTCCCCCTGACACTGTCCCAGACACTGTCCCCCTGACACTGTCCCTGACACTGTCACAGACACTGTCCCCGTGACACTGTCCCTGACACTGTCACCCTGACACTGTCCCTGACACTGTCCCCCTGACACTGTCCCAGACACTGTCCCCCTGACACTGTCCCTGACACGGTCCAAGACACAGTCACTGACACTGTCTCCCTGACACTGTCCCCCGGACACTGTCCCAGACACTGTCCCCCTGACACTGTCCCTGACACTGTCCACCTGACACTGTCCCCGTGACACTGTCCCTGACACTGTCCCCCTGACACTGTCCCTGACACGGTCCCTGACACAGTCACCCTGACACTGTCCCCCGACACTGACCCTGACACTTTCCGCCTGATACTGTCCCTGACACGTTCCGCCTGACACTGTCCCTGACACTGTCCTCCTGACACTGTCCCTCACTCTTTCCTTGACACTGTCCGCCTGACACGGTCCCACTGAAACTGTCCCCATGACACTGTCCCCCTGACACTGTCCCTGACACTGACCACCTGACACTGTCCTACTGACACTGTCCCCCTGACACTATCCCTGACACTGTCCCTGACACTGACCCTCTGACACTTTCCCCCTGACACTTTCCACCTGACACTGTCCCCCTGACACTGTCCCTGACACTGTCCCTGACACTGTCCCCCTGACACTGTCCCTGACACTGTCCCTGACACTGTCCCTGACACTGTCCCCCTGACACTGTCCCTGATACTGTCCCCCTGACACTGTTCCCCATGACACTCTCCCTGACACTGTTCCCCTGACATTGTCCCCCTGACACAGACCGCCTGACACTGTCCCCCTGACACTGTCCCTGACATTTACCCCCTGACACTGCCCTCCTGACAGTGTCACTTGCACTGTCCCTGACACTGTCCCCTGACACTGTCCTCTGACACTGTCCCCCGACACTGTCACTGACACTGTCACCCTGACACTGTCCCCTGTCACTGTCCCCCTGACACTGTTCCTGACACTGTCCCCTGACACTGTCCCTGACACTGTCCCCTGACACTGTCCCACTGACACTGTCCGCCTGAGACTGTCCCCCTGACACTGTCCCAGACACTGTCCGCCTGAGACTGTCCCCCTGACACTGTTCCCCTGACACTGTCCCTGACACTGTCACCCTGACACTGTCCCCGTGACACTGTCCCTGACACTGTCACCCTGACACTGTCCCCCTGACACTGTCCCAGACACTGTGCCCGTGACACTGTCCCTGACACTGTCCCCCTGACACTGTCCCTGACACTGTCCCTGACACTGTCCACCTGACACGGTCCCCGTGACACTGTCCTCTGACACTGTCCCCCGACACTGTCACTGACACTGTCACACTGACCCTGCCCCCTGTCACTGTCCCCTAGACACTGTCCCTAACACTGTCCCTGACACTGTCCCTCTGACACTGTCCCCTGAAACTGTCACTGACTCTGTCCCCCTGACACAGTCCGAAAGGCCTGTCCCTGACACTGTTCCCCTGACACTGTCCCCTGACACTGTCCCCCTGACACTGTCCCCATGACACTGTCCCCCTGACACTGTCACCTGACACTGTCCCTGACACTGTCCCCCTGACACTGTCCCTGACACTGTCCCCTGACACTGACCCCTGACACTGACCCCCTGACGCTGTCCCCCTGACACTGACCCCCTGACACTGTCCCCCTGACACTGTCCCCCTGACACTGTCCCCCTGACACTGTCCCTGACACTGTCCCTGACACTGTCCCCTGACACTGTCCCCCTGACACTGTCCCTGACACTGTCCCCCTGACACTGTCCCCTGACACTGTCCCCTGACACTGACCCCCTGACACTGTCCCCTGACACTGTCCCCCTGACACTGTCCCTGACACTGTCCCCCTGACACTGTCCCCCTGACACTGTCCCCCTGACACTGTCCCCTGACCCTCTCCCTCTCACTGTCCCTGACCCTGTCCCCCTCACACTGTCCCCTGACACTGTCCCTGACACTGTCCCCCTGACACTGTCCCTGACACTGTCCCCCTGGTTGATTGAGGTCTTTCAAACGTTGGTTGAGATCTTTCAAAAATCACTGGAGTCAGGGAAAGTCCCGGACGATTGGAAGATCGCTGTTGTAACCCCCTTGTTCAAGAAAGGATCAAGACAAAAGATGGAAAATTATAGGCCAATTAGCCTAACCTCGGTTGTTGGTAAAATTCTAGAATCGATCGTTAAGGATGAGATTTCTAAATTCTTGGAAGAGCAGGGTCGGATTAGAACAAGTCAACATGGATTTAGTAAGGGGAGGTCGTGCCTGACGAACCTGTTAGAATTCTTTGAGGAGGTGACAAGTAGGTTAGACCAGGGAAACCCAGTGGATGTGGTCTATCTGGATTTCCAAAAGGCCTTTGATAAGGTGCCACACAGGAGGCTGCTGAGTAAGGTGAGGGCCCATGGTGTTCGAGGTGAGCTACTGGCATGGGTTGAGGATTGGCTGTCTGACAGAAGGCAGAGAGTTGGGATAAAAGGTTCTTTTTCGGAATGGCAGCCGGTGACCAGCGGTGTCCCACAGGGTTCAGTGTTGGGGCCGCAGCTGTTCACCATATATATTAATGATCTGGATGAAGGGACTGGGGGCATTCTAGCGAAGTTTGCTGATGATACGAAGTTAGGTGGTCAGGCAGGTAGTGCTGAGGAAGTGGGGAGGCTGCAGAAGGATCTAGACAGTTTGGGAGAGTGGTGCGGGAAATGGCTGATGCATTTCAACGTGAGAAAATGTGAGGTCTTGCACTTTGGAAAAAAGAATCCAAGCATAGACTACTTTCTAAACGGTGAGAAAATTCATAATGCCAAAGTACAAAGGGATCTGGGAGTGCTAGTCGAGGATTCCCTAAAGGTAAACATGCAGGTTGAATCCGTGATTAAGAAAGCGAATGCTATGTTGTCATTTATCTCAAGAGGGTTGGAATATAAAAGCAGCGATGTGCTACTGAGCCTTTATAAGGCTCTGGTTAGGCCCCATTTGGAGTACTGTGTCCAGTTTTGGGCCCCACATCTCAGGAAGGACATACTGGCACTGGAGCGTGTCCAGCGGAGATTCACACGGATGATCCCTGGAATGGCGGGTCTAGCATATGAGGAACGGCTGGCGTTCCTGGGATTGTATTCATTGGAGTTCAGAAGGTTAAGGGGAGATCTAATAGAAACTTACAAGATAATACATGGCTTAGAAAGGATGGACGCAAAGAAACTGTTTCCGTTAGGCGAGGAGTCGAGGACCCGTGGGCACAGCCTTAGAATTAGAGGGGGTAAATTCAAAACAGAAATGCGGAGACATTTCTTCAGCCAGAGAGTGGTGGGCCTGTGGAATTCATTGCCGCAGAGTGCAGTGGAGGCCGGGACGCTAAATGGCTTCAAGGCAGAGATAGATAAATTCTTGATGTCGCGAGGAATTAAGGGCTATGGGGAGAAAGCTGGGAGGTGGAGTTGAAATGCCCATCAGCCATGATTGAATGGCGGAGTGGACTCGATGGGCCGAATGGCCTTACTTCCACTCCTATGTCTTATGGTCTTATGGACACTGTCCCTGACACTGTCCCCCTGACACTGTCCCCCTGACACTGTCCCCCTGACACTGTCCCTGACACTGACCCCCAATCACTGTCCCTGACACTGTCCCTGACACTGTCCCACTGACACTGTCCCTGACACTGTCTCCCTGACACTGTCCCCCTGACACTGTCCCTGACACTGACCCCCAATCACTGTCCCTGACACTGTCCCTGACACTGTCCCACTGACACTGTCCCTGACACTGTCCCACTGACACTGTCCCTGACACTGTCTCCCTGACACTGTCCCCCTGACACTGTCCCCCTGACACTGTCCCCCTGACACTGTCCCTGACACTGTCTCCCTGACACTGTCCCCCTGACACTGTCCCCCTGACACTGTCCCTGACACTGTCTCCCTGACACTGTCCCCCTGACACTGTCCCTGACACTGTCCCACTGACACTGTCACTGACTCTGTCCCCCTGACACTGTCCCTGACACTGTCCCTGACACTGTCCCTGACACTGTCCCCCTGACACTGTCCCTGACACTGTCCCTGACACTGTCCCCCTGACACTGTCCCTGACACTGTCCCCCTGACACCGTCCCCCTAACACTGTCCACCTGACGCTGTCCCCCTGACACTGTCTCTGACACTGTCCCTGACACTGTCCCCCTGACATTGTCCCTGACACTGTCCCCCTGACACTGTCGCTGACACTGTCCCCCTGACACTGTCCCTGACACTGTCCCCCTGACACTGTCCCTGACACTATCCCCCTGACACAGTCCGCCTGACACTGTCCCTGACACTGTCCCCTGACAGTCTCCCCTTGCCACTGTCCTCCTGACACTGTCCCCCGACACTGTTACTGCCATGTCCCCTGACACTGTCCTCTGACACTGTCCCTGACACTGTCCCCTGACAGTCTCCCCTTGCCACTGTCCTCCTGACACTGTCCCCCGACACTGTTACTGCCATGTCCCCCGACACTGTCCTCTGACACTGTCCCACTGACACTGTCCCACTGACACTATCCCCCTGACACTGCCCCTGACACTGTCCCCCGACACTGTCCTCTGACACTGTCCCACTGACACTATCCCCCTGACACTGCCCCTGACACTGTCCCCCTGACACTGCCCCTGACACTGTCCCCCTGACACTGTCCCTGACACTGTCCCACTGACACTGTGCCAGACACTGTCCGCCTGAGACTGTCCCACTGACACTGTCCCCCTGACACTGTCCCCCTGACACTGTCCCTGACACTGTCCCACTGACACTGTGCCAGACACTGTCCGCCTGAGACTGTCCCACTGACACTGTTCCCCTGACACTGTCCCTGACACTCTCCGCCTGACACTGTCCCTGACACTGTCACAGACACTGTCCCCGTGACACTGTCCCTGACACTGTCACCCTGACACTGTCCCTGACACTGTCCCCCTGACACTGTCCCAGACACTGTCCGCCTGACACTGTCCCCCGACACTGTCACTGACACTGTCACCCTGACACTGTCCCAGACACTGTCCGCCTGACACTGTCCCCCGACACTGTCACTGACACTGTCACCCTGACACTGTCCCCCTGACACTGTCCCAGACACTGTCCCAGACACTGTCCCCTGTCACTGTCCCCCTGACACTGTCCCTGACACTGTCCCCTGACACTGTCCCAGACACTGTCCGCCTGAGACTGTCCCCCTGACACTGTTCCCCTGACACTGTCCCTGACACTGTCACCCTGACACTGTCCCCCTGACACTGTCCCAGACACTGTCCCCGTGACACTGTCCCTGACACTGTCCCCCTGACACTGTCCCTGACACTGTCCCTGACACTGTCCACCTGACACTGTCCCCGTGACACTGTCCTCTGACACTGTCCCCCGACACTGTCACTGACACTGTCACACTGACCCTGTCCCCTGTCACTGTCCCCTAGACACTGTCCCTAACACTGTCCCTGACACTGTCCCTCTGACACTGTTCCCTGACACTGTCCTCTGACACTGTCCCCTGAAACTGTCACTGACTCTGTCCCCCTGACACAGTCCGAAAGGCCTGTTCTGTGCTGTAATGTTCTAGGTTCTATGACACTGTCCCTGACACTGTCCCCCTGACACTGTCCCCATGACACTGTCCCCCTGACACTGTCAACCTGACACTGTCCCTGACACTGTCCCCCTGACACTGTCCCTGACACTGTCCCTGACACTGTCCCCCTGACGCTGTCCCCCTGACACTGCCCCCCTGACACTGTCCCTGACACTGTCCCCTTGACACTGTCCCCCTGACACTGTCCCTGACACTGTCACTGACACTGTCCCCCTGACACTGTCCCCCTGACGCTGTCCCCCTGACACTGTCCCTGACACTGTCCCCCTGACACTGTCCCTGACACTGTCCCCCTGACACTGTCCCCCTGACGCTGTCCCTGACACTGTCCCCCTGACACTGTCCCTGACACTGTGCCCCTGACACTGTCCCCCTGACACTGTCCCTGACATTGTCCCCTTGACACTATCCCTCTCACTGTCCCTGACCCTGTCCCCCTCACACTGTCCCCCTGATACTGTCCCTGATAATGTCCTCCTGACACTGTCCCTGACACTGTCCCTGACACTGTCCCCCTGACACTGTCCCTGACACTGTCCCCCTGACACTGTCCCCCTGACACTGTCCCCCTGACACTGTCCCTGACACTGACCCCCTGTCACTGTCCCTGTCACTGTCCCTGACACTGTCCACCGACACTGTCCCTGACACTGTCCCCCTGACACTGTCCCTGACACTGTCCCACTGACACTGTGCCTGGCACTGTCCCCCTGAAACTGTCCCTGACACTGTCACTGACACTGACCCCTGACACTGTCCCTGACACTGTCCCCCTGACACCGTCCCCCTAACACTGTCCACCTGACCTTGTCCCCCTGACACTGTCCCTGACACTGTCTCTGACACTGTCCCCCTGACACTGACCCCCTGACGCTGACCCCCCTGACATCGGCGAACCCACTGGGCCACCGTGCTGCCTCTTATTTTAATGCTATGCTTTCTGATTCTAGACTTACCGACAAGTAGAAAGCACAAACTTTTCTGCATCTCTGCTGTCACGACCCATCTGCGTTTTGCATCTTTCAAATAGGGCACATCTCGTTCTTCTAAAGTGAAATGAATAGTTAGATAACCCTACCCCTTCTATTCACACAACCCTTTCATTTTCGGGATCGGCCCAGTGAATATCCTCTGGAATATCTCCAATTTCGGTGTACCTTTCCTTAGATAAGGAGACCAAAACAGTCCACAGTATTCCAGTTGAGCCCTGAATAGTTTCTCATATATTTGCAGCAAGATCTCGTGGTGTTTCTGCTCCGTTTCCTTTAAAATGAGGTCTGAAATCGCTTGCTTTCCGTATTACCTGCTAAACGTGCGTGCTAACGTTTCCTCATGTAGGCAGGCAGACACTTAGGTCTCTTTTCTGTCGGAACTTTCTTCAGGAAATTACATTCTGCTAAATTATTCGTCCAATCAAAGTGCATGACTTCATGTGTGCCTCCAATATATTATATCTGGCATGGAGTTGCCCACTCACTTGCCCTGTTGTTATCTCTCTGTGGACTCTCCCTGCTGCCTACACCACTTGCCTTCCCATCTAATCTTTGTGCAGTTCACAACCCTAGCAATAGTATATTCACTTTCCTCGTCTTAGTCATTAACATAGTTTCAATAATTATGCCGGTAGAATTGGCCCCCCCTAGCACGAAGCTAGGTCCAGGTTGTCGCATTAACAATTCCCCTCTTATCACAAGTCGCTAACTGCCACGAGACAAGAAGACATAGGAGCAGAATTTGCTCTCTCGGCCCATCGAGCCTGCTCTGCATTCAATCCTGTCTGATATTTTTCTAATCCTCGGTCTATTGCTTTCTCCCCATAACTCCTGATCCCCTTATTTAGCATTGCAGTACAGTGGTTAGCACTGTTGCTTCACAGCTCCAGGAACCCAGATTCGATACCCGACTTGGGTCACTCTCTGTGCAGAGACTGTACGTTGTGTCCATGTCTGGATGGGTTTCCACCGCGAGCTCCGGTTTCCTCCCACAAGTTGCTCCGAAACATACGCATGCTGGGTGAATTCCCAATTTTCTTCTGTGTACCCGAACAGGCGCCGGAATATGACTACTGGGGGATTTTCACAGTAACGTATTGCAGTGTTAATGTAAGCATACTTGTGGCAATAATAAAAGTTATATTGTGGTATTATAAACAGGAACCTATCTATCTTTGTCTTAAAGAAACTCAGTGATTTGGCCTCCACAACCGTCCGCGGCAAAGAGTTCCACAGGTTCACCCTCTGGCCGAAGAAATTCCTCTTCATATTAGTTTGAAAGGATTGTCTCTTTAATCTGAGATTGTGTTCTCGGCATCTAGATTTTCCTACAAGTGTCTACTTCCTGTCTACTTCCACTTTTTCCAGGCGTCGCATTATCCTGTGTTTGAATAATATTAACCCCTCATCCTACTGAACTCCAAGGAATACGGACGCAAAGTCTTCAACCGTTCCTTGTTCGACAAACTCTTCCAGGGATCATTCTTCTGAACCTCCTCTGGACCCTTTCTAAGACAAGCACATCCTTTCTGAGATATTGGGCCCAAAACTGCTCACAATCATCGAAATGGGGTCTTACTAGAGCTTCATACATTCTCTCGAGTATGTCCCTGCTATTGTATTCTAGTCCTTTTCACATGAATGCTATCATTGCCTTTGCCTTCTTTTTTCTAAATTTAGAGTAACCAATTCATTTTTTCCAATTATGGGGCAATTTTTAGCGTGCCCAATCCACCAAAACTGCACATCTTTGACTTGTGGGAGCGAAACCCCACGCAAACACGGGGATAATGTGCAAACTCCACACGAACAGTGACCCAGAGCCGGGATCGAACGTGAGACCTCGGCGCAGTGAGGCAGCAGAGCTAACGCCCTGCGCCACTGTGCTTCCCCATTTGCCTTCTTAGCTGCCAACTGAGTCTGCGCGTTAACCTTAAGAGAATAGTGAACAATGACTGCCAAATCCCTCTGTGCTAATTTCCGAAGTATTTACCCATTTCGAAAATAGTCTATGCCAAAATTCCTCCTTCCAAAGTGCACAACCTGACACTTTTCCACATTGCATTCCATCTGCCACGTCTTTGCCCATTCTCCGAGCCTGTCCAAGTCATTCTGCAACCCCTGATCCTCAATACTACCTGTCCCTCTACAGATCGTTGTAGCATCTGAAAACTGAACAACAGTGCTCCTTTTCCAGACCATGAATGTATATTGTGAAAAGTTGTGGTCTCAGCAAAGACCCCTGAGGCAAACAACAAGCCACCGGCTTCCATCATGAAAAACACCCCTTTACCCCCATTCTCTGCCATCTGGCAGTCAGAGATTCCTCTATCCATGCCAGGATCTTACCCTTAACACCATGGGCTCTTAACTTATTGAACAGTCTACTACGTCAAAGGCCGTCTGGAAATCTTATTAAATCATGTCCACTTGTTCTCGTTTGTCTAATTTCCTTGGTAACTACTCAAAGAACTCGAAAAGATTTGTCAGAAATGATTGACAAAATCGTGCTGACTCAATCCTATTTTACCATGCACTTCCACGTACTCCGCGATTTCATCTTTAAAGGTGGACTCTGAAATCTTAACACTGACTGAAGTCAGGCTAAGCGGGCTATAATTTTCAGTCTTCTGCCTCCCGTCCTCCTTAAACAGAAGTTTATATTAGCCACTTTCCAGTCCTCTGAGACTCTTTATGCCTCCATTGATTTTTCGAAATATCACGACCAATGCCTCCGCAACCTTCTTCAGGGTTCTTTTAGATCCCTGGGGTGTAGTCCAGATGGTCCAGATGGTCCACCTTCAGACCTTTCTGGTTCCCCAGAACTTTCTCCTTTGTGATTTCCACTGAAGTCACCTCGACCCCCGATTCTCCAGGTTCTCTGTCATCCTACTGGTGTGTTCCACCGAGAAGACTGACGCAAGTTAACGGTTCAGTTCCTCTGCCGTTCTTGTTTCCTATTATTACGTCTCCAGACCCATTCTCCAGTGGTCCAATATCTATTTTTGTCTCTCTCTTACCTTTTGTATTTTGAAAAATAACTCTTCCTATCTTCTTTTATATTACTAGCTAGCTTGCGCTCATGTTTTATCTTCATCCGCCCTTATTGCATTTTTTTAGTTGTCCTCTGTTCTTTTTTAAAAGATTCCCAATCATCTGGCTTCCAACTAATCCTCGCCACTTTGTGTGCTTTTTACTTTTCTTTCGTGCGGCCCTTGGCTTCTCTCATCTTCTTGAGCCGACTATGGGGAACCATATCAAAAGCTTTACTAAAATACATGTATACGACATCAACTGCTCTACCTTCATCTACACACTTAGTTACCTCCTCAAAGAATTCAATCAGATTTGTGAGGCAAGGCTTACCATTCACGAATCCGTATTGACTATCCCGGATTAAGCTGCATCTTTCCAAATGGTCATCTATCCTATCCTTCAGTAGCTTTTCCATTAACTTACCGATCACCGAAGTAAGACTAACCGGCCTATAATTACCAGTGTCATTCCTATTCCCTTTCTTGTAAAGAGGAACAACATTCGCCACTCTCCAGTCCTTTGGCACTATCCCTGTGGACATCGAGGTCTAACGGTAAAAGCCAAAGGCTCTGCAATCTCATCCCTTGCCTCCAAAAGCATACTTGGATATATCCCATCTGGCCCAGAGGACTTGTCGACCCTAAGTTTTTTCAAAATTGCTAATACATCCTTCCCCAGAATATCTACCTCCTCCAGCTTACCCGCCTGTATCACACTCTCATCCTCAAAAACATGCCCCCTCTCCTTGGTGAACACTGAAGAAAAGTATTCATTCAACGCCTCTCCTATTTCTTCTGACTCCATGCACAAGTTCCCACTACTGTCCTTGACTGGCCCGACCCTCACCCTGGTCATTCTTTTATTTCTCACACAAGAGCAAACATCCTTGGGGTTTTCCTTGATCCGACCCGCCAAGGACTTCTCATGCCCCCTCCAAACATTCCTAAGCCCTTTTTTTAGCTAATTCATTGCTACTTTGTAACCCTCAAGCGACTCAACTGAACCGTGTTTTCTCATCCTTACATACGCTCCTTTTTGCTCTTGTCAAGTCATTCAACTACTTTAGTGAACCGTGGTCCCCTCACACGACCATTTCGTCCCTGCCTGACAGGAACATACCTATCAAGGACACGCAGTATTTGTTCCTTGATCAAGCTCCACTTTTCATTTGTGCCTTTCCCTGACAGTTACTGTTCCCATCTTATGCTCCCTAATTATTGCCTAATCGCATCATAATTACCGCTCCCTCAATTATAAACCTTGCCCTGCCGTATGGTCCTATTCCCCTCCATTGCAATAGTGAAAGACACCGAATTGTGGTCACGATCTCGAAAGTGCTCTCCCACAAACAAATCTAACAGTTGGCCCGGTTCATTAACCAGTACCAAATCAAATATGCCCACCCCCCTCGTGTCGGACTATCCATATATTGTGTCAGGAAACCCTCCTGCACACTCTGTACAAAAACTGCACCATCCGAACTGTTCGAACTATAGATACATGTCTAGTTGGGTCAGCTTTTCCATCCCGCGTTGTGATCTCCTCGACTTAGTTGTCTACAATTCTACAGCGTGACAAGAGGGGGATTTTTGAATGAATGGACTCTAAGAATTGACCAATGATCTATTTGAAAGCCGGGTTGAGAGGTTGTTTGACTGCATTGGTCATTTAAAAAACTGTATGACTTGCAGAGTATGTGTACTTTTAGCAGCTAGGCAGGGAAATTTGAAAAGGAATGCGTTTTTCAGTCTGGACGACTGGACTGTGGTTTGACTGGAAGAGTATCTGGGTATAAATGTGTTTTGCATCGCGCAGATATTATTAGTTTTTCACGTGAGGGAGATGATGTCTTGCTGGGTAGAGCCAAGGAACGCAGAGTGTCATTTTTTAAAGCTTTAGAGAGACATTTTGAAAAGCTTACTGGAGGACATTTTGGGAGAAATCTTTGGACAGAGGCGATGGATTGTGATCTGCCTGATGCTTAGTCCACAATTCTCCCACAGTAAGATAGTTATAAAAGGGTGATATGGAAACCAGAGCAGTCTGTCAGTGGACAAGGAGGAAGCTGGAGCACTCCAGAAGAAACATATTTTGGAAGTTATTCAGCCAGTCTGAAGGGATTTTATGCGGTGTCTGAATCTGTTCTGTGACGCACGTGTTGCTCCATGCAATGCTGATGTCAAAGATAGATTGAGAACCGTATGTTTATTTTCTTCTTGTTAATTTGGAAACTGAGCGTTCGTGATTTTTGGGGTAAATATAAGTTGTTCTTTTCGACTGTGCAGTTAGAAAGTTTGATATAGTATTTATAATAAAGGTTTGTTTTTAAAATACCCGGGCACTATTTCTTTCTGCAATCACTTCTAGAGCGAATCATTCTTTCTTCAAAGGGTTTCAAATCAAATCAAATATAAAGGTTTCGTTCCAGTACCCCAGGGACTGATCTAGGATCGTAATAACTGTGACAGATACTCCCAATAATACACGGTCAGTTTTGTCAGCTATTCTACTCCGCTTAGTGACACGCACTAAATAGAATTCTATATTTCTACAGAAACAGATTCTGTTAGTAATACACGGTCAGTTATGCCGGGTTTTCCACTCACATTAGTGACATAGAGTTCTCAGTTGCACAATAACAGATACACTGACAAATGTATTTCCTTGGATGCTCGCCTGCATTGTAATCTGATTCAAAATAAGTCAGTATTCGAACACACTGTTCATAAGAACAAAGAGCAATATAGCACAGGAACTGACAAAAGCCTCAGCACTTCCTTGTGCTGTCTCCCTCTATACTCCCCTATCATGTTTTTCTCAAGATGAGTTTTGAAAGCAGTTATTCTATCTGCTCCCACAAAATCCCCTGGAAATGCATTCCAGGCACTCACCACCCTCTGTGTAAAAAAAACTGCGTCGCACATCTCCTCTAAATTTTGCCCCCCGGATATAAAAACTATGCCCCCTGGTGACTGACATCTCCACTCTGGGAAAGAGTGCCTGCCGATCCATTCTACCCATGCTCCTCATATTTCAATGTTAAGCAATACACTGCGATGATCGTCTAATGTAGTATTGCAACCTAATTGATAATCTAAAACGGGTTAGAATTTTGCAGCTAATTGCACTGGGCTTGACATCCCCCACAAAGGGAAATACAATAGATCAGTATTTTTACCGTCAGCATTACAACTGGTCCAGTAAGCAAATATTACATATAATTGTTCAATTTTGTGTGATAATGAATGCACAGGGAAATCGAGTTGTTGTTATTTGCAGTTAGGCCTGGAAAAATAAACAAACTTAAACAAACAAAGATGAAAACTAAATTGTGCGTGAACCATGCAATAATCCACTAACTGTAAAAATGCTGCTGGCAATTAAATCACGGTGCTTTTTCAATTGCAGATGGTACTTTAAAATGAGACAAGCTAATTTATTTGCAACACAATTACACAACAATTAATGTACATTTCTAATATAGTGGAAGATAATTATACAATTGAATATACCAATATAGTGAAAATTCAATTAGTTAATCGCTAAATTGATTGTGTCAATGAGTCATTTTATTTATTGTATGACCGATCATTTTCGAGTTCAAAATAATGCAGACAAAACTGGGACTAAAGGAAAAACTGAAAACTGCTCAGCTCCGTTGATAACCAAAATACAGCTTCGTAAAGTTAACGAATGGTTAAGTTAAGTCTGCCATTTTTTCTATGACGATATAATGTATGGCTTTTTCGCCATTATTTTGCGCATTAAGTTACAGTTTATTGCCGTATTCGGCTTGCTACTAGCACTGAGGTCATTACCTTTCGATGCAATCCTTATATTTGATTCACAATAATGCAGAGTGTAAGTAGGTTACATGAAATTTTAAAACTAGCAAAGACAAATAACGCACAATATAGGAAGATCAAATATAGGAAGATCGATAAAATATTAAAGCATGCCGCTGTTCAGAGAGAAGTCTTACAACACCAGGTTGGTACAGGCTAGCACGATAGCATCATTTAAGGTATCACGAGGTTAATGCCGGAGCTGATAGGGTTGGATTACGAGGAGAGGTTGTGTAAATTGGGACTGTAATCGTTGGAATTTAGAAGGATGAGGGGGGATCTTATAGAAACATTTAAAATTATGAAGGGAATAGATAGAATAGATGCGGGCAGGTTATTTCCACTGGTGCGTGAAAGCATAACTAGGGGACATAGCCTCAAAATAAGGGGAAGTAGAGGTAGGACAGTTTAGGAGGAACCTTCACCCAAAGGGTTGTGAATCTATGGAATTCCTTGCCCAGTGAAGCAGTTGAGGCTCCTTCATTACATGTTTTTAAAGTAAAGATATATAGTTTTTTGAAGAATAAAGGGATTAAGGGTTATGGTGTTCGGGCCGGAAAGTGGAGCTGAGTCCACAAAAGATCAGCCATGATCTAATTGAATGGCGGAGCAGGCTCGAGGGGCCAGATGGCCTACTCCTGCTCCTAGTTCTTATGTTCTTATGTTCTTATCACTGTTAATAGTTAAATTGCCGACAGTAGCCAATACATACCAGTACGTCTCCGGATGACATTTCTGAGTTGTTACTGATCACAAACTCCTTTTGGAGATATTGAGTGAGGACGAGGCCATTCCACCCAGAGCTACAGGCAAAGCCCCGCGCTTGGCTGTACTGTCAGCAACTACGAGTGTATGTTTGATCAAAGGCCGGGCACCCACATTTTGAATGCAGATACTTTGAACCGTGTTCTTCTCCCTCAGAGTATGCCGCCTCCACCAGTGCCACAGGAGATCTTTATGACTTTACACTTCCTTGGTACGCTGTCAGTGTCAGGGAGGCTGATCAAACATTGGACACAAAAAGGCTCTTTGTTATCTCGAATCAAGCACAAGGTTGATAATTGGTCTGAATTGCTGGGAACTTTTCAGTCACGAAACGATTAATTGTGCTGTTGTGAACACAGCGTGTTATTGTAGTGAGCACGGGTGGGTCATTCCCACTCCTAATAGGAAGCTTCAGTTACAGTAACGACGCTGTGCCCATCCTGGGACGACAAAAATAACGATGCTCGCACGCAGTTACATGTAATGGCCTGGGACGCTCATCGACATGGTCATCTGGTGAAACAATGTTCCCAGCGTCAACTTCTGAACCCTTGGGTGTGGCAAGGTCGGACTTGCCACTTGTCACTTTGGCTGAGTGGCCCTTTTACGGGCTCCATGTTCTTGATTATCGCAGATGCTCAGTCCAAATGGTTGGGAATACACAAAATGATGTCGACAACCTCATAAGGAAGAGGAAATGCAAGATGTTCTCCAGCCATGTGTTACCTAATGTTATATCTTAGAGAACGGGGTCGCATTCACATTGACCAATTCCAATCATTTCTGAGTATCAACGGCATCCGACATGCTTGACCACTTCTGTACCACCCTGCTTCAACTGGAACTGCTGACAGAGACGTCCTGACGTTCAAGACCATAATTAAAAATCAGTCATCAGCCCCTTTGGTACTCAGTTTAACCCGGTACTTGCTCACCTATCGCACAATAGAAACCAGTATTGGGAGGGGGAAATGGGGAGGGGTGGACTCGGTAACGACCGGAGTGCATACATTTCTACTATCGACAGACAGCCCGTTGAGAGTCATACTTCAATCACCTCCACTGCTGAATCACTCTCATGAATTGCGTCTCTTTCAAAGGAATAACGATTCCCCTGACCTGCTACCCTAAAGGGCGCAGTTTTACCCTAAAGACCCCTGCTAACAGTTTTGTAAATTGTTCCTTTCTTATTTGAGAATGATAATCAGGAATTTAGTGGGGACGGGCAGGGAAGCCTATTCCTTTAATGTGTAAGTCCCCTCAGGGTCATTTAACTCGACCGGCCCATCGACGCGGGATCCTTGAGGGTGGAGCGCGGGTTCCCCTCAGTTGTGAGTTTGCAGTTTTGTATCCTGGTAATTTTTAACTTATTCACTATCTATAGTGTTTGTTTTTACTAATTTGTTCATTCATTAATCCATCTGCTGGTCACCCGTCTATCAAAGGTATTACAAATACATAAATGAAGACCAGTTCCCTCATCAATCCTCTCGCTATTTTCAAAAAAATAACTCAATTGAGGACATGAGATGTGATTTTCTACGAATAACTCTGCTTCTGGTCAGTAATAAAACAATTTTCTCGCTGAGAAAACATCTTCCGGTCCTCCATTTTGATCCCGAACATGTCTTCTTGACTAACATGAGACTGACTGCTCTGTCGCTCCATGGTTTAGCTCCATCTCCTTTTGTAAACAGGGTGGGGCATTGATAATCCTTCAGTTCACTGGAATCACTCATATATTAAATAAGGATTGAATATGCGGGTCCGTGTTACAACTATTTACAGCATTCCATCCCTGAGTCACTCTCATATGGTCAATTTAGGCCGGGTTAATCTTCAACTCTATTATGATCTAAAAAGTGTTGAATTGTAAGTGGTTAACTGATGCTGTTTGTTCAGTGACTGTAATTAATGTCAGTCTCCATGGATCCTAATTGTGTCACTGGAGGGTTTCTCTCTTCTTTTAATAAGGATTCTTTCAATGTGTAATTCCAAACTGTCAGCGGGAACATCAAATCCAGCAGTGACAGAGACCAGCGACTCCAGAGAGACCGAGAGGAGGGATTAGAATCTGTGAATAATCGATCGGAACGTTACAGTAATGGACAAGAGTTTATCCGAAGGGCTTTATTATATTTCTTCCCGTTATTTAATATGGAGGATCGAAGCAGCACTTTTGATTATTCAAGCGGGGTATTATCCAATCCTGGCTATTGTTGGTGTCCCTGGTAAGTCCCCGTGTCCAGTTATTTATTATTTAAATCACTTTATTTCTTTATTGGCCTCCTCATTTTAAACTGGGCAAGATTGAATCAATTCTCTTCAGTTCAAGCAACTAATATTAGTCGCTATCCATGCCATCCGCGCAAGTTATCTCTCGAGGGATGGCAGGGAAGGCAGTACAATGTTCCTCCTGCAAAATGTTTGAGGTGAGGGACGCCGTTAATGACCCTGCTGATTTCATCTGTGGGAAGTGCACCCATCTCCAGCTCCTCAGAAACCGTGTTAGGGAACTCGAGCTGGAGCTGGATGAACTTCGGATAATTCGGGAGGCAGAGGTGGTCATAGATAGTAGCTTCAGGGATGTAGTTACTCTGAAGAATCAAGATAGATGGGTGACGGTGAGAGGGGCTGGGAGGTAGCAGTCAGTACACGGACCCTCTGTGGTCGTTCCCTTCAGTAACAAGTGTACCACTTTCGATAATGTGGAGGGGGGTGCTTACCACGGTTAATGGAGCTCCAGCACTGAGTCTGTCCCTCCTGCTCAGGAGGAAAGGGGGAGAACAGGAGAACAATAGTTATTGGGGACTCGGTAGTTAGAGGGACATATAGACAGTTATGTGGCAACGATAGAGACTCACAAATGTTATCTTGCCTTCCGGGTGCCAGGGTCCCTGACATCTCAGACCGTGTTTTCAAAATCCTTATGAGGGTGGGGGAACAGTCACTAGTCGTGATACACATCAGTAACAACGACTTAGGTATGAGTAGGGACGGGGTTTTAAAACAGGAATTTAAGGATCTGGGGTGGAAGCTGAGAGCCAGGACAAACCATGCTGTCATCTCTGGTTTGTTGCCGGTGCCACGTGCTCGTGAAATGAGGAACAGCGAGAGAGTGCAGATAAACACATGGCTGCAGGGATGGTGTAGGAGGGAGGGTTTCAGTTGCGTGGATAATTAGGGCACATTTTGGGGAAGGTTGGATCTCAATAAACAGGACGGTTTTCACCTGAATCAGAGGGGCACGAATATCCTGGGAGGAAAATTCGCCACCGCTCTTCGGGGGGAGGGGGGGGGGTAAACTAATGTGTCAGGGGGGTGGCAAAACGAGCTGACGTCCAGAAGCCAGTGTTGAGAGTAGTGGGGTTCTGAGAAGGTTGCCAACGTCGCAGGAATGCATCGGCAGACAGAAAGGTGGGTTGAAGAGCTAAGAAGAGCCAAGCCAGGACATTAGAAGTCTTTGGCAGGTAGGATCAAGGATAGCCCTAAAGCTTTCTATAGGTATGTCAGGAATAAAAGAATGACTAAGGTAAGAGTAGGGCCAGTCAAGGACAGTAGTGGGACGTTGTGCGTAGAGTCCGAGGAGATAGGAGAGGTGCTAAATGAGTATTTTTCGTCAGTATTCACACAGGAAAAAGACAACGTAGTCAAGGAGAACACTGAGATACAGGCTACTAGACTAGAAGGGCATGAGGTTCATCATGAGGAGGCGTTAGCGATCCTGGAAAGTGTAAAAATAGATAAGTCCCCTGCGTCGGATGGGATTTATCCTAGGATTCTCTTGGAAGCTAGGGAGGCGATTGCTGAGCCTTTGGCTTTGATCTTTAAGTCATCTTTGTCTACAGGAATAGTGATGGAGGACTGGAGGATAGCAAATGTTGTCCCCTTGTACAAGGAAGGGAGTAGAGATAACCCTGGTAACTATAGACCAGTGAGCCTTCTGTTGTGGGAAAAGTCATGGAAAGGTTTATAAGAGATAGGATGTATAATCATCTGGAAAGGAATAATTTGATTAGAGATAGTCAACATGGTTTTGTGAAGGGTAGGCCGTGCCTAACAAACCTCATTGAGTTCTTCGAGAAGGTGACCAAACAGGTGGATGAGGGGAAAGCAGTTGATGTGGTGTATATGGATTTCAGTAAAGCGTTTGATAAGGTTCCCCACTGAAGGCTATTGCAGAAAATACAGAGGCATGGGATTCAGGGTGATTTAG
Source organism: Scyliorhinus canicula (assembly GCF_902713615.1). Taxonomy (NCBI): domain Eukaryota; kingdom Metazoa; phylum Chordata; class Chondrichthyes; order Carcharhiniformes; family Scyliorhinidae; genus Scyliorhinus; species Scyliorhinus canicula. The sequence continues at coordinate 397,235 of NC_052171.1, forward strand.
CAGTTTGTATCAGAAATTGGCTAGCTGATAGAAGACAAAGAGTGGTGGTTGATGGGAAATGCTCTGACTGGTGTCCAGTTACTAGTGGTGTGCCACAAGGATCTGTTTTGGGGCCGTTGCTGTTTGTCATTTTTATAAATGACCTGGAGGAGGGCGTAGAAGGATGGGTGAGTAAATTTGCAGATGACACTAAAGTCGGTGGAGTTGTGGACAGTGCACAAGAATGTTACAAATTACAGAGGGACATAGATAAGCTGCAGAGCTGGGCTGACAGGTGGCAAATGGAGTTTAATGCAGAAAAGTGTGAGGCGATTTATTTTGGAAGGAATAACAGGAAGGCAGAGTACTGGGCTAATGGTAAGATTATTGGCAGTGTGGACGAGCAGAGAGATCTCGGTGTCCATGTCCATAGATCCCTGATAGTTGCCACCCAGGTTGAGAGGGTTGTTAAGAAGGCGTACGGTGTGTTAGCTTTTATTGGTAGAGGAATTGAGTTTCGGAGCCATGAGGTCATGTTGCAGTTGTACAAAACTCTGGTGCGGCCGCATTTGGAGTATTGTGTGCAGTTCTGGTCGCCACATTATAGGAAGGATGTGGAAGCATTGGAAAGGATACAGAGTGGATTTACAAGAATGTTGCCTGGAATGGAGGGAAGATCATATGAGGAAAGTCAGAAGGACTTGAGGCTGTTTTCGTCAGCGAGAAGAAGGTTAAGAGGTGACTTAATTGAGGCATACAAGATGATCAGAGGATTAGATAGGGTGGACATCGAGAGCCTTTTTCCTCAGATGGCGATGTCCAGCACGAGGGGACATAGCTTTAAATTGAGGGGAGATAGATATAGGACAGATGTCGAAGGTAGGTTCTTTACTCCGAGAGTAGTAAGGGCGTGGAATGCCCTGCCTGCAACAGTAGTGGACTCGCCAACACTAAACGCAATCAAATGGTCATTGGATAGACATATGGACGATAAGGGAATAGTGTAGAGGGTCTTTAGAAGGGTTTCACAAGACGGTGCAACATTGTGGGCCGAAGGGCCTGCACTGCGCTGTAATGTTCTATGTTCTATGTACTTTAATGCAACGACCATCCGCAATAAGGTCGGTGAATTTCGAGCGTCTATTGGTACTTGGGACTACGATGTTGTGGCCTTTACGAAAACATGGTTAGAAAAGGGACAGGAATGATTGTTGGATGTTCCGGGGTATAGATGTTCCAGTAACAGTAGGGGAGTAGGAAAAAGCGGCCGAGTAGTTGCTTTGTTAATCAAGGATAGTTTAACGGCTGTAGAAAGGCAGTTCGAGGGGGAACTGCCTGTTTAGGTGGTATGGGCTGCAGTTAGAAATAGGAATGAAGCGGTCATGTCGTTAGGCGTTTTATATAGCCCCCCAAATAGTAATGAAGATGTGGAGGTCTCAGGTTAGTTGTCATGGGTGCCTTTAACTTTCAAAATATTGATTGGAACCTCTATAGGTCGAACAGTTCGGATGGGGCAGTTTATATACAGTGTGTGCAGGAGGATTTCCTGACACAACATGTGTACGGGTCGACAAGCGGTGGGGCGTCATTGGATTTGGTACTGGTAATGAAACGGGCCAAGTGTTAGCTTTGTTTGTGGGAGAGCGTTCTGGAGTTAGTGACCGCAATTCGGTTGACTTTCACGATTGCAATGAAGAGGAATAGGGCCATTGGGCAGGACAAGGTTTATAATTGGGGGAGGGTTAATTATGATGCGATTAGGCAAGAATTAGGGAACATAAGATGGGAACAGAATCAGTCAGGGAAAGGCACAAATGAAAAGTGGAGCTGGTTCAAGGAGCATAAACTGTATGTCCTTGATAGGTATGGCCCTGTCGGACAGGGAGGTAATGGATGCACACTCAGTTACCATGGTTCACAAAAGAGGTTAAATGTCTTGTCAAAAGGAAAAAGGAGCGTATGTAAGGATGGGGAAACAAGTTTCAGTTGAGTCGCTTGAGGGTTACAAGATAGCAAGGAATGAGCTTTAAAAGGGGCTTTGGAGAGCTACGAGGGGCATGAGATAAGTAACTGGCTATCACATAGAAGACAGGGTGGTGGTGGACGGAAAATTTTCAGACTAGAGACCAGTTACTAGCGGTGTACCACAGGGATCAGTGCTGGGTCCTCTGCTATTTGTGATTTTTATCAATGACGGAGAAGGGGGCTGAAGGGTGGGTCAGTAAATGTGCTGATGACACCAAGGTTTTGGAGTATTGGATGAAGTGTAGGCCTATGTTAGGCTGCAAAGAGACATTATTGGATGCAGTGCTTAGCCGATAAATGGCAGATGGAGCTTAACACTGATAAGTGCGAGGTGATTCATTTTGATAGGTCAAATGTGAATGCGGATTACAGGGTCAACGGCAGGGTTCTGAGGAATGTGGAGGAACAGAGAGATATTGGGGTTCATGTCCACAGATCTCTGAAAGTTGCCACTTAAGTGCGTAGAGCCGTGATAATGGCCTATAGCGTGTCCGCATGTATTAACAGGAGGCTTGAGTTTAAGAGCCGTGGGATTATTTTGTAACTGTATAAGACCCTGGTGAGACAACATTTGGAGAATTGTGCGCAGTTCTGGTCACCTCATCATACGAAGGATATGGAAGCATTGGAAAGGGTGCAAGACAGATTTACATGGATTGACGGGTAGGTCTAATGAGGAAAGGTTGTGGGAGCTAGGGCTTTTCTCATTGGAGCGAAGGAGGATGGGAAGCGACTTAATAGGAGTTATTAAGATGGAGAGGGATAGATAGAGTGGACGTGCAGAGACTATTTCATCAGGTGGATGTAGCTGTTACAAGGGGCCATGATTAAAACGTTAGGGATGGGAGATATAGGAAGGATGTTACTCAGAGAGTAGTTACACAGAACAAATAGAACAATCAAAATTACAGCACATCAACAGGCCCTTCGGCCCTCACAGCCTGCGCCGATCCAGGTCGTTTATCTAAACCTGTCGCCTATTTTCCAAAGATCTTCTTCCCTCTGTTCCCCGCCCGTTCGTATATCTGCCTAACAGCATCTTAAATGATGCTATCGTGCTAGCCTGTACCACCTCGGCTGGCAAAGCGTTCCAGGCACCCACATCCTCTGCGTAAAATAAACTTTCCACGCACATCTCCCTTAAACTTTCCCCCTCTCACCGTCAAATCGTGACCACTTGTAATTGACACCCCCACTCTTGGAAAAAGATTGTTGCTATCCACCCTGTCCATACCTCTCATAATTTGTAGACCCCAATCAGGTCCTCCCTCAACCTCCGTCTTTCCAACGATAACAATCCTAATCTGCACAAACTTTCTTCATAGTTAGCATCTCCATAAAAGGATGCATCTTGGTGAACCCCCTCTGCACCCTCTCTAAAGCATCCACATCCTTCTGGCAATGTGGCGATCAGAACTGCATGCAGTATTCCAAATGTGGCCTAACCAAAGTCCTATACAACTGTAACATGAACTGTCAACTGCTGTACTCAATACCCCGTCCGATGAAGGCAAGCATACTGTATGCTTTCTTGACCACTGTATCGACCTGCGTTGCCACCTTCAGGGGACAAAGGACCTGAACTCCCAGATCTCTCTGTACATCAATTTTCACCAGGAATCTTCCATTGACCGAAAGGCCGCTCTTGAATTAGATCTTCCAAAATGCACCACCTCGCAAATGCCTGGATTGAACTCCATCTGCCATTTCTCTGCCAAAATCTCCAATCCATCTATATTTTGTTATATTCTGTGACAGTCCTCATCGCTATCTGTATTCTCTGACAGTCCTCCTATCTTAGTGCCATCTGCAACCTTGCTCATCAGACCACCTATACCTTCCTCCAGGTCATTTAGGTATATGACAAACAACAGTGGTCCGAGCACGGATCCCTGTGGAACACCACTAGTCACAATTCTCCATTTTGAGACAATCATTTCCACCATTACACTCTATCTGCTGTTGCCCAGCCAGTTCTTTATCCGTCTAGCTACTACACCCTGAACACCATACGACCTCACTTTTTCCATCAACCTGCCATGGGAAACTTTGTCAAACGCCTTACTGAAGTCCTTGTATATGACATCTACAGCCCTTCCCTCATCAATTAACTTTGTCACTTCCTCAATAAATTCCATTAGATTTGTAAGACATGACGTTCCCTGCACCTAAGCTTGCTGCCTATCACTGATAAGATGTGGAGATGCCGGAGTTGGACTGGGGTGAGCACAGTAAGACGTCTTACACCATCAGTTGAAGTCCAACAGGTTTGTTTCAATCACGACATTTCGGAGCACTGCTCCGGAAACTCGTGTTTGAAACATACCTGTTGGGCTTCAACCAGGTGTTGTCTCACTGATAAATCTATTTTCTTCAAATATGAATAGATCCTATCCCTCAGTATCTTCTCCAAGAGTTTGCCTACCACTGACGTCAAGCTCACAAGTCTATAATTCCCTGGATTATTCCTGCTACCCTTCTTAAACAAAGGGACAACATTAGCAATTCTCCACTCCTCCGGGACCTCACCCGTGCTCAAGGATGCTGTAAATATATCTGTTAAGGCCCCAGCTATTTCGTCTCTCACTTCCCTCAGTAACCTGGGATAGATCCCATCCGAACCTGGGGACATGTCCACCTTAATGCCTTTCAAAATACCAAAAACGTCCCCCTTCCTTATGCCGACTTGACCTCGAGTATTTAAATATCAATCCCCAGCCTCAACATCCGTCATGTCCCTCTCCTTGGTGAATATCGATGCAAAGTACTCGTTAAGAATCTGACCCATTTCCTCTGACTCTACGCATGAATTTCCATTTCCCCATTGAGTGGGCAATCAATTCTCTTGTTACCATCTTGTTTCTTATATACGAATAAGAGGCTTTGGGATTTCCCTTAACCCTGTCAGCCAAAGATATATCATGACCCATTTTACCCCTCTTTATTGCGCGTTTGAGATTTGTCCCTCTTTCCCGATATTCCTCCAAAGCTTTATCAGTTTTAAGTCCCGAGATCTTGGTTAGGATGTGGAATGGACTGCCTGCTGTCATAGTGGAGTCGGACTCTTTAGGAACTTTCAAGCGCTTATTGCATCGGTACATGGAACCCACCAGAATGACAGGGAGTGGGATAGCTTTATCTTGGTTTCGGACAAAGCTCGGCACAACACCGAGGGCCGAAGGGCCTGTTCTGTGCTGTACTGTTCTATGCTTCACAGCTCCAGGGTCCCAGGTTCGATTCCGGCTTGGGTCACTGTCTGTGTGGAGTCTGCACGTCCTCCCCGTGTGTGCGTGGGTTTCCTCCGGGTGCTCCGGTTTCCTCCCACAGTCCAAAGATGTGTGGGTTAGGTGGATTGGTCATGCTAAATTGCCCGTAGTGTAAGGTTAATGGGGGGATTGTTGGGTTACGTGCGTTTAAGTAGGGTGATCATTGCTTGGCACAACATCGAGGGCCGAAGGGCCTGTTCTGTGCTGTACTGTTCTAAATTCTAAATGTTCTATCCAGTGGTTCCACCCCTCTTCACTCCACTGTTTTATGTTGAAGGCTGTTCGCAATCTCCACACTCGTTTTGACACTGAAATGAGTGATATCCCGAGGGTTTCTACATTCCAAACCTGACACTTGCCATCATCACCTCTGCCTCATCTCAGCTGCAGAATAAACCATTATCTTTGACTATGTTAACTACAGATTCGACCATTCCATCGATATTCGAGTAACGTAATTCACATTGCAAATCTTCTTGAAGCACAGCTCATCTACAACTCTGCTGTCGATATCCTAACTGAACAAATCCCAGTTACCGATCATCTTTGCGTTAGCTGAACTATATTGCCTCCCAGTCTGGCTGCATCTCAGTATCATTATTCTGAATGAATGCTTGAAATTCTTCACAGTCTCACCCATAAATTGCTGTCATTCCCATGTCCATTTCCAATGAAGGTGAAAATACGTTAATTTTCATTACTTGCCCAGATCTAATATTGTTAAGTTAATGAATTGCTACAGAGGATTTCCGAGCATCTGTAAAAACACTGCTTGATTAGGGATAGTCAGCACGGATTTATGAGGGGTAGGTCTTGCCTTACAAGTCTTATTGAATTATTTGAGGTGACCAAGCATGTGGATGAACGTAAAGCAGTGGATGTAGTGTACATGGATTTTAGTAAGGCATTTGAGAAGGTTCCCCATGGTAGGCGTATGCAGAACGTAAGGAGGAATAGGATAGTGGTAACTTTGGCTAGTTGGATAACGAACTGGCTAACCGATAGAAGTCAGAGAGTGGTGGTGGATGGCAAATATTCAGCCTGGAGCCCAGTTACCAGCGGCGTACCGCAGGGATCAGTTCTGGGTCCTCTGCTGTTTGTGATTTGCATTAATGACTTGGATGAGGAAGTTGAAGGGTGGGTCAGTAAATGTGCAGATGATAGGGAGATTGGTGGAGTTGTGGATAGTGAGGAGGGCTGTTGTCGGCTGCAAAGAGACATAGATAGGATGCAGAGCTGGGCTGAGAAGTGGCAGATGGAGTGTAACCCTGACAAGTGTGAGGTTGTCCATTTTGGAAGGACAAATATGAATGCGGAATACAGGGTTAACGGCAGGGTTCTTGGCAATGGTGCAGGAGCAAAGAGATCTTGGGGTCTATGTTCATAGATCTTTGAAAGTTGCTACTCAAGTGGATAGAGATGTGAAGAAGGCCTGTGGTGTGCTAGCGTTCATTAGCAGAGGGATTGAATTTAAGAGCCGTGAGGTAATGATGCAGCTGCACACAACTTTGGTGAGACCACATTTGGAGTACTGTGTGCAGTTCTGGTCACCTCATTTTAGGAAGGATGTTGAAGCTTTGGAAAAGGTGCAAAGGAGATTTACCAGGATGTTGCCTGGAGTAGAGAGTAGGTCTTAGGAGGAAAGGTTGAGGGTGGTAGGCATTTTCTCATTGGAACGGGAGAAGGATGAGGGGCGACTTGATAGAGGTTTATGAGATGATCAGGGGAATAGATAGAGGAGACAATCAGAGACTTTTTCCCCGGGTGGAACAAACCATTGCAAGGGGACATAAATTTAAGGTGAATGGTGAAAGATATAGGGGGGATGTCAGTGGTAGGTTCTTTACCCAGAGACTAGTGGGGGCATGGAATGCACTGCCTGTGGAAGTAGTTGCTTCGGAAACATTGGGGACCTTCAGGTGGCTATTGGATAGGTACATGGATTATGGTAAAATTATGGATGTAGATTAATTTGTTCTTAAATGCAGCACGGTAGCATTATGGATTGCTTTACAGCTCCAGGGTCCCAGGTTATATTCCCGGCTTGGGTCACTATCTGTGCCGAGTCTGCACGTCGTCTCCGTGTTTGCGTGGGTTTCCTCCGGGTGCTCCGGTTTCCTCACACAGTCCAAAGATGTGCAGGTTAGGTGGATTGGCCATGATAAATTGCCTTTTGTATCCAAAATTGCCCTTAGTGTTCGGTGGGGTTACGGGGTTACGGGGATAGGGAGGAGATGTTGACCTCGGGTAGGGTGCTCCTTCCAAGAGCCGGTGCAGGCTCGATGGGCCGAGTGGCCTCCTTCTGCACTGTAAATTGTATGGTAATCTATGATTAGTCTAGGAAATGTTTCGGCACAACAACGTGGGCCGAAGGGTCTGTTTGTGCTGCATTTTTCTATGTTCTATGTTCTATGAAGTGCTGTGACTGGGTTTCTGGAGGTTGTGTTGTGACCTGCTGCACACATTCAGGGAGAAATAAACACGAGTTTGTGACTCAGCAGTCGCGCAGTTATGGGGAATGTAATTACAGGGTATCTGGGTTTATATCATGACCTGAAATGGAGCAGTGCAATAGTTACAGGGGGTTCAATTGTGAGGTGAATCGACAGGCGACTCTGTTGCCGCTGACGGTACTCCAGGACTGTAGGCTGCCTCCCTGGTGCTCAGGTAAAAGATACCTCGGAGCGGGTACAGGACATTGTGGAGGGGGAGATTGAAAACGCCGTGGTCATGGTACACAGCGGTAAAAACGACATATTAAAAAAAAGGGACGAGTTCCTATAAACAGAATACAGGGAGCTAGGAAGGAAGGTAGGAAATCGGACCTCAAAGGTAGTGATGTCAGGATTACTACCGGCGCCGCGTGCTATTCAGAGGAGAAATGACAGGATGTATAGTTTGAATACGTGGCTGGATGGGTGGCGTCAGGAGGAGGGTTTCAGATTCCTAGGGAATTGGGACCGGTTCTGGAGGAGGTGGGATCTGTGCAAATTGGACCGGTGACACTTGAGCAAGACTGGAACTGATGTCCGAGTGGGGCTATTTGCCAGAGCAGTTGGAGAGGGTTTAAACTAATATGTCAGGGCGGTGGGAACCGGTACAAGGAGTCAGAGAAACAGGGTATATGGACAGAAACAAAAGGTGGAAAAGTGAATATGAAAAGTGATAGGTTAAGAAGGGGCTGGTTTAGCTCACTGAGCTAAAACGCTGGCTTTGAAAGCAGACCAAGGAGGCCAGCAGCACGGTTCGATTCCCGTACCAGCCTCCCTGAACATGCGCCGGAATGTGGTGACTAGGGGCTTTTCACAGTAACTTCATTGAAGCCTACTCGTGACAATAAGCGACTTTAATTTCAAGAAACCAAGGACAAACTTCAAACAGGGCAATTAAGAAAAATATTGGGAGCAAGACGAAACAATGTGAAAAAGGCACACTGAAAGGCTCTGTGCCTTAATGCACGGACCATTTGCAATAAATTGGATGAACTAATCGCGCAGATTATTATAGATGGGGAGGATTTAATTGGGATTACGGAGACATGGCTGCAGGTTGACCAGTGATGGGAACTGAATGTTCCAGGGTTTTCAGTTTGTAGAAAGGAAAAGCATAAGTGAAAGGGTGGTGACGTGGCATTGCTGGTTAAAGAGGAAATGATCATAGTAGTGATGAAGGATATTAGTTCTGACAATGTTGAATCTGTATGGCAGAGTTAGAAATGCCAAGGGGCAAAACACATTACATTAATGGGTGACATATATAGACCTATAAACTGCAGTGGTGATGTTGGGAATGGCATTAAAGACAAAATTAGAGAGGCATGTAAAAACTCTAACATCGAATTAATCACTTGACATCATAATTAATAATTACAACCCTGTTCGGATCATTGTTCCTTGAAGAACTCCGCACACCCAGATTATTAAGTAGCCCTTCTCATCATATAACACTAAATCAACCATATCATGTTGAATCGTTGGTTCCTCGACGTGTTGTCTCAAAACAATCATGTACACCCTTCAGAATGCAGCTGCCACAATATTGTTGCTAGTTTAGTTCGCCCAAACTATATGTAAATTAAGTTCACCCATCATGACTGCTGCACCCTTGTTACCTACATCTATAATTTTGTGTTTAATTCCATCCCCTACATTGCCTCTGCTGCTTGGAGGCATACAGTCAAATCCCACACATTCTTTCCACACCTTGTTGCTGTTCAGTTCCACCGATAAGGATTCGACATCTAGAATTTCTTAGCCAACATTTCTAATGTTACAATATTCTCCTGATGCACCATCCCACCTCATTATCCTCATTTTTTCCTCCTCCATAAATATAACTTATCCTTGACAATCAGTTCCATGCCTTGGTCACTCTGCAATTATGTATCCGTAATCACAATCATATCATGCCCGAACAGATGCATGTACACTATTTATTCATCTAACTTCCCCGGAATTATGCGTGTACTCAGGTTCCGCGCCTTTAGATTTCTCATTTATACTTTTTACACAGTGTTAATGTACTTTCCCGCGAAATGCTGCTAGATCACGTTTCCATTGCTTCCACTTTTGAATTCCACTCTTCTGCCTTTCATTTCACTCTTGTTGTGTATCTGTTGTGTTTCTTTCTGTCTGTGTCTGTGGGTTTGTGTTTTTGTGTATCTGCGGACGTGATTGTGTGCCTTTGTGCCTCATTATGCCCGTCTGTGTATTTGTGTCTCTGTGTCGGAGTGCGTGTATTTGTGTCTCTGTGTATCGGTGAATGTGTTTATATGTTTGTGACAGTGTGTATTTGCGTCTCTGTTTCTCTGTCTGTAAGTATGTGTTCATTGCTGTGTCGGCAAGTGTGTATTTGCCTCTGTGCCTGTATGTGTGTATTGATCGTTGTTTGAGTGTGTATATTTGTGCCTGTGTATTTGTGAATGTGTGTATTTGTGTCTTTGTATCTGTGAGGTCTGTGTTTATTTGTTTGACTTTGTCAACACCACCTGGAAATATCTTCCCATCCTGATTTATAATTCCATTGTTTATTTCGCTTCCTTTCAGTGAATCTCGTCACAATTGTGACGCTGAAGTGCAAAAACTGTGGACTGTCCAAATGTGTCACTTGTTACCTGGTGGCCATGGCAGTGGGGGATCTGCTGGTCATTATTCTTGACCTGATATTGAGACACATTCCCATTGTATTTAACGAACACTTTTATTACCTACGGTACATCCGCGTGTGTAATATCCACGCCGTCCTGCTTTATGCAGCCACTGACTGTTCTGTCTGGTTCACTGTCACTTTCACCTTTGATAGATTTGTGGCCATTTGTTGCCCGAAGCTGAAAAGTAAATATTGCAGTAGGAAAACTGCAGCTGTGGTTTTGGGAACAGTAACTGTGTTGAGCTGCATGAAGAACATATTCTGGTATTTTATGTTAACAGGACGGTATTGGATGATGAACCTGCCCTGGTTTTGTGATGTTGCAGAGGGTATTATGGACTCTCCAGTCTGGGTAACAATTGAGTTCCTCCACAACATTCTAACACCGGGTCTTGCATTTGTCCTGATTCTGCTGCTCAATGTTTTGACCGTCAGGCACATTGTCGTTAGCAGCAGTGCCCGCAGGAGACTCCGTGCTCAGAGAAGTAGGGAGAATCCCAGAGACGCAGAGATGGAGAGTCGAAGGAAATCCATCATTTTACTGTTTGTTATCTCGGCCAATTTCATCCTGTTATGGTCAACGTTATTTATTTATTATACATGGTTTCGGATGCGTAATCTGGGGTATAACACTGTGTATTTAGACGTTTATGTTCTGGAATTGTCCTTCATGCTGCAGCTCCTGAGTTGCTGCACAAACACAGCGATTTACGTCGTGACACAGACTCAGTTCAGGCAACAGATAAAGAATGTGCTGGCCTTCCGGTGGCTGCCATGAACTGAGCGGTCGCCAGTAAACTGAGTTTCTTATGAAATCCTCGAAAAAGACAAATTACGCCTGCGAAATGAGCACCAAAAATATCCTCAACCGCAGCCCCATCGCCCCAACACAGTCTAACCCCTGCAAACCACATCAATGAGAAATAGAAAAAATTGAAACACAAAAGAAAGAGAAAGAGCCAACTGCTCAGTACAAAAGGCTGCAAGAACGAGGGGAGGGAAACTGCAGCCTCCGAACGCCGCTCTGGATGACAAAAAAACAGGTAGGACGTTTCACAGAGTTCCGAGCGCAGACCCAAGCGATGATGGACAGTCAGCACCTCCGAGCTCCAAAGACAAAGGGATAAGCTGAAAAAGACATCTTGGCAACTGTCCAGGCGGCATTGGATGCGGAAACAGTCCACAATGAGGGAGGGTCTGACCAAAATGGAGAAATAGCTTGTGATCCATAGGTTTCCTACCGGAGGGCATGGAGGGGAGGAATCCTGTGGAAAACATATTTGAGATGATCGTGACATTGTTCGGTGAGGAGGGACTTCGCCAAGCCGCCGGAGGTGGATCCCGCCAACTGGTCTTTGCGGGAGTGACCCAAGCCGGTAAACCTCCAAACGAGTTAATAGTATGGCTCCACAAATTATATGACATAGAGTGGACCCTGAGGTTGGTGAAAGGTGAGAGAAAGTACAAGTGTGTGTGTGGGGGGGAGGGGGTACATTTCATCCACTTGTACCGAGACATTGGGCAGGCCCGGCCAAGCGACGGAATGCCGGACTAAAAATAAAAGAGCCAAATCCGCTATATCCAAAAGCGAGGTCCGGGTTGGAATGCTCCACTATGTCACGTTATGGGGCACAAACCAAGGGAATTGGTATATTTCGACGCCACGATAGAGGACTAGATATTCATCCATGAGAATAATTAGGGCAGGCAATGAAAGTTCACATGGGCTAGAAGGCCCATGGCGAACATATAAAACGTGGAGATGATACAAAATTGGAACCAGGTGACCATTGTGAACGGCCAAATAGCGAGGGTGTCAAAATCGGTCCAGGCCAGGCCCACAATGTGAGTATGGTAAACCCCACAGGAGAATGGGAGGGACAATCCCCAGCATAGAACGTACTGGCACTCAGCCGGCCAGTGAAGAGATCCAGTGTCCTTACCCATCTCAGTTGCCTGAAGTTGGACGTAGGCTTCCCACAGGAGACACACCAGGTAGTGTGTATGTCTGTCTTTCTGTGAATGTTTGTGAGGCTGTGAGTGTCAGTGTGAGCGTGTGGGTATGTCTGCGCTTGTAGGTGAGTGTTTGTGAGTGTAAGTGTGTATGTGAGTGTGTATAATTGTGTGTAAGGGAGGGTGCGTGAGTTTGTGTGTGCCTGTGTCAGTGTGTGAGTGTATGTGTTTGTGAATGTGAAAGTATTTGAGTGTGACTGCGTGTGTATAAGAATTAGGTTTTGGGTACGAGTGAGTGTGTGTTTCCATGCGTTTGTTCGTGAGTGTGTGGGTGTGAGTGACTGAGTGTACGGCTAGTATGCTCTGCCTCCGGATGTGTGGATAAGTGTCTGGTTGTGTATCTGGCTGTGTGTGTCTGCGTGTGTATGTGTCTGTGTGTGCATGCGTGTGTGGGTGTGTTTATGGGTACATATGTGCATGTTGGAACGTGAATATCGGCAGATATATGTGTAGGTCCGTGTTCGAGTATCTTTATCGGTGTGTTTGGGGGTGTGTGTGGATGCGTTTTTGGGTGTTTTCCGGTGTGGATGTGTTTGTGAATGTGCATGGATGTGTATATATGTGTGGTGTGTCTGAGCGTGTGTTGTGTGTATGTGTGAGCGTGTGTGGGTGTCTGTGGATGGTGTGTGTATGAGTGTGGATGTTCGTGCGCGTGTTTGTTTATGTGTTTGTGGGTATATTTGGGTGTTTTTCTGTGTGAGCATGTATATGTGGGTGTGTTTGTGTGTGCGGATGTGTGCACGAGTGAGTGTGTGGTCGTGTGTGCTTGTGTGTGGGTGTATTTGTTTGTCTGCATTTGAGTGTGTGTTTGATGTAGGTATGTGGATGTCTGTTGGTGTGATTGTATGGAGGTGAATGTGTTGGTATGTATGAATGCGTGGCAATCTGTGGGTGTGTGGGCATCTTATAGAATCCCAACAGTGCGAAAGGAAGCTATTCGGTCCATCGAGTCTGCACCGAGAATGCATTGAGTCGAGGCGGCAGAGAGGATTCTGGGAGAATTCACTCGACTGTCCTGTTGGTAGCCGAAGAACGCTTCCAATAACAACCAGGAGGAAGTTCATCCAGTCGCGGCAGCCGAAGATAATTCTGGAAGAGCACAGAACATCGAACGTACAGTGCAGAGGAGGCCATTCGGCCCATAGAGTCTGCAGCGACCCACTAAGCCCTCACTTCCACCCTATCTCCGTAACCCAATAACCACTCCTAACCTTTTTTGGTCACGAAGGGAAATTTATCATGGCCAATCCACCTAACGCATCTTTGGACTGTCGGAGGAAACCGGAGCACCCGGAGGAAACCCACGCAGACACGGGGAGAACGTGCAGACTCTGCACAGACAGTGATCCAGCGGGGAATCGAACCTGGGACACTGGCGCTGTGAAGCCACAGCGCTAACCAATGTGCTACAGTGCTGCCCTAAGTCAACTGTGAATCAAATGAAGCCTGAGTAGGGCCTTAATAGGGTGATTACTTTGGAATTTTATACTGGTGTGTGAGTCGTCCAACTCACCTCAGCTGTATATGAGGCAGTAGGTTAAGCAAGCACACGACAAGAGAGCTTGCACACGACCAGTCAGCTGGAGTGAGACTTCAGCCAGAGTGAGGGTGCTGAGAATTTGGAGTTGAGAGGGAATTCTGTGCTGAGGGGTAAGGTGTGCTCATCATCGGGAGGAGTCGAGAGGCGGAGTTCGGATGGAGAATAGTGAGAGGCAGAAAGAAATCGAACCATGACGTCACAGCCAGCAGGTAAGTGATTGGCTGGTGACTGGTAAGTCGTTCTTCTTTACTTTTTTCTGTTTGTCTCTTGGTATTGGATTTGTTATTGTAAGTTGACTTAAGGTTTATGTCATGGAAGGAAATCCCAGAGTCGTGTCATGCTCCTCGTGTGATCTGGGAATTCAGGGAGCCTTTGGCTCCTTCATGTACAAGACGTCTGTCCAAGTGCAGCTCCTGTTAGACTGTCTGACGGCTCTGGAAATGCAGAATCATTCACTTTGGAGCATCGACGATGCTGAAGAAGTCGTGGATAGCAAGTTCAGTTTGGTCACACCGCAGTTAGAAATTACTGATGGAGATAGAAAATGGGTGATCCCAGTCAGAGGAAGAGGAGTATTGCAGCGCAGCAACCTGTGGCCATCTCCCTCCAAAGCATATTTACAGTTTCGGATACTTTTGAGGGAGATGGCTCACCAGGGGAAGTTGGCAGCAGACAGCTTCATGGCACGGTGGCTGGCTCTACTGCACAGGAGGACAGGAAAAACGTGTCACAGCTACAGCTACAGTGACATGGTACTCAGTGGTAAGGGAAATAGACAGGTGTTTCTGGGAAAAGCAATCAAGACTCCTGGAAGGTATATTGCCTCCTGGTGCTAGGTTCAAGGATGTCTCAGAGCGGCTGTAGGATATTCTGGAAGTGGGAGGTTTAAAAACAGCCGTCGTGATACATCTTGGCACCAAGTATACAGAAAAAAAACGGGATGAGGTCATAAAAGCTGAATTTATGCAGTTAAACTGAAAAATAGTACCTCAAAGTGAGTAATCTCAGGATTGTTACGAGTGCCACGTGCTCGGCAGAGTTGGAATATCACAATAGATGAGATGATTACGTGGCTGGAAGATGATGCGATATGGAGGGATTCATAATTCTGGGACATTGGAACCCGTTCATGCGGAGGTACGTCGGTAAGAAACTGGACGGTCTGCACTTGGGCAGGACTTGAAGAATTGTCCGATGGGGAGGGGTGGCCTCTAATTGGGGCGGGTATAACCTAAGGTGGAGGGGGGGGGGGGTTGGAAATCGATGCGGGATGTCGGAGGGAAGTAAATTGGGGAAAAAACAAATGGCAGTAGGGGAAAAAGTAAAATGCAGAAAAACCAAAGTCAAAAATCAAGAAGAGCCACAGTACAGAAAACAGAGAATCTGTTGAACTCGATGCATGGATCCAGTGAGGCTCAGTGAGATAAAACGCAGGCAAACTCGACAAAACATGACAGGACATATGGTGTGAGGAAACAGGACAGAGAGCAAGTGAAGTCTAGATTAAACTGCATTTGTTTCAATGCAAGATGCCTGACCGTTAAGGCAGATGAACTCAGGGCATGTATGGGTACATGTGACTGGGTTATTATAGCGATTATTAAAACATGGCTGAGGGCGAGGCAGGATTGGCAGCTCAATGTTCCGGTGTACAGATGCTATGGGAGGATAGAATAAGAGGTAAGAGAGGAGCGGGAGTTGCGTTTTTATTAGGCAGAATATCTCGGCATTACTGAGAGAGGATATATCTGATAGTTCGCCCACTGAGCCTGTGGGTGAAACCGAAAAATAACACGGGGAACGTCACTTTGATAGGATTGTGTTGCAGGCTCACAAATAGTCAGTTGGAAATTGAGGAGGAAATATGTAAGGAGATTTGAAACAGCTGCGACAAAAATCTAGCAAGTAGATTTCCCAACATTGAATGGGACAGCCACAGCATCAGGGGCTTGGATGGAGAGAAACAGGTGGCAAAACGTGACCTCCTCTTGCGAAATAAGTTAATAGAATTGTTGGTGACGGATCACTTATCAGTGACCGACCAGTTATCATGAATCCATTAGTTTCAAGATAACGATGGAGAATGATAGGTCCGGCCCAAAAGTAAAATTTCGAAATTAGGGAAAGGCCAATTTTGATGGTGTGAGACAGGAACATTCCAAATTTGATTGAGAGACACTGGTGACAGGCAAACGGACGGCTGGCAAGTGAGAGCCTTTCAAAAATGTCTTTTTGTTTTATACATTTTAAGTACCGAATTAATTTTTCCAATTAAGGGGCAATTTAGCGTGGCCAAACCACCAGCCTGCTCCTGTTTGGGTTGCTGGGTCGAAACCCACGCAAACACGGGGAGAATGTGCAAACTCCACACGGTCAGTGACCCAGGACATGGGACCAATAGAACAATAGAATGGGTGAGACCTTAAATGAATATTTCTCATCGGTATTTACTTTTGTGAAAGGCATGGATGTTAGGGACCATTTGGAAACAAATAGTATTGAAGAGTGTACACATCACAGAGAAGGAGGTGCTGAAATTGCTGAAGTACATCAAGATTGATAGATCCCTGGGACCACATGAAATCTATCCCAGGGTGTTACGGGAGGCTAGGGAGGAAATTGCGGATCCACTGGCAAAGATATTGGAAGATTGCTGGGCAAGAAATGGTGTGCCTTTATTCAGGACCGCAGGGAAAAGTCCGGGATCTGCAGATCCGAGAGCCTAATATATGTGGTCGTAAGTTGTCAGAAGGTATTCTAAGAGACAGGATCTAAAGACATTTAGGAAGGCAAGGACTGATTAGGCACAGTCACCATGGGTTGTTGAGAAGAAAATTATGTCTCACGAATTTAATTTAAGTTTTTGAAGGGGTAGCCAAGAAGGTAGATAAGGGCAGTGCAGGCGACGTTGTCTACATGAACTTCAGCATGGCCTTTGACAAGGTCGCACGTGGTAGGTCGTTGTATGAGGATGCATCTCACGGGATCCAGAGTAAGGTAGCCATTGGTACAAAATTGGTTTGATGACAGTAGGCAAAGCGTGCTTGTAGAGGGTTATTTGTGAAACTGGAGGCCAGTGACCAGTGGTTTGCCTCAGGGATCAGTGCTGGGTCCACTGTTATTTTTTAAATTTCTATTAATAGTTTGGATGAGAATTTTTGAGGCATTGTCAGTAAGCTACGGATCTTTTGATTTGATGTATTGTTGTCACATGTACACAGTAAAAAGTGTTTTTTTCTTGCATGCTGTACAGACAACGCATAGGGAAGGAAGGAGAGACTACAGAATGTAATGTTACAGTCATACCTGGGACGTAGGGAAAATATCAACTTAATACGAGGTCTTAATCTGGGAGTTTAAAACAGTTAGAATGAAGTTTCAGAATCATAGAACGAGAGTAAAATATACAATTAGAGGGTATGATGGGAACAGCTTGGAGAAGTCGCCTCGCTCGGGTGCAATCTAGGAAAAAATAAAATGGCATCTTGCATGTCACGAGGAGTGTTGGCATAGTGGACAGTGCAGAAGATTAGATAAGATCGTAACGGGTTCGTGATCAATTGGGGCAGTGGGCAGGTGAATGGCAGATAGTGTTTAATTTAGATAAATGTCAGGTGTTCCATTTTGGTAGACCGCATAGGGGCTGGACCCACTCAGTTAATTGTGGGATGTTGGGGAGAGTTATAGAACAAAGGGATCTAGGAGTACAGGTTCATAGTTGCGTGAATATGGAGTCACAGGTGAACACCGTGGGGAAGAAGGGATTCGGCATGCTTGGTTTCATTGGTCAGAACATTTAATGCAAGAGTTGAGACGTGTTGCTGAATCGAAGAAGACATTAGTAAGGCCACACTTGGAATATCGTGTACAGGTGTGGTCAGCCGATTATAGAAAGGATATTATTAAAATGAAAAAAGATTTTAAAAACGATTTACCAAGATGCTGCCCGGATTTAATGCTTTGAGTTATAAGGAGAGGCTGCATAGACTGCAACATTTTTCCCTTGACGAAGGAGTCTACGGCGTGATCGTATCGAGATCTATAAAATAATGTGGGGCATGGATGAGGTAGATAGTCAACATATTTCCCCAAAGGAGACACTAAAACGAGAGTGCTGAAATTTAAAGTGAGAGTGAGGAAATACAAAAGGGGCAATTTTTTCACACAGAGTGTTGTGAGGTTCTATAACGAGCTGCCAGAGGCAATAGTAGAGACGCATACAATTTTGTCTTTTAAGATGAATTTAAAGTTATATGGGTGAGATGAGCATAGAGGGATATCGGCCAAATGCGGCCAATTGGGTCAGTTTATTGGTTAAAACTGGGCGGCATGGACAAATTGGGCCGAAGATCCTGTTTCCATGCTGTGAACCTCTGTAAATATGATACTCCAAAGGAGCACACTAAAAATGCCATAACTCTCGAATCCAAAAATCCGTTGGATACTGAGGGGCCAACTTACTATGGTCAATCCAGCTAACCTGCACACCATAGACTGGAGCACCCGGAATAAACATACGCAGACACAGGGGGGAAACTGCAAACTTCACATGGACGTAGACTCCAGGTTGGATTTGAACACGGCGCTGTGACACGCAGAGTATTGGTGTGTTTGTGTGTGTGAGTATGAGTGAGTGTACGTGTGGATGTTTAGGCGTGTTGGTGTGTGTGTGGGAATGTGTGTGCACTGGATGGTGAGTCTGTGGGTGGCCGGGGCTGGGGGGAAGGGGGGAGGGTGAGAGGCAAGGGGAAATATATTGGGGGAACTGGCGAAGAGGGGAGCCGCTACACTGGCGATTAAGCTGGTGTATGGAGTACAGTGAAGGAGGAAGCCACTGCGCGCCTGGTAGGAGGGATAGCATACACAGAAATTCAGAGAAAGCAAAGGGCAAAATAAGTAGGCGGCGGTTCTGGCGAGTGGGGTAAAGCCAGGGGCGTGGGTGAGGACCAACTGCGACGTGAACGCATAAGATGAGACAGGGGGAGAGGGGAGGAGGAGAGTAGTTCGTTGGGTGCAACAGACAAAACGTGGAGTTGGCGAAAAATAAGTAATCGATGACCATTTTGAGCGGGCCTAGATGAGGCGCGATCAGAGGCCGTTGTGCCCATGAGGTGAAAATGGTTTACCCCAAAAAGGGGGTAACAAAAGCCGCTCCCGCCCCCTCCCCCCAAACAACGAAAAACAAAGAAAAACTCCGGCTAGTTACAAAGAAACTTCTGGGCACTGGGCGGGTGATAATTGCATGAGTCCATGACCATCTCAAGACTCAGAGCCTTCCTTCAGGAAACACAGCTGACCGTCAGCGGGGAAGGAGATTCTGGGGCGGACAAAGGTTTCATTCATGTTTCGACAGGAGGACAAGGGGAGTGGGAACATTAATTAGCAGAACAATGTCCGATATGACGATCACAGTGACGGACCCAGGGGGCGGGGTGGGGCGCTATGTGATGGTCAGCGGCAACCCGGAGGCAGTAGGAGCAACAAAGGCGGCATATTCCGCAATTATAATGTCCAACCACGCACCACATTACTTCAGCCTGTGGCTGGGGAAGGGACAGGACGAACTCCCTCAACCGAGGCAGGGTGCAGCTCTCATCGCCCATAAGGAATTGAATGTTAAAATATCCCATTCCATCGACGATTATGTATCCTGCAAGCAGAGGGCGAAAAGGCGTCAAGAAAAGTCACTGGAAAATAGGGTTCAGGAAAATCTCGATACTTTTTACACGGACATAAAAAGGAAGAGAAAGGGTTGGCAAACTGAAGGGTAGGGGAGGGAATCTATGTGTGGAGCCAGAGGAAATGGGCGTGGCACTAAATGAATACTTTGCATCAGTATTCATCAAAGAGCAGTTGGTGGATGTTAAGCCCGGAGAAGGACTTCTGGATAGTCTGGGTCATATTGAGATTCAAATAGACGAGGTGTTGGGCGTCTTGAGTAATATTAAGGTGCATAAGTCCCGGGGCCTCATGGGATCGGCCCCAGAAAACAGAAGAAGGCAAGAGAGGTAAATGCTGAGGCCTTGACAGAAACCTTTGGATCCTCACTGTCCACAGTTGATGTCACGGAGAACAGGAGAATAGCCAATGTTATTTCTTTGTTCAAGAAGGGTAGCAAAGATAACGCAGGGAACTACAGGCCGGTGAGCCTTACATCGGTAGTAGGGAAATTACTGGAAAGACTTCTTCCATACAGGGTCTACTCCCATTTGGAAGCAAGTGTACGTATTAGCGAGGTGCAGCACGGTTTTCTAAAGGTGATGTCGTCTCTCACTAACTTGATAGACTTTATCGAGGAGGTCAAAGATGGGTGATGCAGGTAGGGCAGTGGATATTGTCTATGTTGACTTCAGTAAGTCCTTTGACAAGGTCCCTCATGGCAGACTGGTAGAAAAAGTGAAAACACACGGGATCAGTGGTGAGCTGGCAGGATGGATACAGAACTGGCTTCTTCGTAGAAGGCAGTGAGTAGCAATGGAAGGGTGCTTTTCTGATTGGAGGGCTGTGACTAGTGGTGCTCCGCAGGGATCAGTGCTGGGACCTTTGTTGTTCGTCGTATATATAAATGATTTGAACGGAAATGCAACTGGTCTGATTAGGAAGTTTGCGGACGACACAAAGGTTTGTGAAATTGCGTACAGCGATGAGAACTGCCAGAGGATACAGCAGGATTTACTTCATTTTCGAGACTTGGGCGGAGCGATGGCAGATGGAGCGTAAACCAGACAAATATGAGGTAATGAATTTTGGAAGGTCTAGTACAGGTAGGGAAGATACAGTGAGTGGTAGAACCCTCAAGAGTATTGACACTCAGAGAGATCTAGGTGTACAGGTCCGCAGGTCACTGAAAGGGGCAACACAGGTGGAGAATGTAGTCAAGAAGGCATACGGTATGCTTGCCTTCATTGGCCGGGGCTTTGAGTATCAAAATTGGCAAGTCATGTTGCAGCTGTATAGAACGTTTGTTAGGCCACACTTGAAGTATCGTGTTCAATTCTGGTCGCCACACTACTAGAAGGATGTGGAGGATTTAGAGAGGGTGCAGAAAAGGTATACCAGGATGTTTTTTGGTATGGAGTTATTAGCTATGAGGAGCGGTTGAATAAACTAGTTTTGTGCTCACTGGAACGACGGAGGTTGAGGGACGACCTGATGAAACTCTGCAAAATTATGAGAGCATAGATGGAGTGGATAGTCAAAGGCCAGAGGGGCTGATTTAGCACAGTGGGCTACGAATCTGGCGTGTACAGCAGAACAATGCAGCCTGGTGGGTTCAATTCCCATACAGGCCTCCCCGAACAGGCACCGGAATGTGGCGACTAGGGTCTTTGCACAGTAACTTCATTGAAGCCTACTTGTGACAATAACGATTATTATTATCACTTTTTCTCAATATAAAGGGGTCATTAATGGGGGACCATAGGTTTAAGATGCGAGGGGCAAGGGTTAGAGGGGATGTATGAGGCAAAGTTTTTACACAGACTGCAGTGGGAGGATGGAACTCGCTGCCGGAGGAGGTGCTACAAGCATGGACGATATCTACGTTTAAGGGGCATCTTGACAAATACATGAATAGGATGGGAATAGAGGGATATGGGCCCCGGAAATGTAGAAGAATTAAGTTTAGACAGGCATCGTGTTCGGCGCAGGCTTGGAGGACCGACGGCACTGTTCCTGTGCTGTGTGTTACATTGTTCTTTGTTCTTTGTTCAGACCGTGCAGGTCTCAGGCCCTACGTTTCAGGCGGCACTGAAATCGGTGATCAGCGGCGAAATTATACCTTATTGAGCCCTTAGAGAGAAGAAGGAGAGAGCAGCCAAGCAGCGGCTTGTCGATTCCATATGGAGGTGGATTGGCGGTAATCCACTGCCCCAACCATGGAACTGCTAGCGGAAAGGAAAAAGCTGTTCCTTGCACAGGGAAGGTAGGCCACCAACTTCGCCAGGCACGGACGATCCGTTACAAACGTGGATATAAAGCCAGCCACATGCTAACACATCAATTGGGAAAAGTGGCGGCTGAGAAAGAGAGAGCTCAAGTGAGGGACAGTAACGCTAGGATGAGAGCGGACTCTAACAAGGTCAAAAATTCCTTCACGGACTATTACCCAGGGTTATACAGCTCCGAGACTCTGAGGGTGACTCGGGATGGATACGTTCCTCACCATATTGGATATAACGGTGGTGGGGAGAAGAAGGACAGGAAACAAGTACTGGAAGCACCACTGGCACGAGGTGAAATCATGGAATGTGCCAACTCCATCCAATCAGGTAAATTGCCGGACAAGGTGGGTTCTCAGTAGATTTTAACAAACCATTCGCAGCAGCGCTGGCCCCGCCCTGCGGTATATGAGCAATTACTCTCTGTTGAACAAAGAACAAAGAAAAATTACAGCACAAGAACAGACCCTTCGGTCCTCCAAGCCTGCGCCGATCCAGATCGTCTATCTAAAACTGTCGCCTATTTTCTAAGGAGCTGTATTCCTTTGGTCCCTGCCCATGCACGTACCTGTCTAGATACAACTTAAATAACGCTATTGTGCCCGCCTCTGCCAGCTACGGTTTTGTAGGTTTTGTAGACCTCAATGAGATCCCTCCTCAACCTCCGTCTTTCTAATGAAAATAATCATAATCTACTTAACTTCTCTACATACCTAGCGCCCTTCATACCAGGCAACATTATGGTGAACCTCCTGTGCACGCTCTCCAAAGTATTCACATCCTTCTGGTAATGTGGCGACCAGAACTGTACGCAGTATTCCAAATGTGGCCGAACCAAAGTCCTGTACAACTATAACACGACCTGTCAATTCTTGTACTCAATGCCCCTTCCGATTAAGGAAAGCATGCTGTATGCCTTCTTGACCACTCTATCGGCCTGCGCAGCCTCCTTCAGGGTGCAATGAACCAGAACTCCCAGATCTCTCTGTATATCAATTTTTCCCAGGGCTTTTTCATTCACCGTATAGTTCGCTCTTCAATTGGATCTTCCAAAATGCATCTCCTCGCATTTGCCCGGATTGAATTCCATCTGCCATTTCTCCGCCCAACTCTCCATCTATCTATATTCTGCTGCAAATCTCTGACAGTCCACTTCATTATCTGCTACTCCACCAAGCTTAGTGTCATCTGTAAACTTTCTAATCAGACTACCTATACCTTCGTCTGGATCATTTATGTATATCACAAACAACAGTGGTCCCAGAACGGATCCCTGTGGAACCCCACTGGTCACAGTTCTCCATTTTGAGAAACTCCCTTCCACTACTACGCTCTGTCTCCTGTTGCCCAGCCAATTCTTTATCCATCGAGCTAGTGCACCTTGGACCACATGAGACTTCACTTTTTCCATCAGCCTACTATGGGAAACCTTATCAAATGCCTTACTGAAGTCCATGTATATGACATCTACAACCCTTCCCTCATCAATCAACTTTGTCACTTCTCAAAGAATACTATTAAGTTGGTAAGACATGACCTTCATTGCACAAAACCATGTTGCCAATCACTATTAACTCCATTTCCTTCCAAATGGGAATAGATCCTATCCCTCATAATCTTCTCCAGCAGCATCCCTACCACTGACGTCAGGATCACCGGCCTATAATTACCTGGATTATCCCTGCTGCCCTTCTTAAACAAGGGGACAACATTCGCAATTCTCCAGTCCTCAGGTACCTCACCCGTGTTCAAGTTTGCTGCAAAGGTTGCTGGTGAAGTAGGTTAATGCCCCAGCTATTTCCTCTCTCACTTCCCTCAGTAACCTGGGATAGATCCCATCCGGACCTCGGGACTTTTCCACCTTAATGCCTTTCAGAATACCCAACACATCCTGCCTCCTTAAGCCGAATCGACCGAGCGTAATCAAACATCTATCCCTAACCTCAACTTCCGTTATGGCCCTCTCCTCGGTGAATACCGATGCAAAGTACTCGGTAAGAATCTCACCCATTTTCTCTGACTCCACGCATAACTTTCCTCCTTTATCCTTGAAGGGGCTCTGCCGCCCACACTGTCCCAGGCTTCAATCAAATTGAACCCGAAATTGGACAAAGACCTGACAGAGTTGGATCATACAGACCCAACTCCCTCTTGACACGAACATTCCAGCTGAAGGACTGGCGAGGCGACTGTCGTCCTCCATGATAGATGTGACCACGAAAGATCACACCGGTCTTGTTAAGGGGAGACAACTGACAGAGAATATTAAATGTCTGCTGAATGTAATAACGACTCGATCTGGGGAGAAGACACCGGAAGTGAGCGTCTGGATTGAGTAGAATAGAGGAACAACATGGAGGAACTTGAACGGTTAGGGTTCGGAGCAGGATTCACCTTGTGGCTGATGCTCCTGAACAGCGCTCCCATGGCAAGTGTGCGGACAACCGCCACCCACTCCAAATACTTCTGGCATCACCGGGGATTGATGCAGGACTGGCCCCTATCGCTGCTATTGTTAGTGCTGGCAATTGGGCCTCTCGCAATCGCTGTTTGATAGGCAGATTGGCACACGGTAATCCGGAGAGGGGGCACGAAGCATAGAGACTCACTCTATGTGGATAAACTGGTCCGCAGCGTGTCGCACCCCCATAACCAGCATGAGAAAGAGAACCGGACTCCTGAGGGAGTTCATCGTGTTCTCAGGTTACACAGCAACCTGGGAAAAAGCGAAATCTTCCCAGTGAACCCCCAAGAGGGATGTCCGGAGTTAGAGGAACTGCAATTTATATTAATTCAGGCCACGTTCAGGTGCCAAGAGATCCAAAGAGCCCATACCTGGACACCGCTCGGTAAATGGAATCTCTGTAGCCTTGTGTGAACTACAAACGTGGATATTGTTCCCTCTTTGGCTGGCCGGAAGAGCAGAGTTTAAAAATGAATGTGCTGGCTAGATTCCCCTTCGTGTTCAGATGACTCCTCACCTTCATCCCCAAATCATTCCTCACCAACTTGGACAAGGTATCCATTGCCTTCGCTAGGTGAAGGAGGTGGAAGAGTTCCTCGAATACGCAAGTCTATTTTGCAAAGAGGGTGGCATGTGGTCGGCCTGGTCTGACCGAACATTCCAGTCTACTGCTGGGCGGCAAACACAGGACGGTGAATGGTTGACTAAGAGAGAGGGAGGCGGACTTTTACCATATGGAGGGCGTTTTCTGCTGGAGGAGGGCTCTCAAAGCATTGGTCATTAGTACACTCTCGGCCCCACCAACACACGCTCCAGGATCCCAGTGGTAATAACAACCCTAAGGACATGTAACCAGTTTAGGCGCCATGTTAAACGTGGCGAGATGCCCCTCGGGGCCCTCACCTACAACGACCACAGGTTCGGACAAGCGAGGATAGATGCTAAATTCTGGGCATTGAGGTATATCAGAGGGACACTGACAGTAGAGGACATTTACATGGACGACAACCTGGGGACCATGGGAGATCTCACGGAGAAGCTCCAACCTCCAAAATAGAATCAGTTGAGATACGTACATCTGCGTGACTTTCTCCGCGAATACAGAAAAACGTTCGCGCAGATATGTGGACAGGCAATTTTCGACACAATGATAGCGCTGGACTGGCTAGGAGATCACCAATGTGGTCGCATCTCCGGATGACCTGTAGAAAAAAGTCATGACCGTACTGGATGAGAACAGACAGAAATGGGGGGAGGAGATGTGTATTGACATTGGGGAGGATCTGTATAGAGGCACTACACAGAATCAATTCCACCTCCTCCTGTGCCCGGCTGAGCCTCAAGCAGCTTCACGTAGCACGCATAGCGCCCTTTACCAAGGTAATCATGAGCCGGTACTAATCCGGTGATGGAGGACAAGTGCGAATGGGTTGTCAGGGGCCTCGGACAAATCTAGCCACATGTTCTGAATTTGCCTCAGACACTGGGAGATATGGACGGCCTTCTTAGAGGCTCTGTACAATAAGTTCGGAGCCGAGTTGGAACCGTGCCCATTGGAGGGAGTCTTCGTCGTGTCAGAGCAGCTAGAGCTCTGGATAGGGAAGCGGGCGACGCTCAGTCCTTTGCCTCACTGCTGCTAGGTAGGAAATCAACAGTCACCCAGGTGCTCGGAATGGCTCTCATATCTCCCCGAGTGCCTGAGGCTGGAAAAAATACAATTTGAGATGCGAGCATCCGAGGCGAGCGTCCACAGCTCTTGGAAGAAAATTAAAAGCCTCTTCAGAGACCTTTACTCAACCAGCAGCCATCCTGGTTGGGAGGGAGAGAATAACTTATGAAGCACAGATTACGAAGCGAGAGTATAGCAAAATGGTTGGTGGGGAAGGTGGCCTAGAAAGACAGAAGCTGGCAGAAAACAGAGAAAGAGTAGAGATGGAACACGCACAGGAGAGATTGCAGCCACACAATCCAGGCACACACACACACACACACATATGGGCTGAACGGGGGTAACAACCTGAATCACCCTCCATCAAAGGATATTGCTGAAGAGGGGAATCGCTTTTCCCCTGCAAGCGGAACAAAGACAATTGGAGAGATAGCGGAAGGATCCCAGAAATATTTGTAAATATGTGCCTGAAGCTGGGGACAAGTCTTATCGCCCAGCAGAGGGAGCCCAAGGAAGAACCGGTCAAAGTTCCTGAAAAATTAAAAAGCCACTGTAAAAATGTAATAAAATACTGGGACCTCAGTCACGGTTTTGGTGACAGTGATGGGCTCTTTGGTGTTGCACTGATATTTATATACAAAACTACGTTTTTATAATAACATTTATTTAACTACAATAAATATATATTTTAAAAAGTAATAACTCCACTGACTCGAAAGTTATTTTAATTTTCCAAAAATATTCAAACAGCCAAGTTTACGAAATGGAGAATGTTGCGTTTTCAGACATTTAAATAGAATAAACCCCAGCACTGCCTTTGAGAATGTGTGAGCGGAATGGGAGAGTTTCAGCAAAGTTTCCCGAAATCTCATTCCGAATGGTATTATTATCTCCTATCTGCCCGGCACAGGTGCACATTGCAGCCGCTGATCATCCAACCCCCACCACCACCCAATGTAAAATCTCCAGAATATATCTCCCAATGTGGGCATGGAAGGAAGGAGTGGCAGCTTTTACTGAGAGTGTTCTCTGAGAAACCGTGTTTCCGTGATGGTGGTGAGAGGGGTGGGGGAGTGAATGAGTAATTCCCTCCTCACACGGCCCCCTGACACTGTCCCGCTGACACTGTCCCTGACAATGTCCCCCTGACACTATCCCCCTGTGTGTGTGTGTGTGTGTTTGTGAGAGAGAGAGAGACACAGAGAGAGGGACAGACAGAGAGAGACAGACGGAGACATAGAGAGACAAGGAGACAGAGAGCGACAGAGAGAGACAGAGAGAGAGAGAGAAGCATTCCTACAACCAAGTTGCCAAAGCCTAGCGGTTGATTAGGGTAGTGAGTCTGGAATACAACAGTAACGTTCGTGTTTATATTTAACTTCACTATATTTGTAAGTAATAACAGTTGATGCAACTGTGTTCATAATAAATGACCTTATCCTATTCATTTTCTATTCATTACCCTTAGTTATGGGGCAGCTCCCAACCACTGTAACTACCACAGATATTTAAATGGCTTGCTGGTGGTGACGTTGGATATTTCACCAGTAACTAAAGTCAATTATGAAGAACAGAGCACGACACCTGGCTCAGCGCGACAGGAAGCTAATGAATCCGCAAGTATTTCTTAGATTCGGCTCCTGTGATTTCGGTACTCTGAGTTCGAATACTGATCACTCAGTGTGTGGAATATACCTGCTTTTATTCACATTCGAAATAAATAGTCAGTCACATCAATGGCGAAACTGTTTCTTCAATGAGCAATCGCCATTATCTTCTATCAAGCTTCCGAAGAGGAGGCATGAATTTTCGCACCGTTTTCTGAAATGTCTGTCTTCGTCTTTAATTTCACAATTGAATCAATGTTCTAAAGGCAGGTCAGTGGCACTGGAACAGGAAGGAATTGGATAGTGTTGGTCCACACTCCTCCAGTTACAGACTACAAAATGAAGTTGCAGTGAAGAATCCAACATCTAAGCATATCATTCGGACAAAGACCAAAATTCTAAAAGAGGGGGAAAATTTATTTCTCAACAGATGGAGGAAAAATAAAGTAGAACAGAATACGGTGCTATTTAAAAGGGAATCCCATCTAGTCCACTCAAAAGGTTGATTTTTCAGTTGTTGGTGGAGCATTAAACTGTAAGTTTGTAAGACCATAAAATATCGAAGCACAAATAGGCCATTAGGCCCATCGAGTCTGCTCTGACATTTGATCATGGCTGTTACGTTATCTGCTGCCTTCCCCATAACCCGTAATCAATGAATAACATCAGTTTTATTTCGTGCCTGAGGCTCGGATGGGGCAGAATTTGTAATGAGCATCAAGGGGGCCGGGGGGGGGGGGGGGGCTTCTGGTTACAATATGTAGAGATTCCAACCAGGAGAGTGGCCGTGCAGAATCTGGTAATGGGGAATGAACTAGGTGACGTGGTCGAAGATTCTGTAAGAGAGCATTTCTGGAACAGTGACCATAATTCTGTATTTTTATGGAAATGTTGGATGAAGGAAAACGTAGTCCCCGGGTGGAGATGCGAATTTGAGGAAAGGCTAATTATAACAATATTCGGCAATAACTGAAAAATCTAGATTGTGGGCGGATATTTGAGGGCAAATCAACATCTGCCATGTGGTAGGCTTTCAAATTTCAATTGATAGGAATTCAAGACCAGCATGTACCTGAAGGATGAGGATAAATATGACAAGTTTAGGGATTCTTCTATAACGACGGATATTGTGCGCCTCATCCAAAAGAAAGATGACGGATTTGTAAGTATTAAAAAGCTGGGAACAGACGAAACCCACGAGGAATATAAGGAAAGGAGGAAGCAATGTAAGAGTCAGGAGGGATAAAGGTTTAACGAAAAGTCATTGGCAAACAGGATTAAGGAAAATCCCAAGGTTTTTTTACATGTACATAAAGAGCAAGAGGGTAGCCACGGAAAGGGTTGGCCCACTCAAGAATAGGGGAATGGATGTATTCGTGGAACCAGATGAAATGCGCGAGGTACTGAATGCATACTTTGCATCACTGTTCACCAAAGAGAAGGATTGGTGGATGATGCGTCTGGGGAAGGATGTGCAGATAGTCTGGGTCCTGTTGCAATCAAAAAGAAGGACGTGTTGGATGTCTGAAAAATTATTTAGGTAGATAGGTTACAAGGGACTTATGGGATCTACCCAAGAATATTGATGGAAGCAAGGGAGTAAATTGCTGGGGCATTCACAAAAATCTTTGTATCCTCACTTTTTAAAGGTGAAGTCCCAGAGGATTGGAGAATAGCCCATGTTATTCCTTTGTTTTAGAAGTGTAGCAAGGATAATCCAGGAAATTACAGGGCGGTCAGACTAATATCATCAAATTCTTGGAGACGATTCGTCGAGTCAAGATTTATCTCATGTGGTAGCACGGTGGCACATTGGTTAGCACAATTGCTTCACAGCTCCAGGGTCCCAGGGTCGATTCTTGGCTGGATCACTGTCTGCGCGGAGTCTGCACATTCTCCCCGTGTCTGCGTGGGTTTCCTCCGGGTCTCCGGTTTCCTCCCACAGGCCAAAGCTGTGCGGGTTAGGTGGATTGGCCATGCTAATTTGTCCTTAGTGTCCAAAAAATGTTAAGTGGGCCTTATTGGGTTATGGGGATATAGTAGATACGTGGGTTTCAGTAGGGTGCTCTTTGTAAGGGTCGGTGCAGACTCGATGGGCAAAATGGCCTCCTTCTGCACTGTAAATTCTATGACTATGACTCAAAGGGACGTGGTGGCGAGAGGCAACATGGTTTTGTGAAGGAGAGGCCTGTCTCAATAACTTGATGGAGATTTTCGAGGAACTGACAAAGATGAATGACGATGGTTGGGTAGTGGTGCTGTCTACATCGATTTCAGTATGACCTCTGACGAGAACCCTCATGGCAGACTGGGACAGAAGAAGAAGTCATCCGGGGACAGAGATGAGCCGGCATAATTGATGCAGAACTGCCTCGGTCTTGGAAGACAGAGGATAGCAGTAGAAAGATGTTTTTCTGAATGGAAGACGATGACAAGTGGCGTTCCACAGGGATCAGATCTAGGACCTTTGTTTGTGGTATATATGAATGATTTGGACGAAAATTTAATTGGTTTGATTAGTAAGTTTGCGGACAACGGAAAGATTGGTGCAGTTGTGGATGGTGATGAGGATTGGCACAGCAGGATATAGATAGTTTAGAGACTCGGGCACAGAAATGATAGATGGATTCGAATACGGATAAATATGAGTTGATGAATTGTAGAAGGTCGAATATAGATGGCACATATGCAGTAAATGGTAAAACCCTGAAGAATATGGACAAGCAGGGCGGAATATGTCAACAACTTACTGAAGGTTACAACGCAGGTGCAGATGGTATTCAAGAAAGTATACGCATGCTTGTCAGCATAACCCGGGGAATTAAGTATACAATTTGGCAAGTCATTCCGCAGCTTTATAGGAAGTTAGTTAGGTCGCACTTGGGAAATAGTGCTCAATTCTGGTCGCCAAACTACCTGAAGAATGCGACGGCATTGGACAGTGTACAGAAGTGTTTTATTCGGATTTTGTCTGGTATGAAGAGAATTAGCTGTGAGGAGAGTTTGCAAAAAATAGGTTTCTTTGCACAGGAGCGACGGAGTTTGATTGACGACTTGATAGATGTCTACGAAATTATGAGGGGCATCGGCAGAGTTCATGGACAGAAGCATTTTCCAAGGTCTATCTGTGTATGTCTTAACAAGAGCCGCGGTCAGCTGAGATCGCTCACACATCAGTTAATCGACACCTGTTGAGGCCCTATTCAGGATTCAGGTGATTGTCATCAGGTTAACTGTCACACAATCAGCTGGGTCAGCTATTACTTAACATTTTAACAAACAATTGAACCATCAAAAATGAAAGAGACAGTCTTCCCAATTCTATCGCACACTTCTCCAAGTTCCCCGACAACCAGATTCACTCTGACTGTGTCACCATATGGACGTAGATGTTCTCTTCAACAGCTCATGCAGAAAGCTACCTGTCCCATCAGCCAGTACCCAACCTGAGACAATATTGCCAGCAGGAACCGGAGATGACTATTAAAACAGTGAAGTACCGAGCCAGCCTGTGACAGGCGAGTCTGTCCACCAATGGAAATGGCTGACGCTGAGTTACCAGTACCCGAGGAGATGCCGGGTGCAGTGGTTTCTGCAGACACCACTCCAGTGGACGTTCCCCCGACAGAGGAGTTACGCCGCTCCAGAGAAATTGGAAACCACCTGAAAGACGCAAATTTTGATGAACTGATAGCATGGGTTTAATGCTCGAATTCATGAAGTCGACGCAACTTAATTATTATCAATATACATAATAACAGAGTGGGGGGGATAGGCAGTTTGGCCCATTGATGAGGCAGTTTGTTGTGAGACTCGAGTAACCAATTAAGGATCCGAATGAAGAGGGGAATCGGACAGGAAGAGGGTGTAACAGTTCGAGCCTGAAAGCTGCCTTTCAGCCAAGAGGCTGTTATGATCCTCATTGTAATCAGATGGTGAGCATCCTTGATGTTGTTTTTTACCTGACTGATGAACAGGGAAAGTTGGAGACACCCCCAATCACTCACTATCTGTCCATTGGAGCTAAAGGATTAAACCTAGATCTCGGAAATAAATAATTACAATTCACCAGGGTGAAGCCAGTGGAACATACCTCAGTCCATTCCTATTGCTCGAGAGAAACGCCCTTGTCCAACGACCAGAGTCACATTGGCCCCATCAAAATTCGAAACTCCGGGGATAAGAGAGAAAAACACAATTGGCTAAAACACAGGAGAACTAAATAGGAGAATAAGCGCCCGGTATCACCCTGCCCACACGTCACACCTTCCCATTCATCGCCACCTTATTATCTCATTTCAGTGCCACAATCTCTCAGCAACACACCAAATACAATTCCTGGGAAAACGAGCTACCAGAATGGAAAGAAAAATAGATCCAGGAAGGCATATGGAGAGGAAGACAAAGGCTATAGGGAAGAGACTAAAGGGAGACGAACGTTTTGGAGAAGAACATAACTGCAGTCCTTGAACTTCCAAAAATGATTTGGAACGCCCTCTGTGGACCGTATTTAAGAATAGCTTCACCGCAGTGGTACATACACCTGTTATTCTGGAATATAACAATGAAGGTTGACATTCCCGTTTTTGTATTTCGTTGTTGTCACCCCCATAGGTGAAATGTATTTGTGACTAATTGTAACGGTGGTTTCTTTTAACACCAGGATTTCAGCCTCCAGGTCCTCCCATAATCTAAAAAAGCCTGGTTTATTCGAAGAGCCGAGATTAAAATATACCTGGATCGAGGAATAAAGTGACAAAACCTCATTTGGGTGACGCATGTGGAACATGCCTGTTTGCCAACGCTCCTATAGGTGGGGCTGGTGAACAGCCAGCTGAGGTGGTGCACATAGGCACACACGATATAGGTAAAAACAGGATGAAGTCCTGCAAGCTGAACTCACGGAGTTCGGAGTTAAACTAAAAATTAGGAACTCAAAGGTAGTAATCTCAGGATTTCTACCAGTGCTAGGCAGAGTAGGAATGTCAAGATAGACAGAATGAATGCGTGGCTCGAGACATAGTGCAAGAAGGAGGGAGTCAAATTCCTGGGGCATTGGAACCGGTTCTGGGGGAGGTGGGAAGTACAAACCGGACGGTCTGCACCAGGGCAGGACTGGAACCGATGGCCTGCGGGGGGGGGGGGGGGTTGCTAGTCATGTTGGGGAGAGGTTAAAATATTGTGGCGGGGGATGGGTAACCGATGCAGGAAGTCGGAGGAAAGAAAAACGGGGCCAGAAAGAAAAAGTAGGAAGGGGGAGAGTCTGAGGCAGAGAAGGGAGGTGGTCAATGCAGGGTTGACGGTGTTGTATCTAAATGTACACAGTATACGGAACAAGGTAAATGAGATGGTTGTGCACATTGAAAATGGCCGGTACATTAGTGGACATTACAGAGTCGTGGCTGCAAGGGGCTGGGGTCTAAATATTCAAGAATATGTGACCTATCGAAAGGCCAGGCATTTGGGCAAAGGGGGCGGGGTTGCATTGTTAGTAAGGAATGAATTTGAATCGATAGCAAGGAGCGATATCGGATCAGGAGGCATATAATCCCTGTGGGTAGAGTTGAGGAATCGCAAAAGTAAAGAGACCCTGCTGGGAGTTATGTACAGGCCATCTAACAGTGGTCAGGAGGTGGGGCAGAATATAAATCAGAAGATAGAAAAGGCATGTTTGAATGGCAATATTATAATAATCATGGGGAACTTCAATATGCAGGTGGACAGGGAGTATCCGGTAGGTAGTGGATCCCAAGAAATGGAATCTGTGGAATGTCTAAGAGATGTTTTTTCGGAGCAGCTTGTCACACAGCCGACCATGAGGGAGACTTGATTAGAGACCTTAAGGTGAAGGAACCCTGAAAGAGCAGTGACCACAATATGATAGAACGTACCCTGAAGTTTGAGAGGGAGAAGCTGCAATCAGATGTATCCGTATTACAATTAAATATGGGAAACTCCAAGGACATGAGGGAGGAGATGGCCAGAGTTGATTGGAAAAGGAGCCTAGCAGGGCAGACAGTGGAATAGCAGTGCAGGTGTTCTTGCGGGTTACTAGAGAGGCACAATAGAAATTCATCCCAAGGACGAGGAAACATGCTAAGGGGAGGACAAGACACCCATGGCTGACGAGGGATGTCAAGGACAGCATAAAGGCAAAAGAAAAACGCATACAAAGTGGCGAGGAATAGTGGGAAACCAGAGGATTTGGAAGCTTTTAAAAGCGAGCAGAAGACAACTAAAAAAGCAATAAGGGGGGAGAAAATGAGGTATGAGTGCAGGCTAGCGAGTAATATAACGGAAAATAGGAAGAGATTATTTCAATAGATGAACGGTAAGTGCGATTCAAAGGTAGACTTTGGACCACGAGACAATGTGGCTGGATAAGTAAAAATAGGAAACAAAGAAATGGCAGACGAACTGAATAGTTACTTTGCATCAGTCTTCGCGGTGGAAGACACCAGTGAGATGTCAGAGCTACAGGAGAATCAGAGGGTCGAGGTGAGTACACTGACCATTACTAATGAGTAGGTTCTGGGGAAACCGAAATGCATGAAGGTGGGGACCTCACCTGGACCGGATGGACTACACCTCAGGGTCCTAAAAGAGTTGCTGAGGAAATTTTGGAGACATTAGTGATGATCTTTCAGGAATCAGTGGCAGGAAGGTCCCAGAGGGCTGGAAGTTTCCTAATGTAACATTACTGTTTAACAAGGGAGGGAGGCAGAAGATGGAAATTATAGGCCGGTTAGCCTGACTTCGGTCATTCGTAAGATTTTAGAGTCTGTTATTAAAGATGAGATCGCGAACACTTGTAAGTGCATGGTAAAATAGGATTGAGTCAGCACGCCTTTGTCAAATGGAGGCCATATCTGAAAAATCTGTTAGAGTTCTTTGAGGAGGTAACCCGCAAGTTAGACAAAGGAGAACTAGTGGGAGTGATTTATTTAGATTTCCAGAAGGCCTTTGACAAGGTGCCGCATTGGAGACTATTAAATAAGTGAAGAGCTCATGGTGTTCAATGTAAGATCCTGAGGTGGATAGAAGATTGGCGGAGTGGCAGAAGGTCGAGAATGGAGATAAAGGGATGTTTTTCAGGATGGCAGCCGGTGACTAGTGGTGTGCCTCAGGGGTCTATGTTGGGACCACAACCTTTTACTATATATATTAATGATCTGGAAGAAGGTACTGAAGGCACTGTTACCATATTTTCAAATGACACAAAGATATTTTGAGGGACAGGTGGTATTGAGGAAGGAAGGAGGCTGCAGAGGGGCGTGGGCAAACTAGGAGAGTTGACAATGAAGTGGCAAATGAAATGCAATGTGGAAAAGTGTGATGTTATGCACTTTGGAAGTAGGAATTTACAAATGGTCGAAATGCTTCGGAAAGCAGAAGCACAAAGGAACTTGTGTGTCCTTGTTCACGATTCTCTTAAGGTTAATGTGCAGGTTGAGTCAAAAGTTAAGAAGGGAAATGCAATGTTAGCATTAATGTCAAGAGGGCTAGAATACAAGACCAGGTATGTTCTTCTGAGGCTGTATGAAGCTCTGGTCGGTCCCCATTTGGAGTGTTGTGAGCAGTTTTGGGCCCCATATCTAAGGAAGGGTGTGCTGTACTTGCAAAGGGTCCAGAGGAGGTTCACAAGAATGGTCCCTGGAATGAAGAACTTGTCTTGTGAGGAACATTTGAGGACTCGGGGTCTGTACTCGTTGGAGTTTAGAAGGATGAGAGGGGGTCTGATTGAAACTTACAAGATACTGCGAGTTCTAGATAGAGTGGTCGTGGAGAGGATGTTTCCTCTTGTAGGAAACACTAGAACCAGAGGACATCATCTCAAACGAAAGGGAAATTCGTTTAATACAGAGACGAGGACGAATTTCTTCAGCCAGAGGGTGGTGGATCTGTGGAACTCTTTGCCGCAGAAGGCTGTGCCGGCCAATTCACTGAGTGTTTTTAAGACAGAGATAGATATGTTTTTGATAAATAAGCGTACGACGGGTTATGAAGATAAGGCAGCAGAATGGGGATGAGAAAATATCAGCCATGATTGAATGGCGGAGCAGACTCAATGGGCCAAGTGGCCTAATTCTGCTTCTATGTTTTATGGTCATTATGCGGCCCTGTGGTGCGGGGCAGTTGGGCTGTGGCACCACATGGTTGGCTCAGTGTGCACAGCCACCTGCCCAGTGGACATTCAATAGTGTGCACAGGAACATGGCTGCCTTATTGGCCGCGGCAATGGGGTTCCATGATTGGTCACCCCGATCCCGGGTCGATGGGCATCCCGACCCGACGGCCCATCCAATGCTCAAGTCAACTCCGCTGTTCCCCCGCCCCCCGATTTGCGCCAACCCCCAACCCCCTCCCGCCCCCAATCCAGCCATACCAGTGGCAG
Source organism: Scyliorhinus canicula (assembly GCF_902713615.1). Lineage (NCBI taxonomy): Eukaryota > Metazoa > Chordata > Chondrichthyes > Carcharhiniformes > Scyliorhinidae > Scyliorhinus > Scyliorhinus canicula. The sequence continues at coordinate 433,281 of NC_052171.1, forward strand.
TTCCGCCAGCCCATAATCGTGCTTGTGCGTGTCATATCCCCTGTATATCCCTCGGCAGCTGCGGCGCCTGCTCCAGAGTTTTAAAACCACAAATGAAACTCGCATTCAGGCGTCCCTCCAGATGATGGCGGACAATCACAGAGACCCTGGAGAACAGCGGGTCCGTGTTTTCGAATGATATTCCAACGGCATTTACTCTATGTGCGGGTTGGAAGGCAATCACACAGCTGTCGAGGCACCGGAGCCTGGAATTCTGGAGTGCGCCTGGTCCACACCTCAATTTTGCCCTTTCGCTGCATTTTCTAACCCAATCACGTTTCCTGAATCTGACTTCGACAACGGAGAATCCCGCCCAAGTTAATTGTGTGTCAGCGAGGCAGAGCCATGGGATCGCCAGGGGTCAATGGAAGGGGCAGCATAGTGAAGATCTGAGAGGGTGTCGGAGAATTAACCCGCCACTTTCTCGAGACTTTCGTACCCGTTCTCTCACTTTATTTCTCTTTCCAGCTATTTTTCTCCATTTCCTCCTCAATTAAATGTTTAACTCTCCAATGTGATTTGTCATTATTTGAATTGAAACGCTGGGGGTGAATGTGTGTGTGTATGTGTGTGGGTGCAGTGTGGCATGTGGTGTATTTGAGAGATCGAGGATAAGGGCTGTATTCCAGAGCGTCCATCTTCGTCGTGAGGCTGTTATCTGGGATCCTGCTATGCACTGCAACATGCAAACATGATGCATCCACTTTTCCCAGAATCCCGAGATACAGGATGTGAATTTCTACATGTGAGGGCTTCATGAAGCTTTGGAGGAATATCAGGAATGTAGGATAAATATCAAACGCGCAATAAAGAGGGCTAAACGGGGTCACGAAATATATTTGGCTAACAGGGTTAAGGGAAATCCCAAAGCCTTTAATTCGTATATAAGGAGCAAAAGGGTAACTAGATAAAGGATTGGCCCACTCAAAGACAAAAGAGGGAATTTATGCGTGGAGTCAGAGGAAATGGGTGAGATTCTTAATGAGTACTTTGCATTGGTATTCACCAAGGAAAGGGACATGACGGGTGTTGATGTTAGGTAAAGTCGGCATAAGGAATGGGAAGTTCTGGGTAGTCTAAAATGCATTAAGATGGAAAAGTCCCAAGGTCCGGATGGGATCTTTCCCAGATTACTGAAGGAAGCAAGGGAGGAAAAAGTTGGGGGCTTAATAGATATCTTTGCAGCATCCTTGAGCACGGTGAGGTCCCGGAGGACTGGATAATTGATAATGTACCTTTGTTTGAGAACGGTAGCAGGGATAATCCAGGGAATTATCGGCCTGTGACCTTGACGTCAGTGGTAGGCAAACTGTTGGAGAAGATACTGAGGGATAGGATCTATTCACATATTCACATTTGAAAGAAAATAGACTTATCAGTGATAGGCAGCATTGTGTTGTGCAGGGAAAGTCAGGTCTTACAAACCTAATAGAATCCTTTGAGGAAGTGACAAAGTTAATTGATGAATGAAGGGCTATAGATGTCATATACATGAATCTCAGTAAGGCGTTTGATAAAGAACTGGCTGGGCAACAGGAGACGGAGAGTAGTTGTGCAAGGGAGTGTCTCAAAATGGAGGAGGGTGACTAGTGGTGTTCCACAGGGATCCGTGCTGGGACCACTGTTGTCAGTGATACATAAATGATCTGGACGAAGGTATCGGTGGTCTGATTAGCAAGTTTGCAGATGATAATAAGATTGGTGGAGTTGTAGATAGCGAGGGGAACTGTCAGAGCATACAGCAAAATAGAGATAGATTGGAGAGTTGGGCAGATAAATGGCAGGTGGAGTTCAATCCAGGCAAATGCGAGGTGATGCATTTTGGAAGACCAAATTCAAGAGCAGACTATATGGTCAATGGAGGAGTCCTGGGGAAAATTGATGTACAGAGAGATCTTGGAGTTTAGGTCCATTGTACCATGAAGGTGGCAACGCAGGTCGATAGAGTGGTCAAGAAGGCATACAGCATGCTTGCCTTCAACGGACGGGGTATTGAGTACAAGAGTCGGCAGGTCATGTCACAGCTCTATAAGACTTTGGTTAGGCCACATTTGGAATACTGCGTGCAGTTCTGGTCGTCACATTACCAGAAGGATGTGGATCCTTTAGAGAGGGTTCAGAGGTGGTTCACCAGGATATTGCATGGTATGGAGGGTGCTAGCTATGAAGAAAGGTTGAGTAGATTAGGATTGTTTTTGTTGGAAAGACGGAGGTTGAGGGGGGGACCTGATTGAGGTCTACAAAATTATGAGAGGTATTTTACGCAGAGGGTGGTAGGTTCCTGGAACGTTTTGCCAGCGGAGGAGGTAGAGGCGGGCACGGTAGCATAATTTATGATGCATCTAGACAGATATTTGAACGGGCGGGGAACAGAGGGAAGTCGATCCTTGGAAAATAGGCGTCAGGTTTAGAAAAAACGATCTGTATCGGCGCAGGCGCGCAGGGCCGAAGGGCCTGTCCCTGTGCTGTAATTTTCTTTGTTCTTTGATCACTTTGGCTGAGAGGCTTGGAATTCTTTCATTTGCTGGAGGGGCTGGAAATTTGATTGTAGGTCTTTAAACATTGAACAGGTCCAGTGTGGGACGGCATTTATTAAGAATGATAAGACAAGAACTTTTCAGAGGTCATTTCAATCGAGCGCTCTCAAGGGCCGGGAATTAAAAAGGCGGTGACTGTATCCTGGCTTAATTCGCCATTCAGTGAGAGACTGTATCTTGGTGTCATTAATGCCACGTTTACATGCAAAAGCCCAGGTGTCATTCTAATTCACTTCACTGAATTTCTGACTGTAGAATGTTATTGACTCTCTCTCTCTTTCTCTCAATGGGGTGAAGGGCGTGTAATTATGGGGTGGGCTAAAAGGCACAGTATCTGTCCGTCTCCAGTGTGCAGTCAGCACCCAGCTGCCAGTCTGTGGAGAGAAAGGCCCACTCCAAAATAATTTAAAAAACACTTTGTTTCAAATCTTGCTGCTGCCATATTGTAGTGCCTATGTGCGGCAGATGGATTTTAACAATGAAACGTGTGATGCGGTGCACTTTGGAAGCAGTAACACGACAAGGGAGTACTCAATGAATGGCAGGACACGAGGAAACTTAGAGGAACGGAATGATCTTGGGGTACTTGTCCGCACATCCTTGGTGGCATCGGGAAAGTGAATAGCGTATTAAGAAAGCAATTGGGACACTTGTATTGAATTATATTTTAGAAGCTGGGATGTTATGCTGGAAGCTCTACATGACTCAGTTTAGGTCACAGCTGGAATACTGCGTTCAGTTCTAGGCACCACACGAGAGGACAGTTTTAACTGCACTGGAGGGGATTCGGAACAGATTCACCATTATGTTGCCTGGCATTGACACTTTGAGCGGTGAACAGAGGCTAGATAAGCTCCAGGTGCTTTCTATGGAATATGAGGACTGATTGCGGACCTGAGGTAGACGATTATGAGGGGCATGGACACAGTGGAAGGTAGTAGCTGTTCCCCTTCGTTCAAGGACCAATTTTAAGATCACTTCAATGGTTTAAAGGATGGATATTGCAACCAGAGGAGGTGGGAGACTTGAACGTCCGGCCCGGAAGGGTAGTTGAGGATGAATCTTCACAATCCGATGGAAGTAGAAGGTTAATTGCTAATCTTGAATGAAGAAACAGCAGCAAACGTGGAGTGACTGGCCACGGAGACATTTTAATTCACTTTACTGAGTGTTTTACGAAAACATCCCTTTGTTCCTGCTCCCATGTCCCAGCTTTCTGCCTGATTAAGGGAAATGTGTGGAGAGACGCATGGAGGAAAGGGGGTGAGTGAAGAGGGAAACTATATGAAAACAGAGAAGGGGTTTGTTGGGAGTGTGGTGAGGGGTGTGAACAGGCTCAGAATCCGGGGTCAATTGTGCACAGGAATTGGAATGTATGTTATTATTCTCAATGTTCAGCCAGCAATCCTGGATGGAGCAGGTAGCTTGGGTGGGTTGGGCAGTGAATGAGAGCGTAATTCATTTGTGTGTGCGCCTTTATATCGAAGGAGACAGTGACACAGACGGGAGGCGGTGAGTTGAGCAAGGAGATAGAGGGGGAATGCAAGCAGATGGCGATGCAGACTCAGGAGGGCTTTCGATGGGGGACAGTCAGAGGAGCGCTGTAAAGGGAGGCTGTCAGACGTGCCTTCCAAATGGCCGAGGGGGCACGGTCAGAGGGATATGTCTTTCAGAGGGGTTGTCCATCAGAGGTGGGGACTGTCAGGGGCGTACAGTCAGAGGGGGGGCTGCCAGAGGAGTTGCTTGATAGCGGAGGAGGATGTCACAGGGTGGTGTCGGGGGGGGGGGGTGCGCAGAGCGGTGTGGCTGTGAGAGCTGCAGGCTGTCAGACTGGGAACTGTCGGGAGGGGCAGAATGTCGGCGAATTCGGAGTGAGGGTCCTCATGGGGAGTTTTAGGTAACGATTACGATGTTGAATGTTCTGGGGATAGATTTTAGAGGTAGGCGGGGAGAAAAATGTTCGGGGGCTGAGGACAATTAGAACATAGAACATAGAACATTACAGCGCAGTACAGGCCCTTCGGCCCTCGATGCCAGGACATTGAAAAGAGCGCGAGAGGAGAGACAGCTGGGACATTGAAAACAGCGCGAGAGGAGAGACAGCCGGGACATTGAAAAGAGCGCGAGAGGTAAGACAGCCGGGACATTGAAAAGAGCGGGAGGGGACACATTGAGAGCGGCGGGGTGCCAGTGGGAGCAAAGATAATATAAGGCGGGAACCGGAAGTACGACCCGCGGACTTCTGGGAAGGATTTTCTCCTAGCCAATAAATTGTGGTGGAGAGGATACCCGAGACACTACACGTGTAGTGTCTCCCACCCGCCCTCCTCCTCTAACCTAATAATAAGACCCATTGGGGTGAGCAGGTAAGTGCTATATTATATTATTTTTTTTTTATTTGTTTTATATTTGTTTACCAGAACTTGGTTGAAATTAAGTGGGATGGCAGGGAAGGTAGTTCAATGTTCCTGCTGCAGGATGTTTGAGGTGAGGGATGCCGTTAGTGTCCCTGCTGATTTTACCTGCAGGAAGTGAAGCCAGCTCCAGCTCCTACAAGTACTGGAGTTATGGTACTGGAGCAGGAGTTGGATGAACTTCGGATCATTCGGGAGGCAGAGGTGGTCATAGATAGGAGCTTCAGGGAAGTAGTTACACCAAAGACTGGAGATAGATGGGTAACTGTAAGAGGGACTGGGAAGAAGCAGACAGTGCAGGGACCACCTGCGGTCGTTCCCCTGAGTAATAAGTATACCGTTTTGGATACTTGTGGGGGGGGACGACTTACCAGGGGTAAGCCATGAGGTGCGGGACTCTAGCACGGAGTCTGTCCCTGTTGCTCAGAAGGGAAGGGGGGAGAGGAGCAGACAATTAGTAATTGGGGACTAAATAGTCAGGGGCACAGATAGGAGATTTTGTGGGAGCGAGAGAGACTCACGTTTGGTATGTTGCCTCCCAGGTGCAAGGGTAAGTGATGTCTCGGATCGTGTTTTTCGGGTCCTTAAGGGGGAGGGGGAGCAGCCCCAAGTCGTAGTCCACATTGGCACTAACGACATAGGTAGGAAAGGGGACAAGGATGTCAGGCAGGCCTTTAGGGAGCTAGGATGGAAGCTCAGAGTGAGAACAAACAGAGTTGTTATCTCTGGGTTGTTGCCCGTGCCACGTGATAGTGCGACGAGGAATAGGGAGAGAGAGCAATTAAACACGTGGCTACAGGGATGGTGCAGGCGGGAGGGATTCAGATTTCTGGATAACTGGGGCTCTTTCTGGGGAAGGTGGGACCTCTATAGACAGGATGATCTACATCTGAACCTAAGGGGCACCAATATCCTGGGGGGGAGATTTGTTAGTACTCTTTGGGGGGGGGTTTAAACTAATTCAGCAGGGGCATGGAAACCTGGATTGTAGTTTTGGGGTGCGAGAGATTGAGAGTAGAGAGGTCAGGAGCACAGATTTGACTTCGCAGGAGGGCGGCAGTGTTCAGGTAGGTGGTTTGAAGTGTGTCTATTTCAATGCCAGGAGTATACGAAATAAAGTAGGGGAACTGGCAGCATGCGTTGGTACCTGGGACTTCGATGTTGTGGCCATTTCAGAGACATGGATAGAGCAGGGACAGGAATGGCTGTTGCAGGTTCCGGGGTTTAGGTGCTTTAGTAAAGTCAGAGAAGGGGGCAAAAGAGGGGGAGGTGTGGCGCTGCTAGTCAAGGACAGTATTACGGTGGCAGAAAGGGTGCAAGATGGGGACTCTTCTTCCGAGGTAGTATGGGCTGAGGTTAGAAACAGGAAAGGAGAGGTCACCCTGCTGGGAGTTTTCTATAGGCCACCTAATAGTTCTAGAGATGTAGAGGAAAGGATGGCGAAGATGATTCTGGAAAAGAGCGAAAGTAACAGGGTAGTTGTTCTGGGAGACTTTAACTTTCATAATATTGACTGGAAAAGATATAGTTCGAGTACATTGGATGGGTCGTTCTTTGTACAATGTGTGCAGGAGGGTTTTCTGACACAATATGTTGACAGGCCAACAAGAGGTGAGGCCACTTTGGATTTGGTTTTGGGTAATGAACCAGGCCAGGTGTTAGATCTGGAGGTAAGTGAACACTTTGGAGACAGTGACCACAATTCGGTGACCTTTACATTAGTGATGGAAAGGGATAAGTATACCCCGCAGGGCAAGAGTTATAGCTGGGGGAAGGGCAATTATGATGCCATAAGACATGACTTAGGATGTGTAGGTTGGAGAAGTAGGCTGCAAGGGTTGGGCACACTGGATATGTGGAGCTTGTTCAAGGAACAGCTATTGCGTGTTCTTGATCAGTACGTACCAGTCAGGCAGGGAGGAAAGGGTAGAGCGAGGGAACCATGGTTTACCAAAGAAGTGGAATCTCTTGTTAAGAGGAAAAAGGAGGCCTATGTGAAGATGAGGCGTGAAGTTTCCGTTGGGGCGCTTGATAGTTACAGGGAAGCGAGGAAGGATCTAAAGAGAGAGCTAACACGAGCAAGGAGGGGACATGAGAAGTCTTTGGCAGGTAGGAGCAAGGAAAACCCAAAAGCTTTCTATAGGTATGTCAGGAATAAAAGAATGACTAGGGTAAGAGTAGGGCCAGTCAAGGACAGTGGTGGGAAGTTGTGTGTGGAGGCTGAGGAGATAAGCGAGATACTAAATGAATACTTTTTGTCAGTATTCACTCAGGAAAAAGATAATATTGTGGAGGAGAATGCTGAGACCCAGGCTGTTAGAATAGATGGCATTGAGGTGAGTAGGGAAGAAGTGTTGGCAATTCTGGACAAGGTGAAAATAGATAAGTCCCCGGGGCCTGATGGGATTTATCCTAGGATTCTCTGGGAAGCCAGGGAAGAGATTGCTGAGCCTTTGGCTTTGATTTTTAGGTCATCATTGGCTACAGGAATAGTGCCAGAGGACTGGAGGATAGCAAATGTGGTCCCTTTGTTCAAGAAGGGGAGTAGAGATAACCCCGGTAACTATAGGCCGGTGAGCCTAACATCTGTGGTGGGTAAAGTCTTGGAGAGGATTATAAAAGATACGATTTATAATCATCTAGATAGGAATAATATGATTAGGGATAGTCAGCATGGTTTTGTGAAGGGTAGGTCATGCCTCACAAACCTTATCGAGTTCTTTGAGAAGGTGACTGAACAGGTGGACGAGGGTAAAGCAGTTGAAGTGGTGTATATGGATTTCAGTAAAGCGTTTGATAAGGTTCCCCACGGTCGGCTATTGCAGAAAATACGGAGGCTGGGGATTGAGGGTGATTTAGAGATGTGGATCAGAAATTGGCTAGTTGAAAGAAGACAGAGAGTGGTGGTTGATGGGAAATGTTCAGAATGGAGTTCAGTTACGAGTGGCGTACCACAAGGATCTGTTCTGGGGCCGTTGCTGTTTGCCATTTTTATAAATGACCTAGAGGAGGGAGCAGAAGGATGGGTAAGTAAATTTGCAGACGACACTAAAGTCGGTGGAGTTGTAGACAGTGCGGAAGGATGTTGCAGGTTACAGAGGGACATAGATAAGCTGCAGAGCTGGGCTGTGAGGTGGCAAATGGAGTTTAATGTGGAGAAGTGTGAGGTGATTCACTTTGGAAAGAATAACAGGAATGCGGAATATTTGGCTAATGGTAAAATTCTTAGTAGTGTGGATGAGCAGAGGGATCTCGGTGTCCATGTACATAGATCCCTGAAAGTTGCCACCCAGGTTGATAGGGTTGTGAAGATGGCCTATGGTGTGATGGCCTTTATTGGTAGAGGGATTGAGTTCCGGAGCCATGAGGTCATGTTGCAGTTGTACAAAACTCTAGTACGGCCGCATTTGGAGTATTGCGTACAGTTCTGGTCGCCTCATTATAGGAAGGACGTGGAAGCTTTGGAACGGGTGCAGAGGAGATTTACCAGGATGTTGCCTGGTATGGAGGGAAAATCTTATGAGGAAAGGCTGATGGACTGGAGGTTGTTTTCGTTAGAGAGAAGAAGGTTAAGAGGTGACCTAATAGAGGCATACAAAATGATCAGAGGGTTAGATAGGGTGGACAGCGAGAGCCTTCTCCCGCGGATGGAGGTGGCTATCACGAGGGGACATAGCCTTAAATTGAGGGGTAATAGATATAGGACAGAGGTCAGAGGTGGGTTTTTTACGCAAAGAGTGGTGAGGCCGTGGAATGCCCTACCTGCAACAGTAGTGAACTCGCCAACATTGAGGGCATTTAAAAGTTTATTGGATAAGCATATGGATGATAAGGGCATAGGGTAGGTTAGATGGCCTTTAGATTTTTTCCATGTCGGTGCAACATTGAGGGCCGAAGGGCCTGTACTGAGCTGTATCGTTCTATGTTCTATGTTCTATGTTGCGCCGACCTGTGAAACCCGTCTAAAGCCCATCTACAGTATTCCCTTATAGTCTACATGCCTATCCAATGACCATTTGAATGCGTTTAGTGTTGGCGAGTCCATGACAGCTGCAGGTACGGATTTCCACGCTCTTACTACTCTCTGAGTAAAGAATCTACCTCTGACATCTGTCCTATATCTATCTCTCCTCAGTTTAAAGCAATGTCCCCTCGTGCTGGAAATCCCCATCCGGGGAAAAGGGATCTGAATGTCTACCCTATCTAATCCTCTGATCATCTTGTATGCCTCAATTATGTCACCTCTTAACCTTCTTCTCTCTAACGAAAACAGCCTCAAGTCCTTCAGCCTTTCCTCGTAAGATCTTCCCTCCATACCAGGCAACATCCTTGTAAATCTCCATGTTACCCTGTCCAATGCTTCCACACCCTTCCTATAATGTGGCGACCAGAACTGCACGCAATACTCCAAATGCGACCGCACCACAGTTTTGTACAACTGCAACATGACCTCATGGCTCCGAAATTCAATTCCTCTATCAATTAAAGCTAACGCCTTCTGAACAACCCTCTAAACCTGGGTGGCAACTTTCAGGGATCTATGGACATGGACACCGAGATCTCTCTGTTCGTCCACACTACCAAGGATCTTACCATTAGCCCAGTACTCTGTCTGCCTATTATTCCTTCCGAAATGAAGCACCTCACACGTTTCTGCATTAAACTCCATTTTCCGCCTCTCAGCCCAGCTCTGCAGCTTATGTATGTCCCTCTGTAACGTGTAACATCCTTCTGCACTGTCCACAACTCCACCGACTTTTGGGTCATCTGCAAATTTACTCACCCATCCTTCTACGCCCTCCTCCACATCATTTATAAAAATGACAAACAGCAGCCAAAACAGATCCTTGTGGTACACCTCTAGTAACTGGACACCAGTCTGAACATTTCCTATCAACCACCACCCTTTGTCTTCTGTCAGCTAGCCAATTTCTGATACAAACTGCTAAATCACGCTGAATCCCATGCCCCTGTATTTTCTGCAATAGCCTACCGCGAGAAACCTTACCAAACGCTTTACTGAAATCCGTATACACCACATGAACTGCTTTACCATCATCCACCTGTTTGGTCACCTTCTCGAAGAACTCAATAAGGTTTATGAGTCACGACCTACTCTTAACAAAACCATTTTGACTATCTCTAATCAAATTATTCCTTTCCAGATGATTATACATCCTATCTCTTAAAAACCTTTCCAAGACTTTTCCCACAACAGAAGTAAGGCTCACGGGTCTATAGTTAACGAGGTTATCTCTACTCCCTTTCTTGAACAAGGGAGCAACATTTGCTATCCTCGTCTTCTGGTTCTATTCCTGTGGACAATGATGACTTAAAGATCAAAGTTATAGGCTCAGCAATCTCCTCCCTAGCTTCCCAGAGAATCCAAGGATAAATCCCATCCGGCCCAGGGGATTTATCTATTTTCACACTTTCCAGAATCGCTAACACCTCCTCCTTATGAACCACAAGCACTTCTAGTCTTGTAGCCTGTATCTCAGTATTCTCCTCGACAACATTGTCTTTTTCCTGTGTGAATACAGACGGAAAATACTCATTTAGCACGTCTCCTATCTCCTTGGACTCCACGCACAACTTCCCACGACTGTTCTTGACTGGTCCTACTCTTACCCTAGTCATTGTTTTATTCCTGACATATTTATAGAAAGCTTTAGGGTTATCCTTGATCCTACCTGCCAAAGACTTCTCATGTTCTCTCCTGTCTCTCCTTAGCTCTCTCTTTAGAGCCTTACTAGCTAACTTGTAAATCTCAAGCCCCCTAACTGAACCATCGCGCCTCCTCTTTACATAAGCCTCCTTCTTCCTCTTGACAAGTGTTTCAACTGCTTTAGTAACCCATGGTTCACTCGCTCGACCACTTCCTCCCTGCGTAACAGATACATACTTATCAAGGGCACGCAGTAGCTGTTCCTTGAACATGCTCCACATTTCCATTGTGCCCATCCCCTGCAGTGTTCCTCTTCAGCCGATGTATCCTAAGACTTGCCTCATCGCATCATAATTGCCTTTCCCAGGGCAGCACGGTGGCCTAGTGGTTAGCACAACCGCCTCACGGCGCTGAGGGCCCAGGTTCGATCCCGGCTCTGGGCCACTGTCCGTGTGGAGTTTGCACATTCTCCCCGTGTCTGCGTGGGTTTCGCCCCCACAACCCAACAAAATGTGCAGAGTAGGTGGATTGGCCACCCTAAATTGCCCCTTAATTGGAAAAAATAATTGGGTAATCTAAATTGTTTAAAAAATAATAATAATAGCCTTTCCCCCAGATATGACACTTGCACTGTGGTGTATACCTATCCCTTTCCATCACTAAAATAAACGTCATCGAATTGTGGTCACTATCACCAAAGTGCTCACCTACCTCAAAATCTGACACCTGCCCTTGTTCATTACCCAATACTAAATCCAAAACGGCCTCGCCTCTCGTTGGCCTATCCACATACTGCGTCAGGAAACCCTCCAAACACCTGGACAAAAACGGACCCATCTAAAGTACTCGAAAGTGTTTCCAGTTAATATTTGGAAAGTTAAAGTCCCCCATAACAACTACCCTGTTACTTTCGCTCCTATCCGGAAGCATCTTTGCAATCCTTTCCTCCACATCTCTGGAACTTTTTTGGAGGCCTATAGAAAACCGCTAACAGGGTGACCTCCTTACCTGTTTCTTAACTCAGCCCATACTACCTCAGTATTCGAGTCCTCATCAAATGTCCTGTCAGCCACCGTAATACTGTCCTTGACTAACAATGCCACCCCTCCCCCTCTCTTACCACCTTCCCTGAGCTTACTGACATATCTAAACCCCGGCACCTGCAACAACCATTCCTCATCCTGCTCTATCCATGTCTCTGAAATGGCCACAACATTGAAGTCCCAGGTACCAACCCATGCGGCAAACTCACCCATATTATTCCGGATGCTCCTGGCATTGAAATAGATGCACTTTAAACCACCTTCCTTCCTTCCGGTACACTCCTGCAAATTTGAAACCTTTTTCATGTCCTCACTACTCTCAACGTCTTGTGTACTGGAGGTACAATTCAGGTCCCAATCCCCTGCTGCACTAGTTTAAACCCTCCCGAAGAGCATTAGCAAACCTCCCCCCCCCCCCCCCCCCCCCAGGGCATTAGTACCCCTCTGGTCCAGGTGTAGACCATCCCGTTTGTAGAGATCCTATCTACCCCAGAATGAGCCCCAATTGTCCAGGAATCAGAAACCCTCCCTCCTGCTCCATCCCTGCAGCCACGTGTTCAACTCTCCCTACTCAACTCTCTCCCTAATCTCGAGTCGCTAGCACGTGGCACGAGTAACAACCCAGAGATAAGAACTCTGTTTGTCCTGGATCTAGGTTTCCACCCTAACTTCCTGAATTCCTGCCTTACATCCCTATACCTTTTCCTACATATGTCGTTGGTACCTCTGTGGACCACGACTTGGGGCTACTCCCCCTACCCCTTAAGGATCCCAAAAACAGGATCCGAGATATCGCGGACCCTGGCACCTGGGAAGCAACACACCAACCGCAAGTCTCTCTCGTTCCCACAGAATCGCCTATATATCCCTCTAACTATGTAGTCTCCAATGACTAATGTTTTTCTCCTCTCCCCCTTCCCTTCTGAGAAACAGGGACAGACTCTGTGCCAGAGACCTGTACCCCATGGCTGACCCCTGGTAAGTCCCCCACCCCCAACAGTATCCAAAGCGGTATACCTGTTACTAAGGGGAATGACCACAAGGGATCCCTGTACTGACTGCTTCCCCCAGCCCCTCTCACCGTCACCCATTTATCTTTATTCTTTGTCGTAACTACCTCCCTGAAGCTTCTATCTATGACTATTAGAGGTACACTATTAGAGCGTTGCAAAGCGTTAGAAACAAGGAAAGAGTTCGAGGGAAGTGGTGAGTTAAAGTGAGTTAGAATCATTTCAGAGAGATGCAGCGAAAATGTACAGAGTTGGAGAGAATTGAAGAGAGTGATAACTTGAAGACAGTCAGGGACATTTTAAATTGAGTTGAGAGAATTTCAAGTGTCAGGGCGAATTTAAAAATAGTTCAAGGTCGAGCAAACTGAGAGGCAAATTAGTCATTGCATATGCTGCTTACAACGATGGGAATTTGGCAGGGCATGGATGTTTCATAGGGCGGATAAGTTGTCAGGTCCGGAGCTGCTCACAGAGAGGGGAGTGAGCCGGAGTCGGGACTATTCACAGGGAGGGGTCATTAGTCACGGTAGTGGCTGCTCACAGGGAAGGGCATTTCAAGGCAGGGGCTGTTCACACAAAGCAGCAAATATTCAGGGCTGTCCACAGGGACGGAAAGTAGTCACGGTAGCGACCGTTTAGACGGAAGGCATTTTCAGGGCAGCAGCTATCCGTAGGGAGGGGAATTAATCTGGATATTTACGGTCCAGAAGGGGGCGAATTAGCGATGGGAGAGTCTGGTCCCATGGGAAGGCAAGAGAGACACCGTATGCTGTATTCACACGGAGCTGGGTAGTGCTACTCGCGTTTACAAAGGTGAAGTCAGATTAAGCTCTGTTTGGAGGGAGGGGGATTATGTTTGGGGCTGTCCACACCAAGGGATGAATTAGTCAGGGTAGAGGTTGTTCATAAGGAGGAGGAATTGTCAGTATCGGGGCTGTTCACAGGGAGGAAGAATTAGTCAGTGCAGACACCGTTCACAGGGAGTGTGAATTAGTCAGAGTATGGGCTATTCAGAGGGAGGGAGGTTTAATCACGCTGTTAACAGGGCAAGGAAGTGAGGCAGTGTATGCGGTCTTCACACAGTGATGGAATTAGTGAGGGTAGTGCTGGGGATTGCGGGGATGGGGTGGAAATGAATGCGTGTGGGTTGATGCTGACTCGATGGGCAGAATGACCTCCTTCTGCCCTGTATGTACTATGTTCTCTGCTGTTCACGGATACAGGGGTGAAGTCAGGTTAATAGCTGTTTAGAGGGATGGTGAATTAGGTTAGGGGTTGTTCACATGGAGAGTGACTGGGACTGTTCACAGGGAGCAGCAATTAGTCAGGGTAGGGACTGTTCACAGAGCGGGGTAATTAGCCAGTTTAGAGGCTGTTCACACAGAGGGGTAATTAGTCAGTGTAGGAGTTGTTCAGTCAAGTTTGGCTTGTTAACATGTTGGTAGCATTAGTCAGTGTAGGGGTTGTTGAGTGGGAGGGGGTATTTGTAAGCATCGGTGCTGTTCATACGGAAGGATAATTCGTTATTGGCTCGTTCTGAACAAAAAAAAAAGATTTTCAGAACTGAGGCACGCGGTATGTGGTTCCTTCTAAATTATCCTCTTTTCAACGAAACGAGGGTGTTGAATAAGGAAGTGGGGACAGCACATTCCTCCTCATTACGGGCTCGTGTAACATTGGCGTCATGTTTGGGAATGGAACAATTTAGGAGACCTCTTCTCGGATCCAGTCATATCACTCCTGCTAACATATAGGAACTGTCTAAATTAAAGTGTACATCAGTAAAACCAGCAAGAGCAGAAGCATTGTGACTGAATGTAGTTAGGAATTTTACAGAGCCAATATCATGCCATCAGATTTATTGATAAGGGAATATATTACAAGAGCAAATAGGTTACATTGAACTTGTAAAAGTCTGCGCTGGCGTATTGTTTCAAATACCTGGCAAGGCAGCTCAGGAAGGCTTTTAAAATATTATATAGAGCACAGAAAGGGTTCACCGTATTATTCCACGTGCTGACAAACTTCACTTATGTCGACATTACGTGTATTTCCTTGACGAAGTGATGTTTGAGAGGAAATTTGATAGAAGTGTCCAGAATTATGCGTGGTCTGGAGGAAATGCACATAAACAGTTCCCCTTTGTGAAACAGTTGAGAATGAGCGGCTCTGGTTTAAAATAATGAGTAAATAAAGCATTGATGATATAAACGATGACTTCTCCACACAACGAGTGGGGCGAACGGCGAATCCCCTGCCTGGATGTGTGGTGAAGACTGCTTCAATTAAAGCATTCGATTGAGAATTAGACTGTGGTGTGAAAGCGAATCCAATGCAGAGTTATATCATCCCTTAGACTTCATGGAATCTCTGTCTTTCTCATCAGCTGTGGCTTCAACGTCCAGCCGATGATGGGACCACAATTCTCCCCTGAAGCAGTCCTTTGGATGGATCGAGTGATTGGCTGTGGCAGCAGGCAGAGCTGAATGATTGCTTCATGAGAATGAGAGTGATCTGGTTCAGGCACCGGATAGCTTGAGGGAGAAACCGTTCACAGATTGAGCTTCCTGATTGTTTGGATCTCTGCGTCCGCCAGTTAAAGCTCCGGGAGTGGATGGAGCAACTGTCAGTAGGAAAGCAGAAACTCTGATTGGCTGCGGCCGGTGTCAGACAGCGTGCGGAGTCTCTGATTGGCTACGACTGCTGTCAATCAGCGGGCGAGATGTCTGGCTGGAGACGCTGTCAGTTAACGAGGGGAATCTGATTGGCTGACCCGGCTGTCAGTCAGTGGGCGGAAGCTATTATTGGCTGCGGCGGCTCCAGTAGCGATTGCAATCTCTGATATGCTGCGCCGGCTGTCAGTCCACGGGTGGAATCTTTGAATGGTTGCGGCGGCTATCAGTCAGCAAGCGGAAGCTATGATTGATTGAGGGGCTACTAGTCAGTGGCTGGAGTTCTTGATGGGTTGAGAGGCTGCTGGAGTTACTTTGCCTAGCGGCTGTCAGTTAGACTTTTTTTGTGCATTAACTGAAGAATTGATGTCACCGGATATTTCATCGCGATCTTGATCTGCTCCCTGAACCTGGACTGAGTCACAACATAAATAAATGTGTTTGTGCAGCAATTTAAATCGCGCAGCATAAATCCAACTTGTTGCAAAATATATTGAGGATCTGTGAGGTAATTAGAATTTGACAAATCAATGTGGAAAAATTTAATAACAGACACGGTCCAGAGGAAAATGAATGTTCCGGAGATGCTGAAGAGTAAAATCATTGACTTCCTTCTGCTCTCCATCTCTGGGTCCCTGCGATTGTCTCCCTGACCCTGAGCCCTCAGTGCCTTCCGGACACGACTGGTGAGTAAAATGTGTCTGACTGTCAGAGCGTTGATCAACAGGATTGAAAAGAATGGGATCAATGGCACGGAAACCTGAGAAAAACTGTTAAAGAGAGCCCATCCAGAGTCTCTGTAAAAGCTGCTCTTTGTCCGACAGAACCATTGGACATTGTCAACTATCTCTATAGGTTCCGTTGTAAAGTACCAGGGGATGTTTTTTATACAGAGCAGGAGGCTGCTTGTTGTCAGAACCACAACTGCAGTTTTTCCGGTGCAATATTTAGTTTTCAGTTTCTGGCAGCGAATGGCCACAAATCGATCAAAGGAGAAAGTGAGGGTGAACCAGACAGAACAGTCCCTGGCTGCCGCTAGCAGGACAGCGTTAACACTACACACAGGGGTAAGGTCCAGGAAATTCCAAGGCAAATAATAATAACTGATCCTGTTCAGTATAGGTTTGGTGATAACAAACAGCAGATCCGCCGTTGCCATGGCCACAAGGTACCGAGTGGTGCAGGTGGAGAGGGCACATTTTCCCCGACACAGAATCGCAATTCCAAGTAAATTAGCTGTCAGAGAGAGAAGGGTGATTAGCCTGGAAATTACTGATTAAACATTCTCGGTGTCTGAAGCTGGGCTGGATTCCAGCATTCATATCATATGCAGTCGGTGGGTGCGGCACTTGCTAGAGAAGTGGGAAGATTGGGGGATTGACATTCCGGAAAGGGAAGTAGCAAATGCAATCCAAGTGTTTAATTCGGAAGGGGGGGGGGTGTGAATTGCAGACCTATCAGTTTGGTGGCAGTGGTTGGAAAATGTTTACAACTCAAAAACTTTGAGAGAGGTTACATTTCTCTTTTAGCCTGATTTTCAGGGTTAACTCAGACTGGTCAGGTTTCCCAATCCGAATACAAACATACAACTGTTTGTCATCCATCCTCCCAATTGTTCGGCCACACCTCGTTTTGGACCATTCCCTGATTTGGATTCCTGATGGGCTTGCCGTGCCTGGATTATTGGAATCGTTTATGATCAATGGAAAAATTTAACAAGCACAGAAGCACATAACGTTCCCAGTTGATGATCATGGGACGACCAGAGCCTGTCCGTCCTCAAGAACATTCCCAAGGCACATCCTTCCCGGATTCATTCATTCGTTACGCACCCACTGCCAGGTAAACTACATTGTCATCTTTCCAACATCTCCAGATCTCATTATTCCCAGGAATGCATCCTCTCACGCTTTAGAAACAATCCCTATCAAACGTTTGTCAATAATTTTCCCTCTCTGTCATTGGACATTCCCAGGGTACACTTGCCAGGAACAGAAACTCTCCAGACTCTGAACCATAGCATTCGATTAAAACGATGGGATATTCCACAACCAAGGGCTTTATGATCCCTGAGAAAGATTCCAGTCGAAAGCTGACGGACTAAAAGTTAAGTCCCGAGGGCTCCAGTGCGCCGAACTGGAAGGTGAGATGTTGCTCCTCGAGCTTGCGTTGGGGGTCACTGGATCCTTGCAGCAGGCGAAGGCGTGTAGCTAAGTTAAAATCGCCGCAACAGGAAGGCTGGGGTCATGTTCGCACGCTGAGCAAAAGTGTTCCGGAAAGCGCTCAGCCAGGTTGCGTTTAGTCTCCCCAATGTAGAGGAGACTGTATTTGGAGCAGCGAGTACAGTAGATTGAATTTGACCCACGTGACCCACAAAAAGATCGACATAATGGTACAAGACGGTGCACATGGCCACATCTTTTATTTGCAAGAACATAGAACTGTAGAGCATAGTACAGGCCATTCGGCCCACAATGTTGTGCCGAAATAGTCTGAAACCAAGATCAAATCAACCTACTCCCAATCATTCTCGTGCACTCTTTATGCCTATCTAATAACCGCTTGGAAGTTCCTAAAGTGCCCGACTCCCTAACCATAGCTGGGAGTGCGTTCCACGTCCCAATCACTCTCTGAGTAAAGAATCTACCTCTGACATCCCTCCGATATCTTTCACTATGAACCTTATAGTTATGCCCCCTTGGAAAAGCTACATCCACCCGAGGAAAAGTCGCTGAACGTCCACTCTATCTATTCCTCTCATCATCTTATACACCTCAAATTAAGTCACCTCTCATCCTGCTTTGCTCCAATGAGAAAAGCCCTGGCTCCTTTAACCTTTACTCAAAAGACCCTCCACCAATCCAGGAAGCATCCTGGTAAATTTCGTTTGCACCCTTTCCAATGCTTCTTCATCCTTAAATTAAATTAAATGAAAATCGCTATTGTAGATTGAAGTAGGCTTCAATGACGGTACTGTGAAAAGCCCCTAGTCGCCATATTCCGGCCCTGTTCGGGGAGGCTGGTACGGGAAATGAACCGTGCTGATCGCCTGCCTTGGTCTGCTTTAAAAGCCAGAGATTTAGCCCAGTGTGTTAAACCACCCCCTTCCTATAATGAGGTGACCAGACTGCACACAGTACTCCAAATGTGGTCGGTCCAAGGACTTGTCCATTTGAAAATGAAATGAAATGAGAATCGCTTATTGTCACAATTAGGCTTCAAATGAAGTTACTGTGAAAAGCCCCTCGTCGCCACATTACGGCGCCTGTTCAGGGAGGCTGGTAGGTGAATTTGCAGCATAACTTCACGGCGCTTAAACTCAATAACCCTGTTACTAAATGCGAACACACTGTCGACTTTCTTCACGACTCTATCCACTTGGGTGGCAAATTTGAGAGATCGATGGACATCCGAGATGTCTCTGCTCCTCCACATTCTACAGGATCCTGCCGTTAACCCTGTAATCCGCATTCAAATGTGTCCTACCAAAATGAATCACCTCATTATCACTTATTTAACACTTATCAGTGTTAAACGCCATCTGCCACTTTTCAGCCCAGCTCTGCATCCTATCAATGTCTCTTTGCAGCCGATAACAGCCCTCCACATTATCCATTACTCCACCATTCTTGGTGTCATCTGCAAATTTACTAACCCAACCTTCAACTCCATCATCCAAGTCATGGATAAAAATCACAAATAGCAGCGGACCCAGCACAGATCTATGTGGTACACCGATAGTGACTTGGCTCCAGGATGAAAATTTACCATCTACCACCAACTATCTTCTATGTGATAGCCAGTTATTGATTCAATAGGCCAAATTCCCACTCTATGCCAAAACTCCTTACTTTCTGCATGAGCCAACCATGGGGCGCCTTATCAAATGCCTTTCAAAAATCCTTGGATACGACATCAACTGCTCTACCGTCATCTATGTACTTAGCTACCTCCTCAAAGAATACAATCAACGTTGTGACACAAAACTTACCCCTACCTGGTCGGTGCTGACTATCCTGGATTAAGATGTATATTTCCAAATGATCATAAATCCTCTCCCTCAGACACTTTCCAATAATTTACCTATGACCAAAGTGAGACTAATCGGCCTATAATTCCGACGGTAATACCTATTCCCTTTCTTGAACAAGGGGACAACATTCGCCATCTCCAGTCTTCTGGCACTATTTCTGTAGACAGTGAGGACATAAAGATCAAAGCCAAAGGCTCTGCAATTTCACCCCTCGCCTCCCAAAGAATGCTGTGATATATCCCATCAGGCATAGGGGACTTATCTATCCTAACAGGAAGACAGAGTACTGGGCTAATGGTAAGATTCTTGGTAGTGTCGGTGAGCAGAGAGATCTCGGTGTCCATGCACATAGATCGCTGAAAGTTGCCACACAGGTTGAGAGGGTTGTTAAGAAGATGTGCGGTGTGTTAGCTTTTATTGGTAGAGGGATTGAGTTTCGGAGCCATGAGGTCATGTTGCAGCTGTACAAAACTCTGGTGCGGCCGCATTTGGAGTATTGCGAGCAATTCTGGTCGCCGCATTATAGGAAGGATGTGGAAGCATTGGAAAGGGTGCAGAGGAGATTTACCATAATGTTGCCTGGTATGGAGGGAAGATCTTATGAGGAAGGGTTGAGGGACTTGAGGCTGTTTTCGTTAGAGAGAAGAAGGTTAAGAGGTGCCTTAATTGAGGAATACAAGATGATCAGAGGATTAGATAGGGTGGACAGTGAGAGCATTTTTCCTCGGATGGTGATGTCTAGCACGAGGGGACATAGCTTTAAATTGAGGGGCGTTAGATACAGGACAGATGTCAGAGGCACGTTCTTTACTCAGAGAGTAGTAAGGGCGTGGAATGCCTTGCCTGCAACAGTAGTGGACTCGCCAACACTAAGGGTATTCACATGGTCATTTGATAGACATATGGATGATAAGAGAATAGTGTAGATGGGCTTTAGAGTGGTTTCACAGGTCGGCGCAACATCGAGGCCGAAGGACCTGTACTGCGCTGTAATGTTCTATCTTCAGGCTTCTCAAAATTTCTAACATGTCTTCCTTCCGAATGTCTACCTCCTCCAGCCGACCAGCCTGTATCGCACTATCCTCCTCAACAACATGTCCTTTGTCCTTTGTGTCCTTTGTGAACACTGAAGAATCGTATTCATTTAGGGCCTCTCCAAGATCTTTAGACTCCATACAGACGTTCCCCCTACTGTCCTTGACCGGCCCCAACCTCACCTTGGTCACTCTTTTATTCCTCACATTTGTGTTAAAAGCCTTGGGATTTTCCTGGATCCAACCCACCAAGGACTTCTCATGTCCATCCTAGCTCTCCTAGGCCCTTTCTTGAGATCCCTCCCAGCTATTTTGTGTCCCTCAAGTGCCCTAACTGAAAGAAGTGAGGCAACTTAAAAGAGCAATTATTAAGTGACAGGAGAAGTATAAATAAGGCGGAGGCAGGCTTGGATTGTCCCGGCCTCCGAACAAAGAACAAAAGAACAAAGAACAAAGAAAATTACAGCACAGGAACAGGCCCTTCGGCCCTACCAGCCTGCGCCGGTCCAGGTCCATTATCTAAACCTGTTGCCTATTTTCCAAGGTCTACTTCCCTCTGTTCCCCGCCCGTTCATATATCTGTCCAGATGCATTTTAAATTATGCTATCGTACCCACCTCTACCACCTCCACTGGCAAAGCATTCCAAGCACCTATCGCCCCCTGCGTAAAAAACTATCCACGCACATCTCCCTTAAACCTTTCCCCTCTCACCTTGAAATCGTGACCCCTTGTAATTGACACACCCACTCTTGGAAAAAGCTTGTTGTTTTACACCCTGCCCATATCTCTCATAATAATGTGGACCTCAATCAGATCTCCCCTCAACCTCCGTCTTTCCAATGACAACAATCCTAATCTATTCAACCTTTCTTCATAGCTAGAACCCTCCATACCAGGCAACATCCTGGTGAACCTCCTCTGCACCCTCTCTCAAGTATCCACATCCTTGAGGTAATGTGGCGACTGGAACAGCACGCAGTATTCCAAATGTGGCCTAACCAAAGTCCGATACAACTGTAACATGACCTGCCGACTGTTGTACTCAATACCCCGTCCGATGAAGACAAGCATGCTGTATGCCTTCTTGACGACTCTATCGACCTGCGTTGCCACCTTCAGGGTACAATGGACCTGAACTCCCAGATCTCTCTGTACATCAATTTTTCCCAGGACTCTTCCATTAACCATATAGTCTGCTCTTGAGTTAGATGTTCGAAATGCTTCACCTCGCATTTGCCTGGATTGAACTCCATCTGCTATTTCTCTGCCCAACTCTCCAATCTATCTATATTTTGCTGTATTCACTGACCGTCCGCCTCACTATCTGCGACTCCACCAGTCTTAGTTTCATCTGCAAACTTGCTCATCAGACCACTTATACCTTCGTCCTGATCATTTATGTATATCACAAACAACAGTGGTCCGAGCACGGATCCCTGTGCAACACCACTAGTCACCTTTCTCCATTTTGAGACACTCCCTTCCACCACTACTCTCTGTCTCCTGTTGCCCAGCCAGTTCTTTATCCATCTAGCTAGTACACCCTGAACCCCAACCTGCCATGGGAACCTTTATCAAATGCTTAACTGAAGTCCATGTATATGACATCTACAGCACTTCCCTCATCAATTAACTTTGTCACTTCCTCAAATAAATCTATGAGGTTTGTAAGACACGACCTTCCCTGCACAAAACCATGTTGCCTATCACTGATAAGTCTATTTTCTTCCAAATGTGAATAGATCCTATCCCACAGTATCTTCTCCAACAGTTTGCCTACCATTGACGTCAAGCTCACAGGTCTATAATTCCCTGGATTATCCCTGCTACCCTTCTTAAACAAAGGGACAACATTAGCAATTCTCCAGTCCTCTTGGACCTCACCCGTGCTCAAGGATGCTGCAAGTATATCTGTTAAGGCCCCAGCTATTTCGTCCCTCGCTTCCCTCAGTAGCCTGGGATAGATCCCATCCGGTCCTGGGGACTTGGCCACCTTAATGCCTTTTAGAATACCCAAAACCTCCCCCTTCCTTATGCCGACATGACCTAGAGTATTTAAACATCCATACCTAGCCTCAACATCCATCATTTCCCTCTCGTTGGTGAATACCGATGCAAAGTACTCGTTAAGAAGAATCTGAGAACCCTCAGACTCTCCAGTTGGGTACCGAAGATGGTGAGTGATCGGGCAACGATGATGTTGGCGCGACATAAAACATTGGTTAGGCCGTTTGTGGAGTATTATTTGCAGTTCTGGTCACCACATTTTCAGAAGGGTGGAGACAATTTGGAGAGAGTAATAATAAGAATCTTTATTGTCAAAAGCAAGCTTACATTAACACTGCAATAAGGGCAGCACGGTGGCCTAGTGGTTAGCACACCCGCCTCACGGCGCTGAGGTCCCAGGTTCGATCCCGGCTCTGGGTCACTGTCCGTGTGGAGTTTGCACATTCTCCCCGTGTCTGCGTGGGTTTCGCCCCCACAACCCAAAAATGTGCAGAGTAGGTGGATTGGCCATGCTAAATTGCCCCTTAATTGGAAAAAATAATTGGCTAATCTAAAATTTAAAAAAAAACACTGCAATAAAGTTACTGTGAAAAACCCATAGTCGCCACATTCCGGCGTCTGTTTGGGGACACAGAGGGAGAATTCAGAATGTACAAATCAGCACGTCATTCGAGGCATTCGAGTACCCAATTATGTCCTTTCCAATTAAGAGGCAATTTAGCGTGGCCAATCCACCTTACCTGCACATCGTTTGGATTGTGGTGATGAAACCCACGCAAACACGGGGAGAATGTGCAAATTGCACACGGACCGTTTCCCAGAGCCGGATCGAACGTTGGACCTCGGCGACAGAAGGCATCACTGCTAACGACTGCGCCTCCGTATTGCCCATCGGTATTCGAGACTTGTGGGAGGAAACCTGAGCACCCAGAGTAAATCCACGCAGACACGGGGACAAAGTGCAGTCTCTGCACAGAAATTGACCCAAAAGGGAATCGAACCCGGGTCTCTGGCGCTGTGAAACCACAGTGCTCACCAGTGCGCAGCCGTGCCTCCAAACAAGTTCCGAAATATGTTGCCTGGTCTGGACGGTGTGGGCTACGTGGACAGGTTGAATAAACTAGGCTAGTTTTCACTTGAAAGAGAGAGGCTGTACGAATACCTGATAGAGGTCTACATAATACTGAGATAACAGTGGAAATTCAGACGTTTTTTCACGTTTGAAAGTGTCAATTACAAGGGGGGCAGCATCAAATTGAGAGGGGAAGTGTGCTGGATACGTTTTTGACACAGAGATTGCTGGGTGCCTGGAACACGCTTTCAGAGAATGTGGTGGGAGTATGCATACTAGCAACACTTAAGAGATATCTGGATGGGCACATGAATAGGGAGGGAATAGAGGGATACAGACCGAATAAGGGCAGATTTGTTTTAAAGTTAGGTCTATCGATGGGAAGGGACAGAACACGAGGAGAGAGGATGACATAAAGACAGGAAGAAACGATTTAAGTGGGCTGGAACATGCTGAAATAATGTGTCTACAGAGACACGAAGATACATAGATTCATAGAACATAGGAGCAGGAGGAAGTATTTTGTCCCTTCGAGTCTGTTCTGCAAATTGTCACGATCATGGCCGATAATCCAAATAGAACATAGAACAGTACAGCACAGAACAGGCCCTTCGGCCCTCGATGTTGTGCCGAGCAATGATCACCCTACTCAAACCCACGTATCCACCCTATACCCATAACCCAACAACCGCCCCCTTAACCTTACTTTTTAGGACACTACGGGCAATTTAGCATGGCCAATCCACCTAACCCGCACATCTTTGGACTGTGGGAGGAAACTGGAGCACCCGGAAGAAACCCACGCACACAGGGGGAGGACGTGCAGACTCCGCACAGACAGTGACCCAGCCGGGAATCGAACCTGGGACCCTGGAGCTGTGAAGCATTTATGCTAACCACCATGCTACCATGCTGCCCAATATCAATAGGCTCGTCCTCTTTTCACCAAATAACATTTGACCCCATTTGCCCTCAGTGTTATATCCAGCCGCCTCTTGAATATATTCAAAGGTTTAGCATCAACTAGTTCCTAGTGATAATGCATGCCACTGGCTCACCAATCTTTGGGTGAAGAAATGGCTCCTCCTCTCTGCTTGAAATGGTTTACCCTGGATCCTCAGACTGTGACCCATGGATCTCGGCGCACCCACCAAAGGGAACATCTTTCATCCATGTACCGTCTAGTCCTGTTAGAATTGCATAAGTCTCTATGAAACCCCCTCATTCTTCTGAATTCCAGCGAGAACAAGCCTAACCAAATCAATCACTTCCCAGACGACAGTCCTGCCATTCCTGGAATCAGTCTGGTAAACCTTCGCTGTGCTTCATCGAGACCAGGAACATCCTTCCTCAGAGAAGGAGACAGAAAATTCACACAGTATTCTAGGTGTTGCCTCAACAAGGCACTGTATAATTGCAGCAACACATCCCTGCTCCTTTCCTAGATACCTCTCGTATTGAAGGCCAACATACCATTATTGTTCTTTACATCCTCCTGCACCTGCATCCTTACGTTCTGCGACTGGTGCACAAGGACACTCAAATCTGCTGCACTTCCCTCTCCCAATTTACAAGCGTTCGGGTAGCAATCTGCCTTCCTCTTTTGGCTTTCAAAGTGAATAACTACACATCGTCCCAAATTATACTGCATCTGCCATTAATTTGACTACTCGCCCAACCAGTCCAGATCTTGCTGTAGGATCTCTGCATCCTCGTCACAATTCTCCCTCCCACCCAATTTGATATCATCTGCAAAACTTGAGGTGTTTCATTTGGTTCCCTCATCTGAACCATTAATATATATTGTGAATTGCTGTAGTCCCGGCACCGATCCCTGTGGCACCCCAGGAGTCACTGCCTGCCAATTTGAAAAGGACCCATTAATTCCTACTCTTTGTTTCCTCTCTGCCAACCTATTTTCCATCCACCTTCCCACAATCCCATGCACTTTAATTTTGCACAATAATCTCTCACGCGGTACTTTGTCAAACACCTTCTTCAGGTCGTTTGGTTTGTGGGGAGCACGGTGGCATTGTGGATAGCACAATCGCCTCCCAGCTCTCGGGTCCCAGGTTCGATTCCGGCTTGGGTCACTGTCTGTGCAGAGTCTGCACCTCCTCCCCGTGTGTGCGTGAGTTTCCTCCGTGTGCTCCGGTTTCCTCCCACAGTCACAAAGATGTGCAGGTTAGGTGGATTGGCCATGATAAATTGCCCTTAGTGTCCAAAGTTGTCCTTAGTGTTGGGTGGGGTTGCTGGGTTGTGGGGATAGGGTGGAGGTGTTGGCCTTGGGTGGGGTGCTCTTTCCAGGAGCCGGTGCGGACTCGATGGGCCGAATGGCCTCCTTATGCACTGTAAATTCTATTATCAAGTCGAAATATACCATATCGACTGTCTCCCTTTTTTCAACTTCAAAGAATTCCACCAGATTTGTCAAGATAATTTCCCCTTCATCAAACCATGCTGACTCTGACTAATCCTGTTTCTAAGTGTTGTGCTATAAAGTCCTTGAGAATTGATTGAATAATGTTTCTACCACTGATGTTCGACTTACTGTTCAAGAATTCCCTATATTCTCTCTACCGCCCTTTTTGAATATTGGACTGACATTAGCCAACCTCCAATCTGCAGCGATTGAGGAAGAATCTATAGATTCCCGTAAGGTGACCACCAATGCATCCACTTTTCCCAGAGCCCCTCCTTGAGCACTCTGGGGTACAGATTATTATTCTAATTTTAAGACATAAATTTAGAGCAGCCAATTATTTTTCTTTTCCAAAAAGGGGCAATTTAGCTTGGCCAATCCACCTAACCAGCATATCATTGGTTTGGGGGCGGGGGTGAAACCCACGCAGGCATGGGGAGAACGTACAAACGCCACAGGGCCGGGAATCGAACGGGCCCTCAGCACAGCAGTCCCAGTGCTAACCACTGCACCACATAACGCCCTTGGGATGCAGATTATCAAGCCCTGGGCATTTATCAGCCTTGAGTCGCAAAAATGTTCCGAGCACCATTCCATTACTAATATTGATCTCCCTCCGTTCTTCCCTCTCAATAAACCTTTCCTTTTCCAACACTTCTGGTATCTCTTTTGTGAAGGCAAAACCAAAGTATGTATTGCATTGCTCAGTAATTTAATTGATCCTATTCTACCTTCCCCTGTAGGGGTCCTACATTTGTCTTTCCCAATCTCTTCCTCTTCATAGAAACTCTTAGTGTCATATTTTATGTTCCCTGCAAGCTTAGCTTCGTACTGTATTTGACCCGTCTACATCTATAAAGTGGTCTTTCTTTGCTGAATTCCAAACTGCTCCGAATCCTTAGACCTATTACTATTATTGGCCAATCTGTATGTTCTTCCTTGGATCGTATATAATTTCTAATTTCCTTTGCAAGCCCTGGATTGACCCTTTTACCCATTTTGCGTTTGTACCAGATTAGAATCAACTGTTACTGCAGTTCCCCCATGCGTTTTTGCATGTGTGCTATTTCCTATTCACTGTCATCCCTTTAAGGAACTCGCCTCAATCTTCCAAAGTTAACTCACACCTTATATCTTCATTGTTCCCTTTTTTAAGATTTAGCAACCTGTGCTCCTGTAATCTATTTACCTGTACATCTTAATAAACAATTCTATAACATTATGATCGCTCATCTCCAAGGCGCCTGGCACAGAGAGTTCAGCAATGATCACCTTCTCATTACACAGTGCCCAGTCTAAGATGGTCTGATGTATAGTTTGTTTCTCCACACATTGGTCAATAAAACCATCCGGTATATACTCCAGGAACTCCTCCTCTGCGGCCTACTGGCTAATTTGATTTTCCCTATCTATGTATAGATTAGTATCACCATGATCACTGACATTTCCTCATTACATAAATCTCTAATTTTGTGTTTAACCACCACTGCAGTTTGCTATTCTAGATATGACACCCGCGGATGTTTTTCGCCCCTTTGTATTTCGCAACTCTACCCATACTGTCTTCTGGGATACTTTCCTTGTGCAGTTTGGGAAGGAGCTGGAAGCGGGAGGTTGATGCAGGGTTTGTGGGTTTGTGGGCCTATGATGTCCGAGGCTGTGGACGGGAGATCACCAGATTTCATGAGGTCAGTGAAAGTCCTGTAAACAATATCATGATGTTTGGTGGCGGGGTCCCGGTAGAGGGGAGGTAGCAGGATGAGCGTGAGATTGGCGCTCAGCTCTGTAAAGAAGAGTCCATGACGTCAGACGGGAGGGTTTAAACTAATTTGGCAGGGGAATGGGAACCGGATCTGTAGTCCAGCAACTAAGGTAGACGATAGT
Organism: Scyliorhinus canicula; assembly: GCF_902713615.1. Taxonomy (NCBI): domain Eukaryota; kingdom Metazoa; phylum Chordata; class Chondrichthyes; order Carcharhiniformes; family Scyliorhinidae; genus Scyliorhinus; species Scyliorhinus canicula. The sequence goes on from NC_052171.1 coordinate 461,118, forward strand.
CAGGACGCCAAAGCACGTAGTGATGCAGTGGGGAAGGTAACAATGACAAAGGAGAGTACTTGCAGGCAAGGAGATGGGTTGAAGTGTGTATACTTTAATGCAAGAAGCATCAGGAATAAGGTGGGTGAACTTAAGGCATGGATCGGTACTTGGGACTACGATGTGGTGGCCATCACGGAAACTTGGATAGAAGAGGGGCAGAAATGGTTGTTGGAGGTCCCTGGTTATAGATGTTTCAACAAGATTAGGGAGGATGGTAAAAGAGGTGGGGGGGGTGGCATTGTTAATTAGAGATAGTATAACAGCTGCAGAAAGGCAGTTGGAGGGGGATCTGCCTACTGAGGTAATATGGGTTGAAGTCAGAAATAGGAAAGGAGCAGTCACCTTGTTGGGAGTTTTCTATAGGCCCCCCAATAGCAGCAGAGATGTGGAGGAACAGATTGGGAAACAGATTTTGGAAAGGTGCAGAAGTCACAGGGTAGTAGTCATGGGCGACTTCAACTTCCCAAACATTGAGTGGAAACCCTTTAGATCAAATAGTTTGGATGGGGTAGTGTTTGTGCAATGTGTCCAGGAAGCTTTTCTAACACAGTATGTAGATTGTCCGACCAGAGGGGAGGCCATATTGGATTTAGTACTTGGTAATGAACCAGGGCAGGTGATAGATTTGTTAGTGGGGGAGCATTTTGGAGGTAGTGACCACAATTCTGTGACTTTCACTTTAGTAATGGAGAGGGATTGGTGCGAGCAACAGGGCAAGGTTTATAATTGGGGGAAGGGTAAATACAATGCTGTCAGACAAGAATTGAAGTGCAGAAGTTGGGAACATAGACTGTCAGGGAAGGGCACAAGTGAAATGTGGAACTTGTTCAAGGAACAGGTACTGCGTGTCTTTGATATGTATGTCCCTGTCAGGCAGGGAAGAGATGGTCGAGTGAGGGAACCATGGTTGACAAGAGAGGTTGAATGTATTGTTAAGAGGAAGAAGGAGACTTATGTAAGGCTGAGGAATCAAGGTTCAGACAGGGCGCTGGAGGGATACAAGACAGCCAGGAGGGAACTGAAGAAAGGGATTAGGAGAGCTAAGAGAGGGCATGAAAAATCTTTGGCGGGTAGGATCAAGGAAAACCCCAAGGCCTTTTACACATATGTGAGAAATATGAGAATGACTAGAGCGAGGGTATGTCCGATTAAGGACAGTAGCGGGAGATTGTGTATTGAGTCTGAAGAGATAGGAGAGGTCTTGAACAAATATTTTTCTTCAGTATTTACAAACGAGAGGGGCCATATTGTTGGAGAGGACAGTGTGAAGCAGACTGATAAGCTTGAGGAGATACTTGTCAGGAAGGAAGATGTGTTGCGCGTTTTGAAAAACTTGAGGATAGACAAGTCCCCCGGGCCTGACGGGATATATCCAAGGATTCTATGGGAAGCAAAAAATGAAATTGCAGAGCCGTTGGCAATGATCTTTTCGTCTTCGCTGTCAACAGGGGTGGTACCAGAGGATTGGAGAGTGGCGAATGTCGTGCCCCTGTTCAAAAAAGGGAATAGGGATAACCCTGGGAATTACAGGCCAGTTAGTCTTAATTCGGTGGTAGGCAAAGTAATGGAAAGGGTACTGAGGGATAGGATTTCTGAGCATCTGGAAAGGCATTGCTTGATTTGGGATAGTCAGCACGGATTTGTGAGGGGTAGGTCTTGCCTTACAAGTCTTATTGAATTCTTTGAGGAGGTGACCAATCATGTGGATGAAGGTAAAGCAGTGGATGTAGTGTACATGGATTTTAGTAAGGCATTTGATAAGGTTCCCCATGGTAGGCTTATGCGGAAAGTAAGGAGGCATGGGATAGTGGGAAATTTGGCCAGTTGGATAACAAACTGGCTAACCGATAGAAGACAGAGAGTGGTGGTGGATGGCAAATATTCAGCCTGGAGCCCAGTTATCAGTGGCGTACCGCAGGGATCAGTTCTGGGTCCTCTGCTGTTTGTGATTTTCATTAACGACTTGGATGAGGGAGTTGAAGGGTGGGTCAGTAAATTTGCAGATGATACGAAGATTGGTGGAGTTGTGGATAGTGAGGAGGGCTGTTGTCGGCTTCAAAGAGACATAGATAGAATGCAGAGCTGGGCTGAGAAGTGGCAGATGGAGTTTAACCCTGACAAGTGTGAGGTTGTCCATTTTGGAAGGACAAATCTGAATGCGGAATACAGGGTTAATGGTAGGGTTCTTGGCAATGTGGAGGAGCAGAGAGACCTTGGGGTCTATGTTCATAGTTCTTTGAAAGTTGCCACTCAAGTGGATAGAGCTGTGAAGAAGGCCTATGGTGTGCTAGCGTTCATTAGCAGGGGGATTGAATTTAAGAGCCGTAAGGTGATGATGCAGCTGTACAAAACCTTGGTCAGGCCACATTTGGAGTACTGTGTGCAGTTCTGGTCACCTCATTTTAGGAAGGATGTGGAAGCTTTAGAAAAGGTGCAAAGGAGATTTACCAGGATGTTGCCTGGAATGGAGAGTAGGTCATACGAGGAAAGGTTGAGGGTGCTAGGCCTTTTCTCATTAGAACGGAGAAGGATGAGGGGCGACTTGATAGAGGTTTACAAGATGATCAGGGGAATAGATAGAGTAGACAGTCAGAGACTTTTTCCCCCGGGTGGGACACACCATTACAAGGGGACATAAATTTAAGATAAATGGTGGAAGATATAGAGGGGATGTCAGAGGTAGGTTCTTTACCCAGAGAGTAGTGGGGGCATGGAATGCACTGCCTGTGGTAGTAGTTCAGTCGGAAAAGTTAGGGACCTTCAAGCGGCTATTGGATAGGTACTTGGATTAGGGTAGAATAATGGAGTGTAGGTTAACTTCTTAAGGGCAGCACGGTAGCATTGTGGATAGCACAATTGCTTCACAGCTCCAGGGTCCCAAGTTCGATTTCGACTTGGGTCACTGTCTGTGTGGAGTCTGCACATCCTCCCCGTGACTGCGTGGGTTTCCTCCGGGTACTCCGGTTTCCTCCCACAGTCCAAAGATGTGCAGGTTGGGTGGATTGGCCATGAAAAATTGTCCAAAATTCTATGATTAACCTAGGACAAACGTTCGGTGCAACATCATGGGCCGAAGGGCCTGTTCTGTGCTGTATTTCTCTATCTATCTATCTATCAGACAATAATCTCACCACCATTGTCAGGCCAGGGCTGGGAATTAGATAGAAAATTGGAACAAGCGCAGAGGGAGACGGCATAGAGTGGGTGATTGGCCAACGAATTGAGAAGTTCTATGCCCCAACGATGTCCACTGATGTTGTTGTTCACTGCTGTCAGATAGTCCACTCTTGTGAGGACCCACGTTCAGTAAAAGTCTGTAGTGACAGCTACTTCGAGTAATACTTGTTTACTGCTGTCAGATATCTTCTGTGGTTAGGGGTCGGTATTCCGTACAATTCTACACAGGCAGGTACTTCCAGGAATACTTGTTGACTGCTGTCAGGACGTCCTCTCTGGTGAAGGACGCATATTCCGTATAATTCTGCACTGACAGGTACTTCCAGTAATCCTTGTACATTGCTGCCAGATATCCCACTCTGGTTAGTGATCCACGCTCAGTGTGATTTCTTTCTTACTCCCACAAAATATTCCTGCTAGGTGCTGTTTTAGCACAGTGGGCTAAATAGCTGGCTTGTAATGCAGAACAATGCCAACCAATTCCCTTACCGGCCTCCCCGAACAGGCGCCGGAATGTGGCGACTCGGGTTTTTTCACATTGTAACTTCATTGAAGCCTACTTGTGACAATAAGCAATTATTATTATTCAGAGAAATTGTTTCACTAAGATCCAATCCATCATTATACAAAATCCCACTCAATATAACATCTGCTTTGATTCGTGATCCCGTGAGTTACAAATTGACATTTTTTTGTCAATTGATGAATGGGATTCAAAAATTAGATAGATTTAAAAACATTTAACTGAAGTGAATTATATCGTTTATCAGGTGTTTGTATAAGAGTGAGCACTAGATCAGCTATAATATTTTTCAATCTCAGTTTAAAATCATATCATTATCATAAAGAGAGTTACACAACGTCAATGGTGATAGTCACTTACCAGGAACACCAACAATAGCAAGGATTGAGTACAATGCTTTCTCAAACATTTGAATTGGACGATGCATTTTCAGTGTGACGTGATGTGTCCCTTCGTTCTGCAGCCAGTTTCTCTTTCTTAAACTCTGAAGTTATATATTCCCAAAGCCTTTAATTTATAGTCTGAGGATCCACCTCAGGGATATTGAGGTTGCAACATCTTTTCACTTGTGTTTATTAAAGATATGAGCGAACAGATTACGACATTAGGTTCAGTGTAAGAAAATATTACTTTTTGAGTGAGCGATCTCTTTCCAAACATTAGATGATCTAATTGTGTTGATCCCATTGAAATACTAACAATCACAGAAAGGATGCTGTCCACTGACCCACAATCAGTCTCATCTCAGGAACTCAGATTGTTGCAGTGATATCCGTCACTGAAATGAGACCATTCAGTGATTCCGTTCCAATTGCCAGTGTGTTTCTCTGGGTGGATCCACTGCAGTCTGGGATGTACCGGCCTCTTTAGCTGTGACCATTCAGTGATTCAGTTCCAATTGTCAGTATGTTTCTCTGGGTGGTCCCACTGCACTCTGGGGTTAATCTACCTCTTTAACTCTGACCATTCAATGGGCGGCAGGTGCACAGTGGTTAGCACTGCTGTCTATCATGCTGGACATCTGGGTTCGTATCCCGGTGCTGGGTCACTGGCTTGTAGAGTTTGCACTTCCTCCTCATGTCTGCGTGGGATTCACCCACACAACCCAAACATGTGCAGGGTAGGTGTATTGCCACGATAAGTTGCCCCTTTAGAAAAAATATAATTGGGCGCTCTCAATTTTTTTTAAACTCTGCTATTTCGTGATTCAGTTCAAATTGTTGGTGTATTTCACTGGGTAGTTCCACTCTACTCTGGCGTGTAGCTTCCCCTTTAACTCTGCACAATCAGTGATTAAATTCCAAATGCTCGGGTTTTTCTGAGGGCGAACCAACATAACAATTAGGGGCAGCAGGGTAGCATGGTGGTTAGCATAAATGCTTCACAGCTCCAGGGTCCCAGGTTCGATTCCCGGCTGGGTCACTGTCTGTGTGGAGTCTGCACGTCCTCCCCCTGTGTGCGTGGGTTTCCTCCGGGTGCTCCGGTTTCCTCCCACAGTCCAAAGATGTGCAGGTTAGGTGGATTGGCCACGCTAAATTGCCCGTAGTGTCCTAATAAAAGTAAGGGTTACGGGTATAGGGTGGATACGTGGGTTTGAGTAGGGTGATCATGGCTCGGCACAACATTGAGGGCCGAAGGGCCTGTTCTGTGCTGTACTGTTCTATGTTCTAATTGGGTGTCACAGTCCCTTTAACTGTGAGCAGTCAGTTCCGTGATTTAATTGGGTTCAGGATGACCATACATTTCTAATTTCAATGAATCGAATATCTGGAACTATTTAACGTCACAGTTCATTATTCCAAATCTAAATCTGATGCAACTTCTCAAACTAAGAAAGAATATTGAAACAATGAAACTCATCAGAAAATGAAATCCCTGCAGCCGATGGAAACACATCAGCTCACAGAGCAACTAACAACATATTTAGCTGTTAAAACGCATACACAGTTTTCTAACTGATACGGGCCCTCCATCTGATACACGAACTTGCATTTGGTTCCAGATGGGCCGAGATGTGGAGTGAGGGGCAGCTTTCTGGGTGACCTGTTGATTGAAGAATCTGTGGGGAGAAAAGAGGGTGAGAGGGAAATACGGTGAAAGAGAAAGAGCGTTAGTGAGAACGCGTGTGAGAGGGAAATAGCCATGGACTTAGAATAAGGGGTAGCAAATTTAAAACGGAGTTAAGAAGGAACCATTTCTCCTCAAGGGCTGTGAATCTGTGAAATTCGCCCCCGAGGGTTCGGTGGATTCCGGAACAGTGTATAAATTTCAAGAGGAGTCAGACAGATTTTTAAATCTTAATGGGTTGAAGGCTTATGGGGAACGGACAGGACGGTGCAGTTGAGGCCTACTGCTCCAAGTTCATATAATCTAAGAAATAAAGAAAGAAATACTTTAGCTGATTTCACCATCCAGTTCTTGGTCAGTGGTACTGTCGGTAACCGCTCATCAAGCACTAAAATGTGTTTATGATCAATAAGATTTTTCTGTATTAACATGAAGATCAGGAGTCATGGGGAAAAGACAGGTGAATGGAGATGAAGAACATCTATGATCGAACGGCGGAGCACGATCGATAGCCAAATTGCCTAATTCTGCTCCTATATCTTACGAACTATAAGAGGGTGAGTGAGAAAGAGGTTGAGCGAGACACATGGTGTGACAGGAAATAGGATGAGAAGGAAGAAAGGTGAGAGGGAAATGAGTGAGAGGGAAAGAGGGTGGGAGAAATAAATGTGGAAACGCGAGAATGATGCAGCGTGTCTGAGAGAAAGGGAAGAGAGGGATTAGAGGTAGAGCGAGCGAGTGGATGAGGAAGTCAGACGTGTGAGAAGAATGGTGTTAAAGAATGAGGATAATCGCAGAGAGTAGTCAACTCTCTCATAAATATCACGGAAGTGAATGAGTAAATGAGTAAATGAAGTGTGAGAGAGTGACAGAGACAGACAGAGAGAGTGGAATGGGAGAGAATGAGAGAGATTCAAAGAGGGAGCGAGTGTGAGAGAGGGAGCGAGTGTGAGAGAGGGAGAAAATGTGTGAGATGGACAGAATGAGTGAGGAAGAGAGTGTGCGAGAGAGAGAGTGTGAGAGAGGGAGAGAGTATGAGAGGGAGACAGTATGAGAGAGGGAGAGAGTGTGAGAAAGGGAGAGAGCGTGACGGAGGCAGCGAGTTTGAGAGAGGGAGGCACTGATCGAGGGGAATTGAGTTTGAGAGAGGGAGGGAGTGAGAGTCAGAGAGACTATGAAGGTTAAATCATCACCAGTCGGCGCTCCCCCTAAATGGAGAAAGTAACCTAGGGTCACCTGGGATCATGGTGGCTTTACCTTTCCTTGTATTTGTAGAAGTGCTCCTCCACTGTGCTCTCCAATTGTTCAACACCTGACTGCAAGAACAACACATCATAGATCAGATTCTCGGATTCTGGGAACGTTTAGCTCTGTCTCCGGCATGCTGCTTTACTTCTCGTCAGGCATCGAGTACTACCCTCATTTTTAGCTGTGCGAGGTGCTGCTCCAGACATGCCCTTCAGCACTTTTTATTGGCGAGTGTACATTCCCCCTGCATGGGAGTAATGATAAAGTAGACCTTATACCTGTAATGAGGTTACAGGTTGCGATGGAATACAGATGGCCCACAAGGCCTCATGCTACCTAGTTTCCTAATAATAATCGTTATTAGTGTCACAACTAGGTATATATTAACACCGCAATAAAGTTACTTTGAAAATAGGTTTCCAGATCTGTTCCAAATCTACCCGATTGCGGGCGGCACGGTAGCACAGTGGTTAGCATTGTTGCTTCACAGCGCCAGGGTCACAGGCTAAATTCCCAGCTTGGGTCACTGTCTCTGCGGAGTCTGCATGTTCTCCCCGTGTCTGCGTGAGTTTCCTCCGGGTGCTCTGGTTTTCTTCCACAAGTCCCGAAAGACGTGCTGTTCGGTGAATTGGACATTCTGAATTCTCCCTCATTGTACCCGAACAGGCGCCGGAGTGTGGCAACTTGAGGCCGTTCATAGTAACTTCATTGCAGTATTAACATAAGCCTACTTGTGACACTAATAACAATTATTATTAACCTGTCGCATATCAGGTTTGTGGCTATTTTCAATATGAAGGTAGAACAAATTAGTTCAACTTATTCGGCAAGTGGGGTGGCGGAGACGGTTCGCAGATTAGGGACAGAGTGGATCACAGAAAATAATCAACTCAGAGTGAATACAGCGCTGGTAAGTTTCAGGAGAGTTAGAGAAGGCTCAATGGCTTCCACTTTACTAGCCACAGTATTACACGTAAAACGGATGAGTTAATGGCGAGGATTGCCATGTGGAATTATGATACAGTAGCCATCACGGAGACGTGGTTGAGGGAGGGTTTAAAGTAATCTTTATTGTCACAAGTACGCTTACATTAACACTACAAAGAGTTTATTGTGAAAAGCTTTCAGTCGCCACATTCCGTCGCCTGTTCGGGAACACAGAATTCAGAATCTCCAAGTGACCGAAGAGCGCGTATTCGGAACTTGAAGGAGGAAACCGGAAGACCGGAGGAAACCCACGCAGACACAGGGAGAACTTGTAGACTCCGCGTATCCAGTGACCCAAATCGGGAATTGAAACTTGGACCGTGAAGCTGTGTCGCAACAGTGCTACCCAGAGCGGTACCGTGGTTAGATTGTCAGTTTAACATCCGACAAAAAAATCTTCAGGAGGAACAGGGGAGGGGAAAATTTAGGGACGGGCATTGCACCATTCATTAAGGAGTCAACTGCAGTTCGGAGATATGGTATATTGGGGTGGCGTTGAATGAAGCTTTGTGGGTAGAACATAGGAATAAAAAAGGGACAGCTACGTTGCTAGTTGTTAATTGTACACCCCAGATATTGAGTGGGAAATTGAGGAGCAAATATGTGCCAAATTTGCAGAAGTGTGTAATATTAATTGGGCAATTATAGTGTGCGATTTAAACTTTCCAAATATTAACTCAGCGAATGATTCTATGCAGGGCTTAGATGGAGCAGAGTTAGTAAAATTTGTATGAGATCACTTTTTAGCGCAAAATGTGAAGGGTCCAACAAGATACGGTTCAGTGCTGGACCTAATTCTGGGAAATAAAGCCGAACATGTGGTTGCTGTGACGGTGGAGGAGCATTTTAGTGACAGCGACCATAACATGGTGCAATTTAACTTTATTATGGACAACAAAATACACAAATTACAGAAATAAAAGGTCTTCAATTGGGGAGAGCCGACTTGAGTAAAATAAGGCAGAATCTGACCAAGATAGTTTGGAACAAGTTATTGGTGCGGAGATCTACAGAAGAGCAGTGGGAGGTATTCAAAGAGTAAATGCTGAGGGTACAAGTTCAACATGTTACTTCAGGTGAATAAGAAGGGGTAACAAGCCCAGTAAATCATGGATTACCAGAGATATTCAGGATACAACGAGAAGGAAGAGAGAGGTATTTAATACGTGCAAAGGGAACGAATCAACAGAGATATTAGTGTTGCGCAGAAAGTGGATGATGGAGCTTAAGAAAGCAATTAATAGAGCAAAGACGGGATTTCAGAAACCTTTAGCTGGTAAGTGTAGGGAAAATCCCAAGATATTCTATAAGTATAACCAGGGGGAAAACGTAGCTCCATTAGGGACCAATGGGGTAATCTGTAGCTGCAGCCAGAAAACATTGGTTGGGTGTTAAATCCATATTGAAAATCTGTTGTCACCCCAAGAGAATGACGAGACATATATTTTACTCGGGGAGAGAGAATATGAGGTTATTGAGCAAGTTGCCATACTGGTAGAAAGTTCCTGGCGGTGCTGGAAGCCTTAAACGAGGCGACATCTCCAGCTGCTCAAAAATTGTATCCGAGGTTACTTTGGGTGGCGAGGGAGGAGGTCGCAGGGGCCCTGATTCAATTTTGGATATTTTTCTCTGGCCACGGCAGAGGGGCCAGAGCACTGGGGAACGGCGCGTGCGAATCCACAACTTATGAAAGGTTGAAGGGATAAGACAGGGAACGACAGACCAGTTAATCTCAAATCAGTTGTGGGGAAACTGTTGGAGAACATTCTGAGGGAGAAAATCTTGGAGAGGCAAGATTTCACCAGGAATAATCAGCGTGGCGTTGTCAGAGGGAGGTCAAGGTTTACAACTTTGATTGCTTATTTGAATACGTGAATAAGTGTGTAGATGAGGATAGTGCAGTTGATGTAGTTGACATGAATTTCATCAAAATGTTTGAAACGGTCCCACATGGGGGACTGATAACGAAAGACAACGCACATGGGAGATAGGGGAACTTGATAAAATGGATTCCATGCTGGATGAGCTGTAGGAGAAAAAGGGTGAGAATGGACGGTTGCTTTATTGACTGGAAGACAGTATCCAGTGGCATAGCACAGGGCTCTGTCCTGTTCCCCTACTATATGTAACTTATGTAAATGACTTAGATGAGTATTTGGTTGTGTGTGTGCGGGGTGGGGTGGGGGGGGGGGATCAGTAAATTTGTGAAAGACACAAAGATCGGTCGGGTGGTTAACAATGAGGGTGTGTGTCTTGGGTTACAAGAATACATGGACGAGGTGGTTAAATTGGCAGAAAAGTGTCAGATGGAATTCATTCCTGTAAAGTGCGAGGCGTTACACTTTGGAAGGAGCAATTTTGACAAAGACATATTATGTGAATGGCAGCACACTGGGAAGTCCTGAGAAACAGCGGGACCTTGGGTTGTTTGTAAGTAGATTTCTGAAGGCAGAAGGACAGGGTAATATCGTGGTGGAAGAGGCATGTGGTACACTTGACTCATAAGTCGTGGCATAGAACACAAATGCAAGGAAGTCATGTTGGAGTTATATAGAACATTGGGGAGACTGCAGCTGGTGGACTGTGTGCAGTTCTGGTCGCCACATTACAGGAAGGATGTGATTGCAGTGGAGGGGGTGCAGAGGCAATTCACCAGGATGTTGCCTGGTATGGAACATTTAAGTTATGAAGAGAGTTTAGATAAGCTTGGGTTATTTTCATTGCAGCAGAGAAGACTGAGTGGCGACCTGATCGTGGTACACTAGATTATGAACGGCAGGGACAGGGTGGATAGGTTAAATGCAATTCTCCGTAATTTAAGGATTGGTCACGAAGGGACATACGTTCAAGGCAAGGGCCGTGAGGTTCACTGGAGATATCAGAAAAAAAAACTTTTTACCCAGTGGTTGGAGACGGTCTAGAATGCCTTCCCTGGGACGGTGGCAGAGGCGGGTTGACACGTTCTCTCAAAAACACATGGATGTGAACTTGACACGTCATAACCTTCGAGGATATGGGTCAAGTACTGACAAATGAGGTACGGATTGAGAGATCAGGTGTCTTTCATGCGGCGGTACAGGCTCGATGTTCCGAATGGCCTTTTCTGCACTGTATTTTTCTGTGAATCTGGTCCTGAATCTCAACAGGGCCGATGCACCGGATACTAGTCCCAATATTTTCCAGAGCCAATGCATCTACGTCAGTAATATTGGTGAGGAGGTTTTTGCGTGTTTTCTTTTTAAATCGTGCTTGTTCCCTAACCACCTGCAATAAAGCCAGTCGCGTTGTCATGTTCTTCACAACTGCTGATGAACATTGGCATTGGCCCCCGGATTACATGCTACGAATACCCCTGCCACCATCACCCAAATCATGCTTAACATGGAAGAGTGCACATTCATCAGGCTCGGAGTGGAGTGGTAGTCGGCTGGAGCTTTCCTTGCCCATGTTTCACCTGATGCTAGGCATCGTCATTGATTACATAGTTGATCCCACTAATTCGCAGGATAACTCCGCCACCTTTGTTGCGTCTGTTCTTCTGATGGAACAGGACTTACCGCAATGTGGTTACGGTTTTATGTTGTAGTAACCAATCATGGCCTAGCCTGAGGCCTGATTCAAATTGGGTATTTTAAATTAGAGAAGTCGCCGATAAAATTGGATATCCAAATTGAAGAATTGGGCATTTTGAAATCGTACTGCAGTCAAATCTCAGGAAAGCTGTTGGAATTCAGACTTGACCAATGTTAAATACACAACCAACAAAGAAGTTGCCGGAACATATCTGGGCCTGTCCCATTCAATCACCCTTCAAAGATCATCGCAGTCTACCGAGGCCCAGCAGGAGATCATCGCACCCAATTAAAATGCACAGCCCAGATCCGCAGCCCAGATCAAGCAAGACTATCCATCACCCAGAGTTTCTACTGTTACTTTACATGGGAACACGTTACGTGTAGTCCACGCCATCAGAGATGGGACAGTTGGGGCGGGCTCAGGTAGCCTGTCAAACGGCCATTAAACGGACCATTGATGTTGCGACCCCCTCTCGGGACTTCTTGCAAGAATCCAGAGGAGTGTTTGGAAAGGCGTGTAGAGAAGGGGATAAAGGTACACATCTCAGACACACTGTCAGAAAAGACTCGGTGTGTGAGGTGGCATTCACCAGACCAGAAGGAAGGAAGGAAGCAAAGAAGTGTCCGCCAGCGAGAAACACCTTTATGAAGAACGGCCAGAGGAAATCTAGTGTTCAGACCCATAGCCGACAAAGCCATGTTCTGGGTAGTATACATTAATCTGGGGTATCATCGTGTTTAATGTGGGCAATATAAAGATTCATTGTGTTAATAAATATTGTTGAATTTTGAAATTCTGTTTGTGGTTTGTTTCCTTGTAAATAAAGACAACCTCGGTAAAACATTTGAATAAGCAAACTGGTCGAAAGTACCAGAGGTTTTTCAAATATAACCACAAGATAATAAGGGGCATGGACTGGGGAAACAGGGAGCATTGCCTTACCTTAAGTGTTCGTCATGAACAGACAGAAGTTTGATATGAGGGGCAGGGGATATTGGACGTATTTGGGGAAAAACCTTTATATCCAGAGGGTAGTGACGGTCTGGAATGGACTTTCTGGGAGGATGGCAGAGGCGGGTTGCCTCATATCCTTTAATAAGTATCTGGATTATTGCGTGGCACGTCATAGCATTGCAAGCTGTGAGCCAAATGTTGGCAGATGGGATTAGGCCTGAAGGTCAGGAGTTTTTCGTGAGTAGGTGCAGTCTCGACTCCAGTGTAATATTCTGTGATTCCGAGAGGAAGCTTTAATCTGTATTTAACACCAGGATGTACTGTCCTGGGGGTGTTTGGTGAGGACTCTGTCCTAGGAGCTTTAATCTTTATCTAACCCCATGATGTACCTTTGCTGACAGTGTTTGATTTGGACAGTGTGGAAGTAACTTTCCTCCTCCGATGTGGACTACCATCGCTCAGTGTTGTATTTGGACACTGCATCTGTGATTAAGTTAATGCTTCAAGGGAACATTGATGTAGTTTACCCATTTAATCCTTTCCATCCTCATTATGTAGTCTCCTCATCACTTTCCACAAGGAAATTCCACAATTCAAAGAAGGTGGCAGATTAATTTTCAATCAAATGGACACGAAGGTGACCTGATGTGCTTAGACAAAATGGCAAGGAGAGAAAATATAAACTAAATGGCAGCAAGTTAAAATGGGAGAATCAACATGGAAACGTTTTGTACATCCATTAATGTGTGTCTCTCTCTCTTTTTCTTACTCTCACCACCTGCACCATCTGTTGATCTCTCTTTCTCTCTCCCTCTCACTCTCTCTCTCTCTCTCTGCCTGGGAATCTGTAAAAAAAAATCCACAATCATCAATCAGTTATTTAATGTGAGCAAAGCAGTGATACATTGATGTCACCGTTGGCCCCTCTCCAAGGGATTGAATCATAGAGTCATATAATTTACAGTGCAGAAGGACGCCATTCGGCCCATCGAGTCTTCACCGGCTCTTTTTTGAAAGAGCACCCGACCCAAGCCCACAGCTCCACCCTATCCCCATCACCCAGGAATCCCACCCAACACTACGGGCAATTTTGGACACGAGGGGGCAATTTAGCATGGCCAATCCACCTACCCTGCATATCTATGGACTGTGGGAGGAAACCGGAGTACCCGCAGGAAACGCACTCACACACGGGGAGAACGTGCAGACTCCGCACAGACAGTGACACAAGTCGGTATCTAACCTGGGACCCTGGAGCTGTGAAGCAATTGTGCGATCCACAATCCAACCATGCTGCTCTTAAGAACAAATTAATCTACACTCCATCATTCTACCGTAATCCATGTAACTATACAATAGCCGCTTGAAGGTCCCTAATGTTTCCGACTCAACTACTTCCACAGACAGTGAATTCAATCCCCCACTACCTTCTGGATAATGAACCGACCTCCGACATCCCCCCTATATCTTCCACCATTCACCTCAAATTTCTGTACCCTTGTAATGGTTTGTTCCACCCGAGGAAAAAGTCTCTGACTGTGTACTCTATCTATTCCTCTGATCATCTTATACACCTCTATCAAGTCGCCCCTCATCCTTCTCCGTTTTAATGAGAATAGGTCTAGCACCCTCAGCCTTTCCTCGTAAGGTCTACTCTCCATTCCAGGCAACATCCTGGTAAATCTCCTTTGCACCTTTTCCGAAGCTTCCACATTCTTCCTAAAATGAGGCGACCAGAACTGCGCACAGTACTCCAAATGTGGCCTTAACAAGGTTTTGTACAGCTGCATGATCACCTCACGGCTCGTAAATTCAATCCCTCTGCTAATGAACGCTAGCACACCATCTGCCTTCTTCACAGCTCTATCCACTTCATTGGCAAATTTCAAAGCTCTATGAACATAGACCCCAAGATCTCTCTGCTCCTCCACATTGCCAAGAACCCTACCGTTCACTGTATATTCCGCATTCATGTTTATTCCTTCAAAATTGGACAACCACACACTTTTCAGGGTTAAACTCAATCTGCCACTTCTCAGCCCAACTCTGCATCCTACTTATGTCTGTTTGCAGCCGACAAAACCCCTCCCCACTATCCAGAATTCGACCAATCTTCGTATCATCTGAAAAATTACTGACCCACTCTTCAGCTCCCTCATCCAAGTCATTGATGAAACTCACAAACAGCAGAGGACCCAGAACTGATCCCTGCGATACACCACTGGTAACTGGGCTCCAGGCTGAATATTTGCCATCCACCACCACTCACTGACTTCTATCGGTTAGTCAGTCCGTTATCCAACTGGCCAAATTTCCCACTATCCCATGCCTCCTTTATTTCTGCATAAGCCTACCATGGGGAACCTTATCAAATGTCTTACTAAAATCCATGTACACGACATCCTCTTCTTTTCTTCATCCACATGCTTCGTCACCTCCTCAAAGAAGTCAGTGAGACTTGTAAGGCAAGACCTACCCCTCACAAATCCGTGTTGACTATCCCTAATCAAGCACTGTCTTTCCAGATGCTCAGAAATCCTATCCCTCAGTACCCTTTCCATTACTTTGCCGACAACCGAAGGAAGACTAACTGGACTGTAATTCCCAGGGTAATCCCTATTCACTTTTTTGAACAGTGGCACGATATTCGCGACTCTCCAGTCCCCTGGTACCACCCCTGTTGACAGTGAGGAGGAAAAGATCATTGCCAACGGCTCTGCAATTTAATTTCTTGCTTCCCATATAATCCTTGGATATATCCCGTCAGGCCCGGGGGACTTGTCTATCCTCGTTTTTCAAAACGCCTAACACATCTTCCTTCCTAATAAGTATCTACTCGAGCTTACCAGTCTGTTTCACAATGTCCTCTCCAACAATATGGCCCCTCTCGTTTGTAAATGCTGAAGAAACGTAGTCGTTCAAGACCTCTCCTATCTCTTCAGACTCAATGCACAATCTCCCGCCACTGCCCTTGATCGGACCTACGCTCGCTCTAGTCATTCTCATATTTCTCACATATGTGTAAAATGCCTTGAGGGTTTCATTGATTCTACACGCCAAAGATTTTTCATGACCTCTCTTAGCTCTCCTAATCCCTTTCTTCAGTTCCCTTCTGGCTATCTTGTATATCTCCAGGGCACTGTCTGAACCTTGATTCCTCAGCCTTACATAAGTCTCCTTCTTCCTCTTAATAATATATTCAACCTCTCTTGTCAACCATGGTTCCCTCACTCGACCATCTCTTCCCTGCCTGACAGGGACATACATATCAAAGACACGCAGTACCTTTTCCTTGAACAAGTTCCAGATTTCACTTGCGTCCTTCCCTGACAGCCTATGTTCCCAACTTATGCACTTCAATTCTTGTCTGACAGCATTGTATTTACCCTTCCCCCAATTGTAAACCTTGCCCTTCTGCACGCACCTATCCCTCTCCATTGCGAAAGTGAAAGTCACAGAACTGTGGTCACTACCTCCAAAATGCTTCCCCAGTAACAAATCTATCACCTGCCCTGGTTCATTACAAGTACAAAATGTAATATGGCCTCCCCTCTGGTCGGGCAATCTACATACTGTGTTAGAAAAGCTTCCTGGACACACTATACAAACACCACCCCATCCAAACTATTTGATCTAAAGAGTTTCCACTCAATGTTTGGGACGTTAAATTCACCCATGACAACCACCCTATGACTTCGGCACCTTTCCAAAATCTGTTTCCCAATATGTTCCTCCACAACTCTGCTGCTATTGGGGGGGCTATAGAAAACTCCCAACAAGGTGACTGCTCTTTTCCTATTTCTGACTTCAACCCATACTACCTCAGTAGGCAGATCCTCCTAGAACTGCCTTCCTGCAGCTGTTAAACTACCTATAATTAACAATACCACCCCACCTCTTTTACCATCCTCCCTAATCTTGTTGAAACATCTATAACAAGGGAACTCCAACAACCATTTCTGCCCCTCTTCTATCCAAGTTTCCGTGATGGCCACCACATCGTAGTCCCAAGTACCGATCCATGCCTTAAGTTCCCCCACCTTATTCCAGATGCTTCTTGCGTTGAAGTATACACACTTCAACCCACCTTGCCTGCAAGTACTCTCCTTTGTCATTGTTACCTTCCCCACTGCATCACTACGTGCTTTGGCGTCCTGACTATCGTCTTCCTTAGTTGCTGGGCTACAAATCCGGTTCCCATTCCCCTGCCAAATTAGTTTAAACCCTCCCGAAGAGTACTAGAAAAGCTCCCTCCCACGATATTAGTGCCCCTCTGGTTCAAATGCAACCCGTCCTGCTTGTACAGGTCCCACCTTCCCCAGAATGCGCTCCAATTATCCTAATACCTGCAGCCCTCCCTCCTACACCATTCCTGCAGCCACGTGTTCAACTGCACTCTCTCCCTATTCCTCGCCTCGGTATCACGAGGCACCGGCAACAAACCGGAGATGACAACTCTGCCTGTCCTGGCCTTAAACTTCCAGCGTAACTCCCTTAACTGGTTTATTACCGCCTCACCCCTTTTCCTACCTCCATCGTTGGTACCAATGTGCACCACGACTTCAGGTTGCTTACCCTCCCCCTTCAGGATCCTGAAGACACGATCCGAGACATCCCTGGCACCCGGGACGCAATATACCTTCCGGGAGTCACACTCGTGACCACATAACCTCCTGTCTATCCCCCTAACCATTGAATTTCCTATTACTATTGCTTTCCTATTCTCCCATTTCCCTTCTGAGCCCCAGAGCCAGACTCAGTGCCAGAGACCTGGCCGCTAGGGCGTTCCCCCGGTAGGTCATTCCCCCCAACAGTATCCAAAACGGTATACTTGTTTTGAAGGGTAACGGCCATGAGGGATCCCCGCACTGTCTGCCTGTTAGTTTTCTTTCCCCTGACAGTAACCCAGCTACTCTTGTCCAGTACCTTAGTTGTGGCTACCTCCCTGTAACTATTCTCAATAACCCCCTCTGCCTCCCGGATGATCCGAAGTTCATCCAGCTCCAGTTCCCTAACACGATTTCTGAGGAGCTGGAGTTGGGTGCACTTTCCGCAGGTGTAGTCAGCGGGGACAGCAGTGGGTTCCCTCACCACCCACATCCTACAGGAGGATCATGCAACTGCCCTAACTTCCATCCCCTCTTACTTTGCAGAATATAGCTGCCCTGTTGACCAACTGGACCTCCACCCTCCGACTCTGCTCCCAGTCAGTTGCACTCTGTAAACTCCTGGCCCCCTTCTCGCACTTTGCGGAAATGAAATGAAAGGAGCACCTTGTCCCTCCTCACCTAAATCCCTCCGTCACCACACACTCACTGTAGCAGTCAAATGCACCAAGTTCAGCACTCCAGTGTAAACAAAGTCTGCACTGTAGCTGGATCCTTTTTATCCTGTGAATCTAGCCTCTGAAAACTGGCCTAATTCAATTAACTAATTAATAAGCTCCAGCTGCAAGTACCTAGAAGTGGAACCTTGTTAAAGCTGATTCAAAATTCACCTTCTCCTAAACCAAACATCAACTTTTAAGTTAATTAACGAAATAAAAGAAATACTAGTCTTTAGCTAAAAATGAACCCTTATACTCCCTCACTCACCAAACTCTCACTGGAGCACTCAAATGCACCAAGTTCAGCACTCCAGTGCAAACGTCAGTGAAATACTCCTCAATCGTAATCTCCAATCATGTACCAATTAACATCCACATGTGGATGGAGACAGCACGGGCCCAACGCCCGTCCATGGAGGCTGGATGCAGCTGTCCTCACCGATAACGAATTCAGTATTAAAATATCCCAATCCATCTATAGGTATGCATCCTTCAAACAGAACAGGGAGGTCTCAGCCTCCACGTTCTGGGAAGCACAGAAGGCTTTGATCAGGGGTGAAATTCCAGCTTATTCGAGCCGTTAACGGCAGGAAGAAGACATTCAAGCAGGAGGTAGTTTTGCGGTAACCCACTGCCCCAACCGTGGATCTGCTGGTGGAAAGGAAAAAGCTGCCCATGTAATTTGACCCGCGCTCCAAACGGAAGGCAGCCCACCTGCTCCGCCAGGCCCAGGGGCCTTATAACAGACATGGAGACAAGACCAGCCACTTGCTGGTGGACCAGTTCAGAAAATAGAAGGCTGTTAAATAGATAACTCAAGTTATGAACAGTAACGGTTGGATTGCAGCGGAACCAAACGAGGGCAATAGTATTTTTACGACGTTACCCGAGGACTGTGCAACAGCGAGCACGAGGAGGGGCACTGGGGAATGGAACACTTCCTCTACAGACATTATACCGGTTTTGAGGGGAGCAATACAGGAAACAAGTCCTGGAACGAGAAATGGGACTGGGCGAAACCCTGAAATGTGTCAACTCCATGCAATCAGGGAAAGCGCTGGGAGTCGTGGGTTCCAGGCAGAATTTAACAAAACATTCTCAGTAGCGCTGGCCCCGCTCCTCGGGAGATGTTCAATAACTCTCTGTTGAAACGGCCCTGCCGCCCAAGCTGACCGATGGCTCGATGTCATTGATCCCCGATAGGGCAAAGGACCGAAAAAGTCTGCATCATACAGATCCATCTCTTTCTTTCGTACTAATGCGAAAGCTCTGGCAATGGGACTGGCGACCGGCCTGCCTGGTGATTGCGGAAGATCAGACAAGGTTTGTTCAGGATAGACAACTTACAGGGAATATTAAATGTCTGCTGAATGTAATAATGATCCATCCAGGGAGAGGACATCAGAGATGATCCTCTCCCGAGTCGCTGATAAAGACATCGATCGAGCAGAATGAAGGGACCTGGTGGAGGCGCATGCACAATTTTGGTTCTGAGCGGTGTCCACCACGTGGGTAGAGCCCCTGTACAGCGCTGCTATCGCGAGTGTACAGACAAACGCCACCATCGACAAGTACATCCGGCTGCACAGGGGAACAAGGCAGGGCGCCCGCTTCTCATGCTCATGTATAGATGTAAATATTAATTAGCATTGGAGCCACAGTCACAGTTATGGTGACAGTGAGGGGCGCAAATCTTGTTAGTTCCTCTTGTTTGTTATTATTACAGGTGTTACATTGCCTATTGCAGGTGAAACCTGTTTCGCTTTTTCTGCATCTATAGCTCTAAGAACAAAGAACAACGAAAAGTAAAGCACATTAACAGGCCCTTATGCTTTCCATCCCTCGCCGACCATGCTGCTCATCTAACGTAAAAACATCTACACTGCCAGAGTCCGTATCCCCCTACTCCCATCCTATTCATTGATCTCTCAAGCTGCTCCTTAAACGTCACGCTCGCACGTGGTTCGAGCAGTTCCTCCAGCAGCGAGTTCCAGGCACCCACGACCCTCTGTGCAAAACACTTTGCTTACACATCTCCAACCAACTTTGCCCCTTGCACCTGAAACTTCTGTCCTCCGATAATTGACTATTCCACCCTGGGAAATAGCTTCTGTCTATTCACTCTGTCCATGACCATCAGAAATGTGTAGATTTCTATCAGATCGCTGCTCAACCCACGTAGTTCCAGTGAGAACAAACCGAGTTTATCCAATCTGTCCTCATAGCTAATGCCCTCCAAACCAGACAGCATTATGGCAAAGCTATTCTCCACCATCTCCTAAGCCTTTCCATCGCTCTGATAATGTGTTGACCAGAATAGAAAACTATATTCCCAGTGCGGTCAAACTAAGGCTGTAAAGAGCTGCAGTCTGACATGTCGATCTTGGTACTCAGTGCCCAGGATGACGGGAACAAGCATTCCGTATGCCGTTTTGACGTCCTTCTCCACCTGCCTTGCCACTTTCAGAGACTTGTGGATCTTTAGAACTAGATTGCTCTCCCTGTCAATAACGTTAAGGAGACTGCCATTTACTGTATATATTCCGCTTGTATTAGTTCATTCAAAATGCATTACCTCGCATTTGTCCGGATTGAACTAATCCTGCCATCTCTCCATATTCCTCATCACTATCCGCAATTCCACCAACATTTGTGCCGTCTACAAAATAACCAATAAGACCAGTTACACTTTGCTACAAATCAGTTGTATATGTCACAAACTGGAAATGCCCCGGCACTGATCCTTGCGGAACACTGCTAGTCACAGCCCTCCAATCAGAAACGCACTCTTCTACTTCTACCATCTGTCTTCTGTGATCGAGCCAGTTCTGTATACATGTGCCAGCTCACTTCTGATTCCGTGTGACTTCGCCTTCAGTAACAGTCTGCCATCCGGGACCTAGTCCAAAACGTTAATGATGTCCATGTAGACAACATACAATGTCCTACCTTCATCAATCATCTTTCCCACTACCTCGAAATACTCGATAAAATTAATGGGACACGACATTATCTTCATCAAACCGCGCTGCCTCTCGCTAATGAGTGCGTTTACGTCGAAATAGGAGTAAATCCTGTTTCGAAGAATCCTCTCCAATAATTGGCCTGCCACTGAAAGAAGGCTCAGCGGCCAGTAATTTTCTGGATCCTTGGGACCCAACATTGGCTATTCTCCAGTCCTTTAGGACAGGGTTTTTGAAACTTAGGGTCGCCACCCGCAGGTGGGTCGCGGGTGGGTTTCGGAAGACTCGTGGAGTGATCGGTTGTGGCTTTCCCGATTGCGGAAAGAAGTTCACAATGCTACGCCAATCGGGGACCGCCCTCCTTCGGCATTCTTACAAGCCAGGTGTGGCATTGGGAACTACTTCCCGGAATCGGGAACGCCACAATCGATCACTCCACGACCCTCCCGACCCTGCGGGTCGCGACCATGAGTTTGAAAGACCTTGATTTGAAGTGATCACAGTGGATAGACAATGGCAAACATTCAAGGGAAACATGGAGAAACTCGAGCGTTCATCCCTGTCTAGCACAAAAGGCAAATTGGCAAGAGGGTCAATCCATGGCTTACGAAGGAAATGCGGAATCCAAGGAAGAAGAATACAGATTGGCCAAGAAAAATAATCGGTCTGAAGATTCGGAGCAGTATAGATTTCAGCAAAGAAGGATCAATGGATTTATTAAGAAGGGGGAAAATACAGTACGAATGTAAGGTTGCAGGGAACACAAAGATTGACACTCAGAGTTTCTCAATATATGTTAAGAGAAAGAGTTTGGTAAAGACAAATGTCGGCTCCCTACATACAAAAGTAGGGGAATGCATAATAAGGGAAAATGAAATGGCTGAGCAATTGAAGACATACTGTGGTTCAGTCTTCACAAAAGAGGACACAAATCAAATACCAGGAATGTTGGGAATGAAAGAGTGAGAGGCCAGAACGGAGGGAGATCAATATTAGTAGAGGAATGGTGCTGGGAAAATTGATGGGATTGAAGGCGGATAAATTTCCCAGGGCCTCATAATCTGCATCCCAGAGTACTTAAGGAGGTGGCTCTAGAAATGATGGTTTGCTGATCACCTTCTAGCATTCTATAGCCTCTGGAGAAGTCCATGCAAATTGGAGGACAGCTAATATCATTCGAATATTCAAAAAAGGAGGGAGATAGAAAATAGGGAATTGTATACCAGTGAACCTAATATCGGTCGTGTGGAAAATTCTTGAATTCATTATCAATTACTTTTTTGCGGACCGTTGAGAAAGAAGTTTAAGGATCAATCAGAGTCAGTATGCATTTATGAAGTGGAAATCATGTTTGATACATCTGTTGGAATTCATTGAAGGTGTAACCAGTACAGTTGATAAGGAGAAGCCAGTCCATGTGGTATATTTAGGCTTTCAGAAAGCGTTTGACAAATTCCCGTATGAGAGGTTATTTTCAAGATTAAAGCCCATGAGATTGGAGGAAGTGTATTGAGGTGGGTAGAAAACTGGTTGGCAAAGAGGAAACAAAGTGTAAGAATTAATGCATCCTTTAAAAATTGTCAGACAGTAACTAGTGGGTAGCCACAGGGATCAGTACTGGGACACCAGGTATTCACAATATATATGTATTGTTTAAATGAGGAAACAAAATGTAACATCTCAACGTTTGCAGCTGATAGCAGGTTGGTTGGGAGGGTGAACTGTGAGGAGAATTCAGCGATTCTACAGCATGATCTGGACAAATAGGGCGGCGAGTGGACAAATCAGTGGCAGATGCGGTATAATTTAGATAAGTGAGAGGTTATTAACTGTGAAGCAAAACCAGGAAGGCAGATTGCTACCTGTATGGGACAAAGATAGAGGAACAGAGAGGAAAAGAGGGACACAAGAGAAGGGGACCCAGTGAGCGAGAGGGAGGGCGTAGAAAGAGTAGTACCGACAGAGACAGGGACACAAAGACAGGGAGAGAGATGCATTAAAAATAGAGGGAAAGAGAGAACGGCATAGAGAAAGTGTTGACAGAGAGAGGGGAACACAGAGAGAACGAGGGATACGTAGAGAGAGGGATACAGACAGTGATATGGTGACAGAGAGAGAGATGACATGGAGAAAGTGAGCAATCCGAGTGGTCCAGATGTGAGGCGTTCACTGAATAAAGGTGTGAATGGGGAGGACTTGAGTGGGTAAGGGCCTGAGGGTGCGTTGGCGTGAAAATGTGGCAGGTGCGGGGGTCAGGAGCTGAGTGGGTGAGGACGTGGGGTGGGTCAAGACATGAGGGGGTCAAGATGTGAGGCAGTCAGTGCATAAGAGTGTGGGTGGATTAGGCATTGAGGAGTGAGGTGCTGAAGTTGTAAGGGGGTGAAGCCGCGACGGGAGGGGAGAGGATATGAAGGAGTCATGACGTGAGCCGGTCAAAACAAGCGGCCGTGCGAGGGTCACCACATGGGGGTGTGAGAGGGTCAGAAGACGCGGTCGTGAGGGTGTCACACATGAGGGCGTGACAGGGTCAGTACATATGTATGATGGCTTGAGGCTGTTGGAGGTGAGCGTATCAGGCCGTAACGGTTATGTGGCGTGAGGGAGTCAGGTCGTGAGTGGTTCAGGATTTGACGGGATCAGGACGTGATTGAGTCAGGAAATGCGGGCATCAGGAAGTGTGGTGGTTAGGACATCAGGAAGTCAGGAATTTAGGTGTGAGAATGTGATTGTGTGATAACGTGAGGGCTTCAGCACATCAAAGTGTGGAAACGTTAGGCTGTCAGGATATGACGGTGGCAGTATTTCGGGGAATCAGGACGTGAAGGGATGAGTATGTGAGGGTGAGAGTGAAGGGACGTGAGGGAGTCAATTTGTGAGGCAAAGGGGCATGAAGCAGCCAGGATGTAAGACTACCAGGGCACGAGGGAGTCAGGACGTGAGGGAGTCAGGACGTGATGGTATGAATATGTGATTGGATGAGGGTGTGCAGTTTTCAGGGTGAAGGTGTGTGGATGTGATGGTGTGATGGGGTGATGGTTTAAGCGTGTAAGTTTCTGAGAGTGTGGTGGTGTGAGGGTGTAAGATGTTAGTGTGAGGGTGTGAAGGTGTGAGGGTTTGAAGGCGTGATGATGAGGGTCAGATGGTTTGAGTGTGTGAGAGTTTGAGTGTGGGAGGGAATGAGTGTGTGAGGGTGTAAAGATGTGAGAGTATGACGGTGTGACTGTGTGAGGGTGTGTGGGTGTGATGGTGTTGCTACTTTTATTAACAAAGCGCAGCAGCGGATATGTTTCTTTTGTTGACCAAATAACCACATAACCAGTATGTGAGTTAAAAAGACAGTTTATTATTAAACACAATGCACATCTCTCTGTGCAATGATACACGCGGCTGCGCATTAAACTGCACTGATTAGCTAAGATGACCTTTACTGAACTTCTGGATGACCGGCTCTGAGCGGGTAGGTAAGGCCTTTATCTGAGTCACCACGTTTGTCGGCTGGAAATCGTCAGGTTCATCTCTGCTGCAGCTCGTCTCTCTCAGGATAGCGATCGTGGTGTTGAATTTCGTTGGTCGTTATGCTGCGAGTGGTGTGGGCACAGGCCTGTGCCTAAAGTGATCAATCCCTTGTGCGCAGGGCCTCTTGTCCTTCTGCTCTTTCGCGCCCATTGGAGCGGGGTTAACTGAGGATCCAATGGACCGATAGGCTCTCGATCACTCTAATCGATACTAGCCATTTCGTGGCAGGTACCTGGATAGCTGGGCGGGTCCTAGTTACCATTGTTCCAAGTACGTGTGCCTTTCCAAATATGAGGAGGTGGCGCCAGAGAGTCTGCTCGTGTTGCGATTCCTTAATCTGAGACTATTGTCATGCGACAATCGGTGATTGACCTTTAATAGGTTCAAGTTTCAGTTCGGCCTGGTTTTCCTTTGCACAACACACAGGGGCTGTGTACTATCTGCTACCCAACTTGACCACAATTCCCTTTCTCCTTTGCTGGCGTCCATTTTAGGCAGACAGAATGGTGTGAGTTTTTGATCGTGTGAGGTTGTGACGGTGTGGTGGCATTAAGGTGTGACGGTTTGAGGGTGTGAAGGCGTAAGGGTGTGGGTGTGATGGTGTGGTGTGGTGGTATAATGGGAGTGTCCCTTCAAGAAATGTTATGTCTTATAACATAGCTTCAGTGATGTAATTGAGTGGGTGGAACTGGACTTTGCCTCGAAGAGTTGCTTTGCGCTTGTTCTGGTGGCTCTGAATTTATTGCATACGATTTGACGTTTTGACTGCTGTATTCAGACAGAGAAGAATCTGGAGTATCTCTCTACCTTCAGTTTAAAAGCTGTTTCCCGATTACTTGATAACTTGAAAATAAATAATTGCTTCCTGGAAGTAATTGAACCTGCTGTTTTGAAAAGGAAACAAGAGTGCATACCACTTCTTGAATGCTGTGTGCACAAACTTTCCGGTTTGTGGCATCTTGTTATTAAATTGGAATAGCTTAATGGGAAATTAATTAAGGGTTATAGGTAGAATCCTGAAACTCTGTGGGGTATTGATGTTTGGAGATGATAAAAATGCTTACTGTGTGTGTTAAGAAACTGTTTGAGTAAACATTGTTTTTGATTGAAAGTGTTTCAGGCTTCTGTTGAATAACACCTGAAAGGCAAGCCCTTGTATTCATCGTACCCAAAAAAAAATTTAAAAACAGTTATTGGTCAAGTGCACTCGTCGATATACATTGGAGTTTTCTAAATCCTGGTCCATCACAAATTGGGGGCACTTCCGGGATAGAAGCCTATCCTTCGTGATCCTTCGTGAACTTAAAGACAGTGAGTGGTGAGCATATTTGTCTTGGCTTTACAGTCGTGAATTCCAGTTTATGTAGGGAATGTGTTGTGGACAATGGCTCTTTCAAAGGATCTGAGGTTTGTGGTGTTGGAGAAGATCACACGCAATATCTTACAAACAGAGACTTAAAAAAGGCTTTTAGATTTGGTAAAATTATTACAGTTAACCCAGCCTGATATAAAACGAAGAGGTAATTGTGGTGGCAGTAGGGCATTTAAAATTGCCTGAGACACAGTCAGAATCATTGATAATGGCAAGAATTCAATTACACATCAAGGGGCTTCAACATGAAAAAATAATTAAACCAGCTTGAAAACAAAATGAGGGAACAAGGAAGAAAGGGAGGTACAGATCAGGGAAAAAGAAAAAGAGAGAGAGGAAAAAGAAAAGGAGAGGGAAGAAAGGGGAAAAGAGAGACTTTGATCATTAGGAAATGGCCACGAAACATGACAGTTGGTTAAAATTGGCGAACGTAAAGGAAAACGTACAGTTGGAAGAGAGTGATGAGGATAGTGAGAAAGAGTGCCATAGTCAAAGGCTTGTTGAGGATTTATTTAAATATGTCCAAGCATTGCCAAGGTTTGATACCAAGAAGGCATAAGCTTATTTTCAGTTCATTTGAGAACGTTGCTAAACAAATAAAATGGCAGAGAGCATCTGGGCATTACTGAGTGAAACGCATTTTGTAGGAATAGTTCGTGAAGTGTTTGCATTACTGTCAGAGGAGGTATCTGGGACGTATGAGGAGGTGAAAAATGCATGATAGGTGCATATGTACACTAGTGCAATATGTACAACACCAGGTTAAAGTCCAACAGGTTTGTTTCAAATCACTGGGTTTTGGAGTACTGCTCCTTCCTCAAGTGATGGAGCAGTGCTCCGAAAGCTCGTGATTTCAAACAAACCTGTTGGTGTTGTAAGACTTCTTACTGTGTTCACCCGAGTCCAAATCCGCCATCTCCACATCATGGCGACAGACTATGGTTCAGAAATTTAAAGATAGAATTTGGTCAAATACACATGGAGTTTGAAAGGATCAACGAGAGTAATTTTCATAGGTGGATAAGGGGTTTGAAAATTGACCAAACGAATGAAGCTCTCAGAGAAATGATAATTTCGGAGGCTTTTGAAAATTCAATTGCTGAAGTAGTGAGAAATCATGTGGAAGAGCAGAGGGTTAAAACTGCGAAGTTAGTAGCAGAAATAACAGATTATTATGAATACGTTCTTAAATCAAATTTTGGTTTCCAAAATCAGTTCAACGTGTGAGGGATAGAAACTGAGGAAGAGATAAATCTTCAGAGGCAAAGGTGAAGGGGATCTGATCGAGATAATAACGAGAGCGTACCTCGGATGAAAAAGGAAATCCAGGAGGGTGGAAGAGAAATGGCAAGTGTCAGATGTTTTTACTGTAATAAACTAGGCCATGTAAAATCGCAATGTTGAGAGTTGAAGAAAAGCACTGGTAAGGATGATGTGGCAAAACATGATAAGCCAGTGGTAAGATATGAGGAGTACCGTAGTTTTGGAGGCATGTAGCCAGAAACGTTGGTAATTTGTGGAATTCAGGGTGATAAGAGTAGTGTTCCATTATAAAAGGAATACAGTTTATGTTGGGTAATAATATAGCTGGATGGTAGGTAGTAGTGATGCCTACTGTGGTTGGTAAGCTGGTGGATAATCAATCAACTGAAGTGTTGAAGGACGAATATCCTGGAGTTTTTCCGGATTATGCAGCAACAAGGTCGCAAAGTCACAGGTTAAGACAAGACGAAAAATCAAAGAGTGAAGATAAAGCTGAAGTTCAATTACAGAGAAACAAATTTTGTTCAGATGGTTGGTAAAAGAGCAAGAACATAAAAACACGTGGAGCATGAGGCGAATAATTTTATTTCAGGAAAATGAGCGTCCTTACAACAGAAAGATATAGAATAAAACGAATGGATCCGAAAGCATACATGGAAGAGGAATCTGATTGTATAGCAGAATGTTATAACCTTAAAAATGATGTCGTAATGAGAAAATGGAGATCTTTACATTTGCACGCGGCTGCAAAGCGGGCAGAAGCTCATCAAATGATATTGCCGGTAGGGTATATAAAGTAAGTGTTGCGAGTAGCACATAAGGTACGAGTAGAGGTCATTTGAGAGTAAGGAAAACCCGAGCTAAAATACAAAAACCTTTTTATTCGCCTGGACTACATAGAGATGCAGTTAAATTTGTCGATAATGTCACACATGTCAAGTGATAGGGAAGCCTCATGCGGTGACAAGACCAGCACCTTAGTACCCATTCCAGCATTTGAGGAACATTTTACAAGGGTCTAAATTTATTGCGTGTGAAGACGTCCTCAAAGGAAACGTGGGAATCAATGTATTTTAACTATAATGAATCTGTCGACTAGCTTCCAGACGTCATTGCAGTGCGCAATATTACAGCGCAAAAGATTGTGGGGGTGTTACTTAAATACTTTATTAGATGTGGATTACCCACAGAAATGCAATCGGATCAAGGATCACATTTAACCCGCAAGGTTATTCATAGAAGTCATGGATAGCTTCGGAGTAAAACAATGTATGTCAACTGCGTACATCCCGAATCGCAGGGAGTGTTACACCGGTGCCATCAGACATTAAAGACAATGTTGAGGGCTTATTGCGGCGATTATCCAGAGGACTGGGATGAAGGAATTCCATTCGTAGTGTTTGCACTTCGGGATGTACCTAATCAGTCGATGAAATTAAGTCCTTTTGAACTAATATCTGGTCATGATGTAAGAGGACCACTTAAATTGATTAAGGACAAATTGGTGAGTGAGCAGTCTAAAATTATATTATTGGGTTGTGTCGAAATTCCAGGAACATAAGAACGACGAGCAGGAGTCGGCTTTCTGCCCATTCGATCCTGGTCCGCCATTCAATGAAGTCATGGCTGATCTTTTGTTGCCTCAGCTCTACTTTCGCGCCCGAACACCATGACTCCTTTTTTCCTTTCTTGCTCAAAAAACAATCTATTTTTATCTCGAAAACAAAAATGAAGGAAGCTCATCTGCTTCACTGGGCCGGGAATTCCATAGATTCACAACCCTTTGTGTGATGATGTTCGTCCTGAGCTCAGTCCTCTGTCTACTTGCCCTTGTTTTGAGGCTATTCCCCCTCGTTCTGCTTTCATTTGCCAGCGGAAACAATCTCTTGTATCTATCCTATCTGCTCCCATCACAATTTTACATGTTTTCATAACCCCCACCCATGCATCCTTCTAAATTTCAACGAGTACAGTCCCAGTCTATTCAAACTCTCCTCATAATCCTACCCCTCAACTCTGAGATTAACATGTTCAATCTCATCTGCACATCCTCCAGCGTCAGTACACACTTTCTCTATTAAGGAGAGAAAAACAGCAGCATGTTTTAATATCTTATCATTTTAATAATAATCTCTTTTGCTGTCATTCCTCCCAAAATGGATTACATCACATTTGTCAACATTGTAATCCTTCTGCCAGACCCGAGCCCACTCACCTAAACTATCCAAATCTGTAGACTTCCAGTATGCGCTGCACTTTTTTCTTTACCACGCATCTTCGTGTCGTCTACAAACTTGGACACATTGTACTTGGCCCCCAACGCCAAATCATCGATGTAAATTGTCAACAATTGTGGGCCGAATAACTGATCCCTGAGAAACAACATTAGCTATTGATTGCCAACCAGAGAAACACAGAGAAATAACAAATCGCTGGCTTTGAAAGCAGACCAAGCAGGACAGCAGCACGGATCAATTCCGGTGCCAGTCTCCCCGAACAGGCGCCGGAATGTGGCGACAAGGGGCTTTTCACAGTAACTTCACTGAAGTCGACTTGTGACAATAAACGATTTTCATTCTCATTTCATTTCACTCATTAACTCGCACACGTTGCTTTCTATTAATTAACCAATCCTCCAAACATCCTACTACGTTACATTTACCGCCATGCATCTTTATCTTATGAAGAAATCTTTTCTGTGGAAGCTTGTCAAAAGCTTTCCGGAAATCCAGATACATCACAGCCATTGGATCCCCGTTGTTTAGATTCAACATCCTTAACAACACCAATGTTATTCCTCACTACTGCCCGGATGTCTTCCTTAAATAACAGAGCTGCACCACCCATCTTACCATTCAGTAAGTTTTTCAGAATACTTTGAAGCCCTTGGATATTTAACTCCGAGTCGTGACCATCATTTAACCATGTTTCAGTAATGGCCACTAAATCGTAGTCATTCACGATGATTTGCGCCATCAACTCATTTACCTTATTCCAAATACTGCGAGCACTCAGGTAAAGTACCCTTATGTTGGCTTTTAAATCTCAACACCTCGATGTGTAACTTCTCCTAAATAATTTTTACTTATAACTTTACTCCTGATTTTCAGTATCGTTGAACCCACATCTTCATGTAATAACATGCTGCGTCGCTTTCTGTTTATGTTTGTACTTCCCGTTTTTATTCCTTTTACTATTACTGGGCCTATTCACTGAGCTCCCCTCAGTCACTGTACCCTTTTCTGTGGCCTTATTTTATTTTTGACTATGGCTTCTCAGCCTTACATTTTCCACCTTACTTCCTTTTATTTCTGTCCCAGTTTTACTTCCCACCGACTACCTGCATCGGTCCCCATAAAATGGGGAATGTTGTTCCGATATAACAACATCCATATAGACGTAACCTTTTAAAAATGGCACAGGATAACAAAGAGATTGAGAGTATGCTTAAAAATGGCATAATTGAAGTGGGTTGCAGCCAATGGAGCTCACCCCTGGTGATGGTAACTAAACAATACGGCGCCCAATGGTTGTGTGCAGACTATCGAAAGGTGCATGCAGTTAAAAGAACGGGCTCTTATCCTATCCCACGTTTGGCGGATTGCATTGAGAAAGTGGGACAATCTGCTTTTATTTCCAAATTGGATTCACTGAAAATTCACTAGCAGGTACCTTTATCTGAAAGGGCGAAGGGAATTTCAGCTTCTGTGACTCCAGGTGGCATATACCAGTTGAACGTTATGTCATTTGGCATGAAATACACCCCAGCAGCATTTCAATGGTTGACTAATACAGTTGTTTCAGGATTACCAACTGTGTGGTATACATCGACGATCTGGTAGTTTTCAACCAGACATGGAAAGAACATTTAAAACATCTGACGGAGTTATTCGATCGACTTCAGGAGGCGGGTTTGGTGATAAACCTAGCCAAAAGTGAATTTGGAAAAGCCCAAGTCACTTTCCTTGACCATGAAATCGGACGGGGTCGAATGGTCCCATGAGATGTGAAAACAAAAGTTATTTGGGAGTTTCCGATACCCGTGACATGACGGGAAATAATGCGGTTTCTTGGTATGACTGGATTTTGCCGGAAATTTTGACCAAGTTTTAGCAGTGTGGTCACTCCACTGACAGACTTGCTCAAGAGGCATAACAAATTCCAGTAGACAGCAGAGTGTCAACAGACATTGGACGGCCTGCAGGCTGTGTTAACCACTGCTCCTGTGTTGGTCATCCCAAATTGAACCAAACCATTCAAAGTAGCTGTTGATGCGAGTGATGTGGGCGTAGGTGCGGTGCTTCTACAAGATGACGACGAAGGGCTGGAGCGGCCTATTGGTTATTTTTCAAAGAAACTGAATTCTCACCAGACAAAGTATTCGACGATTGAGAAGGAGAGTTTCAGTTTGGTGCTGGCTTTGCAACATTTTCACATCTATGTGACCAGCAATCCATCTGACACCTTTGTATATACTGATCATAACTGTTTGACGGTTTATGGAGCGATCCCGGTATAACGATGCAAGGCTGTATCGCTGGAGTTTATTGTTACAGCCATTTCATTTAAAAATAGTACATGTGACAGGGCGGGAAAATGTGACAGCCGATGCTTTGTCACGAATATGATGAATGGAAGGATTTCGGATGGAGGAAGAAGAACGGGAAATATGGAGCTTATTATTATGCCTGTTTGCCTGTGTTTTTTTAACGTAAAAGTATATTTACTGTGTACATTTCTTCGTGGATGGTTCAAAAGTCAAAAATGAAAACATCTTGAAGCTGATTGAAAATTTATTTTTTCTTGGGAGGAAGTGTCAAGTGAGAGTGCCTTTAAGAATTGGATGTTTAAGAAATGTACCTTTAAGAAATGAAGGTGATCATATTACAGAAGTGATGTCACGGGGGGGGGGGGGGAGCTGAGCTCACTTATGCATTCTGGGGTTTTTGGTTTCAATTGGAAGAAAGCTTTGGTGTGGCTCTGAGCTGCATTGCTTGTGATCTCTGCCATCAAGGGCTATCACTTCATCATTTGGTTAAATCGGAATTTTAAAAATCTCTCAGTATTGAATGTAAATCTAATGTGCTTCTGTTTGAATGATGTATTAAGTCTTTTGGATGTGTAAAGGAACAGTTTGCAGGGTTGGGTCGGGGTATCTTTGAAGTAAGGGGTGTTAAGAGATCCAATGTTTATTTAAAATGATAATTTGAGTCCATGGAATAATCATTGTTTTGTTTTAAAAACCAAGTGTCGATAATTTCACACTACACCTGGGGAACAAGCCGTGGGCTTCAAAAGCAACATTCCATTAAAGGTAGCGATAGGTTGAACTTCAGGATCCATTTGGGGGTTCTGAAAACACCTCTCACATAACAATAGTGATCACAATTCCGGAAGTTTTAGAATACTCATGGACAAAGACGAGAGTGGTCCTGAAGGAAGAGTGCTAAATTTGGGAAATCCAACTATATATTTAAGTGGGATGGCAGGGAAGGCAGTGCAATGTTCCTGCTGCAGGATGTTTGAGGTGAGGGATGCCGTTAGTGTCCCTGCTGATTTTACCTGCAGGAAGTGCAGCCAGCTCCAGCTCCTACAATATCGAGTTATGGTACTGGAGCTGGAGTTGGATGAACTTCGGATCATTCGGGAGGCAGAGGTGGTCATAGATAGGAGCTTCAGGGAAGTAGTTACACCAAAGACTGGAGATAGATGGGTAACTGTAAGAGGGACTGGGAAGAAGCAGTCAGTGCAGGGACCCCCTGCGGTCATTCCCCTGAGTAACAAGTATACCGTTTTGGATACTTGTGGGGGGGGGGGGGACTTACCAGGGGTAAGCCATGAGGTACGGGACTCTAACACGGAGTCTGTCCCTGTTGCTCAGAAGGGAAGGGGGGAGAGGAGCAGAGCATTAGTAATTGGGGACTCAATAGTCAGGGGCACAGATAGGAGATTTTGTGGGAGCGAGAGAGACTCACGTTTGGTATGTTGCCTCCCAGGTGCAAGGGTAAGTGATGTCTCGGATAGTGTATTTCGGGTCCTTAAGGGGGAAGGGGAGCAGCCCCAAGTCGTAGTCCACATTGGCACTAACGACATAGGTAGGAAAGGGGACAAGGATGTCAGGCAGGCCTTTAGGGAGCTGGGATGGAAACTCAGAGCGAGAACAAACAGAGTTGTTATCTCTGGGTTGTTGCCCGTGCCACGTGATAGTGAGATGAGGAAGAGGGAGAGAGAGCAATTAAACACGTGGCTACAGGAATGGTGCAGGCGGGAGGGATTCAAATTTCTGGATAACTGGGGCTCTTTCTGGGGAAGGTGGGACCTCTATAGACAGGATGGTCTACATCTGAACCTAAGGGGCACCAATATCCTGGGGGGGGAGATTTGTTAGTACTCTTTGGGGGGGCAGAGCGAGGGAACCGTGCTTTACCAAAGAAGTGGAATCTCTTGTTAAGAGGAAAAAGGAGGCCTATGTGAAGATGAGGCGTGAAGTTTCAGTTGGGGCGCTTGATAGTTACAGGGAAGCGAGGAAGGATCTAAAGAGAGAGCTAAGACGAGCAAGGAGGGGACATGAGAAGTCTTTGGCAGGTAGGATCAAGGAAAACCCAAAAGCTTTCTATAGGTATGTCAGGAATAAAAGAATGACTAGGGTAAGAGTAGGGCCAGTCAAGGACAGTGATGGGAAGTTGTGTGTGGAGGCTGAGGAGATAAGCGAGATACTAAATGAATACTTTTCGTCAGTATTCACTCAGGAAAAAGATAATATTGTGGAGGAGAATGCTGAGACCCAGGCTATTAGAATAGATGGCATTGAGGTGCGTAGGGAAGAAGTGTTGGCAATTCTGGACAAGGTGAAAATAGATAAGTCCCCGGGGCCTGATGGGATTTATCCTCGGATTCTCTGGGAAGCCAGGGAAGAGATTGCTGAGCCTTGGGCTTTGATTTTTAGGTCATCATTGGCTACAGGAATAGTGCCAGAGGACTGGAGGATAGCAAATGTGGTCCCTTTGTTCAAGAAGGGGAGTAGAGATAACCCCGGTAACTATAGGCCGGTGAGCCTAACATCTGTGGTGGGTAAAGTCTTGGAGAGGATTATAAAAGATACGATTTATAATCATCTAGATAGGAATAATATGATTCGGGATAGTCAGCATGGTTTTGTGAAGGGTAGGTCATGCCTCAGAAACCTTATCGAGTTCTTTGAGAAGGTGACTGAACAGGTGGACAAGGGTAAAGCAGTTGATGTGTATATATGGATTTCAGTAAAGCGTTTGATAAGGTTCCCCACGGTCGGCTATTGCAGAAAATACGGAGGCTGGGGATTGAGGGTGATTTAGAGATGTGGATCAGAAATTGGCTAGTTGAAAGAAGACAGAGAGTGGTGGTTGATGGGAAATGTTCAGAATGGAGTTCAGTTACGAGTGGCGTACCACAAGGATCTGTTCTGGGACCGTTGCTGTTTGTCATTTTTATAAATGACCTAGAGGAGGGCACAGAAGGATGGGTAAGTAAATTTGCAGACGACACTAAAGTCGGTGGAGTTGTAGACAGTGCGGAAGGATGTTGCAGGTTACAGAGGGACATAGATAAGCTGCAGAGCTGGGCTGAGAGGTGGCAAATGGAGTTTAATGTGGAGAAGTGTGAGGTGATTCACTTTGGAAAGAATAACAGGAATAAGGAATATTTGGCTAATGGTAAAATTCTTGGGAGTGTGGATGAGCAGAGGGATCTCGGTGTCCATGTACATAGATCCCTGAAAGTTGCCACCCAGGTTGATAGGGTTGTTAAGAAGGCCTATGGTGTGATGGCCTTTATTGGTAGAGGGATTGAGTTCCGGAGCCATGAGGTCATGTTGCAGTTGTACAAAACTCTAGTACGGCCGCATTTGGAGTATTGCGTACAGTTCTGGTCGCCTCATTATAGGAAGGACGTGGAAGCTTTGGAACGGGTGCAGAGGAGATTTACCAGGATGTTGCCTGGTATGGAGGGAAAATCTTATGAGGAAAGGCTGATGGACTTGAGGTTGTTTTCGTTAGAGAGAAGAAGGTTAAGAGGTGACCTAATAGAGGCATACAAAATGACCAGAGGGTTAGATAGGGTGGACAGCGAGAGCCTTCTCCCACGGATGGAGTTGGCTAGCACGAGGGGACATAGCCTTAAATTGAGGGGTAATAGATATAGGACAGAGGTCAGAGGTGGGTTTTTGACGCAAAGAGTGGTGAGGTCGTGGAATGCCCTACCTGCAACAGTAGTGAACTCGCCAACATTGAGGGCATTTAAAAGTTTATTGGATAAGCATATGGATGATAAGGGCATAGTCTAGTTTAGATGGCCTTTAGTTTTTTCCATGTCGGTGCAACATTGAGGGCCGAAGGGCCTGTACTGCGCTGTATCGTTCTATGTTCTATGTTCTATGTTAATAAATGTTTATAGCGAGTGAGGAGTGAGGCAAAAGCTGCCGTGCTCCATATCCCCAGGTTCGAATCTGGCAAATTAAAGCCGCTTTCAAACTCTCGATTTGTCATATTGGTTCAATGCATCTCAAGACACTTCAGGAACGTGGCCCTGCGGAGTTTGAGGAAATTTATTTTTATCCAGAGAGTGATGACGATCTGTACTGCACTGCCTGAGAGGGTGCGACAGGCGGTTTGCCTCACCTCCTTTCAAAAATACCTAGGTGAGCACTTGGCCTGTCTTAACATTCGAGCTATGGGCCAATTTCTAGCAAATGGGATTACGGTAAGGTGATCAGGTGCCTTTGCTGCAGCGTGCACCCTCCATAAGACCAAAAGACCATAAGATACAGAAGCATAATTCGGCCCATCGAGTCTGGTCCGCCATTTTATCATGGCTGATATTTTTTCATCCCCATGTTTCTGCCTTCTCCCCATAACCCCTGACCCATTTTAATCAGGAACCTAGCCACCTGTGTCTTAAAGATACTCAGTGATTTGGCCTCCAGAGCCCTCTGCGGAAAAGAGCTCCAAAGATTCGCCACCCACTGGCTGAAGAAATTCGTCCTCATCTCTGTGTTAATGGATCATCCATTTCGTCTCAGATGGTGTCCTCTTGTTCTAGTTTTTCTGACAAGTGGAAACATCCTCTCCACGTCCACTCGATACAGACCTCGCAGTATCATGTAAATTTCAATAAGATCTCCCCTTATCCTTCCAAACTCCAACGAGTACAGACCCAGAGTCCTCAAACCTTCCACATCCGACACGTTCTTCATTACAGGGATCAGTCCTGTGAACTTCCTCTGGACACGTTCCAAGGCCAGCACATCCTTCCTTAGATACGGGGCACAAACCTGCTCACAATACTCCAAATGTAGCCTGAAATGATCCTGATAAAGCCTCAGAAGTACATTCCTGGACTTGTATTCCAGCCCTCTTGACATGAATGCTAATATCGCATTTGCCTTCTTAACTGCCGAGAGAATCGGCATCCATGCTAGGATTCTCTTAACCTTAAGAGGATCGTGAACACGGACTCCCAAGTCCCTTTGTGCTTCGGATTTCCTAAGCATTTCCCTATTTAGAAAATATTCCATGCCTAAGTTCCTCCTTCCCAAGTGCATAACTTCAGACTTTTCCACATTGTATTTTATTTGCCACCTCACTGCCCACTCTCCGAACTTGTCCAAATCCTTCTGCGGCCCCCTTGCTGCATCAATGCTACCTGTCCCTCTGTATATCTTTGTATCATCTGCAAACTAAGCAAATATGCCTCCATTTCCTTCTTCCAGATCGTTAATGTATATTGTGAAAGTTGTGGTCGCAGCACAGACCCCTGAATCACACCACTATTCACCAGCTGCCACCCTGAAAAGGACCCCTTTATTTCCACTCTTTGCTTTCTGCCAGTGAGCCAATCATCTGTCTATGCCAGGATCTGACCGTTAACACCATGGGCTTTTTAGTTACTTAACAGTCTCCCATGCGGCACCTTGTCACAGGCCTTCTGGAAATCCAAATAAATAACATCCACTGGCTCTCCTCTGTTTAACGTCCTTGTTACCTCCGCAAAGAACTCTAACAGATTTATCAGGCACGACCTCCCTTCGATGGCTGAAGGGCCATTTATGCAATGTGTTGTTCTGTGATTTTCTGTTTCTGAACCTGGTCTGTTTCCGAACAGGTAGCTAGGCCATGTGTTTACAACGTGTCAGTGCTGACACTATGGGTGTGTGATTCTTCGAGAAAGTTCATAAAATGCAATGCCGTATAAGGGACGTCGGTCCGGTGCCTTTCTGATCCTTTGAGAGTGCTTTGATTGATTAGCATATCATCAATCAGTAGCGTTAACTTCAGTTTGATACTCAGGTGGTTGATTCTGGACGTCAGAAGGTGCTTCAGTGCAGACGTCCCCAGTTCCCCTGAAAAATTCCCTGGTTCTTCCTTGGGGTAGGTCGCTGCAATATTACTTTTATCAGTATCTCTATCACTGACAGACATACCGGGGCGGGCTGCCCCATTGGCTCTGAATGTGAGTCTCTCCATAAATAGTCCAAGTATTTCTTCACCCTTTCCCTTGGACATTGTTTCATGCCACACTGGACTTGTCTTTGCCAAGAAAGTTCCAGTGATCCAACTGGGAACAGCACTAAAATTATTTACATATACCAAGTCGTCCCCTGAAATTTTTTCTCAGCTGATGTTGAATCGTAATGTCTCTTCTGTGCGCTCGGTTTTGCATCCGTTCTCCCACCACATTCGGAAATAACAAATAAAACCTTGTTCGAATACTCTGCCCGTTAGCAGCACAGCATATGTGACACCTGTGTTGACATAGAATCATAGAATTTGCAGTGCAGAAGTAGGCCATTCAGCCCATCGAGTCTGCACCGGCTCTTGGAAAGAGCACCCTACCCAAGGTCAAAAACTCCACCCTATCCCCATAACCCAGTAACCCCACCCAACACTAAGGGCATGAGATGTTGTTCTATCGGCGATAAGAAATCGGGCAGTTCGGTTTCTCGAGAGGATGATGCCTGCTTCTTCATGACAGCTTTGAATGTTTGGACAGCTCACTGAGACAGTGGATGTGAAGCAGAGTGGTAGGAGCAAGTCGTATATCAAAAGAGGTTTGAATATTACGGTCAGTGTTTGAACTGTTTCCTCCATTCCATCCATCAGTACTCTTACGCAGCCAATCTAGACCAGGTTACGCTTCTACTTCATTGTTATATAAAATGTACTGGATTGAAAAGGGTTAACTGACCCTGTTTGTTCAGTGACTTTAATTGATGTCAGCCTCCTGATTCTGTCACTGGGGGGTTTCCCTCTTCTATTAATAATGGATTCCTTTCACTGTGTTATCCCAAACCGTCAGCGGGAGCATCAACTCCAACACGAACTGAGATCGCTGGCTCCAGAGAGACTGAGGAGGGAGCAGAATCTCAGAACAACCGATCGGAACATTAACACAATGAATAAGTCTCTGAGAATAATGGATCGGAATGTGACAACAACGGATAAGAATCGAAGAAAAGTTGATCGGAACGTGACAGCGTTGGATCAGAATCGGGGAACAAGCGATCTGAAGGTTACAACAATGGGCAAGAGTTTATCCTGGGGCCTTGACTACATTTCTGGATATGGTTTACCTTTATCGCAGCGGATCGAAGGCGTACTTCTGATTATTCAAGCGGGTTATTATCCCCTCCTGGCTGTTTTTGGTGTTTCTGGTGAGTCTCGCTGCAAAATAATTTATTGTACAAATCGCGTTAAGTGTATTATTGCTCTTGTTATTTGCATCTTGGTAAGATTCAATCCATGTTCGTACGTTCCAGTCACTAATGTAATGCCCGATCCATTGGCTCCACTCCGCTCTCTGGTTGATATTGGAGGCTATACTTACTTTGACACTGGTGTTCTCCGCATTACCAACCCTGCCCACTTGCCATCGTCACGCCTGCCTCGCCTCACGTTCAGACGTTCAGGGAGGATTCTCCCTTTCAGACACGAAGTGTTGACTCGGGGACGGAATAAATGGACGACTATGACAGCACAAATGGCGCCGTTCCTCGACAGGTAATGCGCTAGCACCGACGCCACGTGGAACATGACAGCTTTCAATGGAAAACTTTGTAATATTTTCTGGGGTCTGGATTGACACTAGACAGGCTAACAAGCTGTAGCCGCATTTAAGCACTCTGCTCCATACGCACATTACCCCAGCCAACAAAATGGGAGCACGGAGAGCGGCACCGTGATTCACGGATGTTGACCTCGAGATCCTGCTGGACATTGTGGAGGAGGGGCAGATGCCCTAAATCCTGGGATAAGAAGGAAGCTGTGAAACACCGCCGTTCACCGGGACTGGGCGCAAGTAGCAGAGGTCTAGAGTTCCGTGAGACCGCCAGGACCAGCCAGCAGGGCAGGAAAAAACTGCACATCTTCTAGGCGGTCAGGGTGAGTACGCGGCAGTGAGCTACTGGCACTAATCTCGACCCACGTACCCATAAAGCAATCCCTCCCCCGCCCCCACACCAAGAGTGCGACCGAACCACCACTCTGCACCGCCTTCCAGCACTCATATCGGCCATCTTAACCGGGTGACCTCGCCAAGAAAGCCATCAGCTACCCATCCCCTGTGCTGTCTGCATCTGACTGTCTTCCACTGTGCGTTTTCTGTCCCATGTACCTCCCCCCATCCCAGGAGAAGACGCCCCACAAACTCTGGAAGAGAGAAAAGTCCGGGAAAATCTGCCGGACATGTGGCTCCTCATTGCAACAGAGCAGTGGGCACTGGACATGGTTGGTTGGCCCGGGGAGAGGGCAACCACTGAAGCACAGGTCGGAATCGGGCGAGCAAGTGAGACCCCGCTGACTTGCTGTTCCCCATGGCACGCGAGTCTCCATTCACTCCACCACCATCAGCCTCGTATCCACCTCTACCAACTCACCACCACCCACACACGTACCCTTCACCAACACCAGCCACAGCCCCACAGTCACCGCCCAACCACCACCAACCCACCCAATCCCTATACGCACCCACCAACCCGCATCCCACTCCACCTCCGCAATCTCGCCAACCACCCCACATAGGGTGGACAGTGAGAGCCTTCTCCCGCGGACGGAGGTGGCTAGCACGAGGGGACATAGCCTTAAATTGAGGGGTAATAGATATAGGACAGAGGTCAGAGGTAGGTTTTTAACGCAAAGAGTGGTGAGGCCGTGGAATGCCCTACCTGCAACAGTAGTGCACTCGCCAACATTGAGGGCATTTAAAAGTTTATTGGATAAGCATATGGATGATGTAGGTGTTAGATGGCCTTTAGTTTTTGACTTCCCATGTCGGTACAACATCGTGGGCCGAAGGGCCTGTACTGCGCTGTATCGTTCTATGTTCTATGTTCTATGTTAAACCTCTGCACCACCACATCCACATCTACCCTCACACCACTCCCCCTCCATCACCAACACCTCACAAACCCCCCTTCAGCTCTGCTCGCTACCCAAAGACATTACCCAATCATGCGTCGTGTCTTGTGTCTTGCAGGAACTGCTGGTGATGACATGGGCCCCTTTGCGTTCCCCAACACCAACCACAACTGTATAGTAGCGAGGAAGATGACATGGACAGTAATGGGACCACTCGAACCGCAGCTCAAGACATTCGAGAGCAGCAGTCCGGGGACGACAGTGATTTGCCGTGTCAGATGTCCCCGACACCCTCCACCATCCCAAAGACACTCACGTCAGTTGGACATGGCAGTCAAGAGTCTCCCGGGCACTATCTGCTGCGCACTACACATGTGTAGCGGTGTAGCAAGTGGAGGTAGTACCCCTGAGGGGACGATTGGTTAGAGGGCGGCCTGACCCCAGGGACTAGCTGCCATCCTCTTGGTTTTCGGCTTGTGGAATGGGCGGTCCCATCCACAGTAGCGATGCAATTACAGAGACTGATATTGCATGAGGTGATCACCTGCAGCACTGGCAGGTTACGTTGGAGAAGTCCAACCGTCTGCAAGAGCAGTAGACAGTATCGACTATGTATGTCACCCAGGTCAACACCTGGCGTGCGTGGTGGAGGCCTTTGAAGGGAACGGTTTCGGCCATGGGTCAAGATGTTCAAAGCCTCTGTCATTCTATGCGGGTGGTGCTCGAGGCCCAGGCCAGAAATACCCTAACACAGGCAGCTATTTACCAGGGCCACCGTCAAATTCTAGGTGCGCTCCTGGGCAATCACAGTGGGGCATTACTGAGGCTGTTGGCAGCATTGCCTAGATATTGGCCAATACCGCACAGCAAAACGGATATCGGGCAGTCACTAGCTGGTGTAGCACAGAGCCACAAGGCAGTGGCACAGTTGCAGCATGGTGTGGAGCCGCCCCTGAGGGAGGTGATACCGGCCCTGTGCTCCACGACCGTGGTCGGGGCGGGAGCGGAACTTTACGGCTGGCAGCGCCAGGTAGCGGGGCATGCTCAGGGGTTATCTCTACTCCCATCTCCGTCCCAGTGAGTAGCCTGGCGTCATCAGGCACCCCGAGGGAGGGGGGTTGATGAGACCCGTGCAGGTCACTCCTGTAGGGAACGTGTTGGAACACTGTAGCATATCGGGCACCCCTCCTGCCGCATCAGACGTATCCGTGGGCTGCAAGGCGCAGCACCATGCCATCTGAAACGCCAGCCTTCATCCACTCGCGGTGCTCCCAGAATGCGGCGGTCAAGAGGACCAAAGTCACTGGGCGAGAATCGCAGCAGGCTGCCTCCATCGCTGAAGTACCATCTTGGATCCACTAGGTTAGGGTCTGTACTGCAAGAATGTAAGAGAACAGCTTAGTTGGAATCGGTGCAGCACAGTTTATCGATCGGGGATAGGCCACAAACCTGTACATATGTGTATATAGTTGTGTGTGTCTATTCATATTTGCACAATAAACACATTTTCATAACAATTAAGACTGCCTCGATGTTATGTCAGACAGGTGTGAGGGATGGGCTGATCCGGGTTGCTCTACAAGATGGCAGTTGGAGCGGGGGGGGGGGCGAATGTTGGGGATGGGCATGGGCCGAGGACCCCAGATCAACCAGCACTCATAGGTCCAGAGTCCCACCCAGATGTCTCCCCAAATGCAACTCCGGCACCTCACCACACCCCCCCCCCCCCTCCCGATAATCCCCAACTCCGCCAACTCAATGGTCCACCGGGCTACTAACTCCACCTTCCCACATGTCCATCCACGGCCATCCAGAAAGCTCCCTGCCCTCTACACCTGTGGCCCTGTCGGTGCCAAGGAGAGTTAGAGCCTCTGGCTCTGGCGCCCTTCCCAGTTCCCAGGGGTGCCGTTCGCTTCAATTACCCATGCCAGTGGTACGCTCCGTGCCCCTCCCTGTCCTGGCTAATGTGAGCGCCACCTTTGATAGGCCGCTTGCTACGCCGGCGTGTTTCGGTCCGATGGGGGAGGGAGGAAGTTGAGCTGTGGGGTGGGCACGCTGGTGTGTGGTCGGGAGGGTTGAGGCACCTATACTGCTGCTGTCACTCTGCATAAGCATGGGGCACGGAGGACACAGTGGGATGAGCAGCATTGACGCTGCGTGCCTTGAACCCCTGCCCTTTGGAGGCGCATCCTAAACCCCCGGCCCAACCCGTGGTCACCTCCTAGCAACCCGCGATGCACCAGCACCCACTGGCTGGGATGACGCCTCCTCTCCCCCAATCCAACCAAACAGTGCCAGGTCCGGCAACCCACGGTCACGCCTCTGCATGCCCTACCCACACTCTCCGTCATTGGCCACATTGTCTGTTTGCAAATTTGTAAAACCTCAAGTAGAACTCGCCATCGGAAATTCTCCCTAGCGGAGGTAGTGCATCGCGCAAGCCCGGAGATTAATGGGTCAGGCCCATGATATGAAATGATATGAAAACTCCGTTTCCTGTACGTCGTGACACCGTGGACAGGTCTGCAGTCAATTCCAAACACAAAGAGCACCCAGTCCCAACATCCGTGAATTAACCATTAATGTGTGTCTTCCGAAAACATTTGCTGCTCCCATGAGTTCCAGGCACGAGGTTTATTGGAAAAAACATTAACAAAATGTTTATTAATAACAAGAGGCGAATATGACAATATAAAGAATTAACAGAAAAATGGTCGACTAATCTAACTAGTCACAATAACCGGCCAAGCCTCCACCCAGGCAGACACAAGACAGAGACAATGTCACGGTTGGAGAGGATGACAAAAAGACGGAGATTGAAGGAAACCGTTTGAGGTGAGTCCTCACTGCTGCGGTTACGGTTTATGGGAATAACGCTTCATGTTTCATGTTTACACCATTCCAGCTGGAGCTTGG
The DNA here is from genome assembly GCF_902713615.1 of Scyliorhinus canicula. Lineage (NCBI taxonomy): Eukaryota > Metazoa > Chordata > Chondrichthyes > Carcharhiniformes > Scyliorhinidae > Scyliorhinus > Scyliorhinus canicula. The sequence continues at coordinate 504,436 of NC_052171.1, forward strand.
GACAGGATCTTCATATCCGTGAAGTAATCGTCACCGGACACTAGATGGTCCTGTACACATAAGACCATGAGACATAGAAGCAGAATTTGCCACTCGGCCCATGGACTCTGCTCCGCCATTCAACCATGGCTGCTATTTTCCCATCCCCCTTCTCCTGCCTTCTCCCCATAACCTCTGCTACCCTTATTAATCAAGAACCTATCTATCTCTGTATTAAAAACAATCAGGGATTTGGCGTCCACAGCCTTCTGCAGCAAAGAGTTCCGCAGAATCACAACTCTATGTCTGAGAAATTACCTCCTCATCTCTGTTTTAAAGGATCGTCCCTTTTCTCTGTGATTCATCCTCTGGTTCCCGTTCTTTCTGCAAGTGGAAACATTCTCTCCACGTCCACTCTATCCAGGCCTGTACGTTTCAATAAGATCACCCTCATCCTTCTAAACTCCAACGAGTACAGCGCCAGAGTCCTCAACAATTTAGAGAATCCCTACAGTGCAGAAGGTGGCAATTCGGCCCATCAGGTCTACACAGACCCTCTAAAAGAGCACTCTATCTAGGCTCAAACCTCACCCTATTATTTTAACACTCCCTAGGGCCAATTTAGCATGGCCAGTCCAACTAACCTGCCATCTTTTCACTTTCGGAGGAAACCGGAGGACCCAGAGGAAACCCACGTAGGCACGGGGAGACAGTGCAAACTCAACACAGACAGTCTCCCGAGTTCGGCATCGCACCTGCGTTCCTAGCACTTTGAGGCAGCAATATTAACGACTGTGCCAACATGCCGCCCACACGGATACTCAGATAAGTGCAATTCCGCTCCTCTACTATCTGATGGAGCTCCGTCTCCTTTAGCAACTCCTGCAGCTTTCTTCCTGGCAAAATAGTATTATTCCGCTTTTCGTGAAATCAGCACTGCAACTCTGGACCCACTTTAAGTATTATTCTAAGTATAAACTTCAATTTTGAACTCTTCCCTGTCCTTGAATCAAAGATGTTAATTGTTGCCGACTTCTGGAGAACGGACGGCACTTTCACAATCAAAAGATTCGCTTCCCATTTCTGTTTTCTCTCTGTGCCCTTTCATAAAGAAAGTCTACGCAAAGTTAACTGTAATTACTCTTATACGCATCAGACAAAGAGAGAGTTGGAGAGAGAGAGGGAGTGCGGGACATTCTCCCCCACCTTCTCCCTCAGTGTTCTCTAAACCTTTTTCCGCGTGACCATTTTCAGCATTCGTCCAACCTTTGGAACTCATGCCGGCTGACCTTCACGGCCCAGCATTTTTTCTTACCTTTCGTGCGAGAGGTGAGCCTGCTTGGTCCTTAAGATCTCACTCCAATCAGATTCATAGGAGGAAAGGGTCATGCACATATCGAGTGCAGGATTAAGTAGGTTTGTTTGTGAGTCTTCATCTTTCTGAGGGCGGAGAGTCCAACCGCGCACATGTAGGGCATTGTGAAAGGCAAAAGTAACAACATGCTTGTTTTACACAGTTCCGGATACTCCTCAGAGATGTTACTCCAGAATGCTGAGTGCCTAATTCACTTGTGCCGTCCTTTTCAAATGCTGTCACAACTGATGCACAGAAGCTCAGTTTATTCATTTGAAGTCAGTTGCAAGTCAGGAACTGAATCTGGGACCTCAAACTCAAAGGGATTTGTCACCCACCTCGTCTCTCTCAAAATCTTAAACTTCTCCGCATGAAGTAGCGACCAACATTGTTGATCAGCGCAGCCAGATGCAACTGAATGAGGCTTGACAATCCATTTACAGTTTCCTCACTAATGCTGTTTTCTTCGATGTAGCGAAGTACTGTGGGAAACATGTAGTAGCTTTGGCTCTGCACTTGCAATTCCAAACTTTCAATATCTTTTGGAAAGCTTCAAATTCTTCGCGTTGTCGAAAGCAATCATCATCCTTCCCTTGCAATTTGAGGTTCAGTTCTTTTAGAATTGAAAAGATGTTTACAAGGTAAGACATGGTTAGCATCCAAAGTTTATCAACAAAACATCAGCCACAGGGGACAATTTCGTGAGGTGGAAAGCGTGGATGTCGTAACTCAGTTCGTAAACTCTGAATAGCACGCTACTCTTTGACAGCCAACGTACTTCTGTGTGGGACAATAAATGTGTGTGTTCAGGCCCCATATTGGAACACAAATTGTCAAAAATTCTGGTATTGAGTGGGCTACATTTGTTGAAGTTCACAATTTTCCCAATTCCGTTCAGCACCAATTCAAGATCGGAAGGAATTCCTTTCGCTGCCAGTGCCTCACGGTCAATAAAACAATGATTCCGAACAATGTCCTGAGCAGCTGCCTCCTTGCTCCTTGTAAGAGCTCCGCTGTTTTTCCCAGTCATGTTGGCTGCTGCATCACATGTGATTCCTCTGCAACGAACCCAGTCGAGACCGCACTTCCTAACCACAAACCTATTCAACGGTTCAAAAAATTCTGCGCCAGTCGTGTGGGTTGGTAATATCAGGCAGCACAAAAAATCATTGGCCTAAACATACCGCACGTAAACTAGCAAGGTTTCAATATCTGAAATGCCTGTACGTTCAGTCAGTTGTATTGAGAGCGCCTACCCTGATTTTAAATTAGAAATAAGCAGGGCTTCTAAATTCTCAGCAATATCACAAATGCAGCCACATTTTTGTATATGGTCGCGGTCGTCATTTAGAAGTCCGCTCGTAGCCGGCAGTGTTAAATCCTGGCTGCTGTGACTGTTGCGAGAAAATGTGCCAATTGGGACCGAAGCGACAGACGGCTCTGCGACCTTCCCGACACCCGCGTGGGGCACGTCCCGACTTTGAAAATGCCTAATCCACCTGACCTCCCTTCACAGAACTGAAACAATACATCGAACTCTGCAGAAGACCAACATTTGTTCCTGAAAGTATCTGACTGGCTTCATCAATCACAGTCAAAAATAAGAGCTGGATGAGAATCCTACATACACCGATTGTCTGCTTGCCAGTCCCATCACAGGTTCAGCCACAGACCAAAACAACGTCTTGGTATGGTCCGCAACGAAAGGGGTGTTCAAGCTCGTCAAAATCTTTGCAGTTTAGCAGACATCCCAAAACGTGCAGTAATGCAACATCTAGACAGAAGCCTAGAACAAAGCAGGCAGCGGGGCTGGGATAGAAACGGAACCCAGGATCAAGAAAATGTTTCACAACATTATCCGATCATACCTCCTCTCCTTTTTTTAGATACATTTAGTGGATATAATTATTTTTTTCCAATTAAAGGGCAATTTTAGCGTGGCCAATCCACCTACACTGCACATCTTTTGGATTATGAGGCAAAACCCACGCAAACATGGGCAAATTGTGGAAACTCCACACTGACAGTGGCCCAGAGCCGGGGTCGAACCTGGGACTTCGGCGCCGTGAGGCAGCAAAGCGAAACACTGTGCCACTGTGCTACCCATACTTCCTCGGCTAAATGAATGAAACGTCAGGACATGAACATTTCATTTTGAAGTTTGGAAGGCGAAGTTAGTCTCAATACAATTCCAATCCCGGTTTAGACATTAATGCAATTTGATTTCTAAACACATGATAAAATATTGCACTCACACTATTGTACCCAAGAAATATGCACACAGTCCTTAAACAAATTATTTCAATCGTGACTCTGGGTTTTAAATCCATCTGTAAACGCAACTAGTTAACAGTTCAGAAACGCGTGGGGTACCCGCACTGACACATTCTCTAACATGGCCGACAACGTTCCAGAATTTTCTCGGCGATCTATGGACAACAACAGGGTTGGGTTTTCCAACAATGTGCCCGATATACATTGCTCCTCAGTTTCTAACTGAATCGGTCTCTGTTCTTGCTGCACAGATGGAGGTGGCCTTTGTAGTTCAAACGTTTTGAGGTCCACACCGGGGATAATTAATGAGTGGCCCCTGGTCTTCCGTTCCATCTCCTCCATACACCTTTGGCACCTGGTCTAGACCTGTCTCTGTATGGCCTTCAGTTAACAGTAACAAGCCTTCCTAAGTGACCGATGAACTTCAGCACAAGCGTTGAGTGTTTCTAACAACTGGACTGCGAGCAGGGTTGTCAACAGTGAATGAAGTACTGGGTTCTCGCCTAACCAACAGGCGCTTTGCAACCTTAGCAGCCTTACATTATCTCTTGACCGCCAGAGGGACACCTTCAGCGACAGCAGCTGCTCAGGGGTCAGTCGTATAAAGTTGATTGACTCGGCAGGTACTATTCCTGCGGTGGAAACATACATCCTCATCTGAAGTTTTGTAACTAATGCCGGCGTCTATACTTTCAGAATCAGAGTATGGAAAATCACTGACCCTACAAGCAGCTTGGGATTTCCTGGCCTCCTTAATTATAGAGCCACTACAGGATTTGCAAGCTACCTTCCCCTTCACTCGCAAAAAGGATTGATCGCCAATTGCTTCACCCTCCTTGTTATCAACCCTCTACTGCCTCGAACAGACATGGTAATCATTGAAAAGGAAATAGGCCTACCAGGCGCTCGCTTGATAACATTCCCCAGTCCTTCCCATCCTCTTCGTGACGAACTGACGCTGTGCAGTGAGGTGTACGTTTACAAAGTGCAAGCCTTGCTCCGGGAACGTTTTTCACGTGAAGGAACGACAATGGGCTCATCGCAAGAGGCAGTAACAAATTATCTTTTGCAAGTCCAATTCACGTACCTTCTCCAGGTCACTATCTCCATTTCTTAGTCGGGAAGGATTGTTCGCCATTGATCCAAACTGAGTTGGTGACGATTGTACTCGGGTACAACTGTCCATCAACGTATCAGAGACAGGCCCGAGATCAAAATCAAGGATCTCGTCTGACTCTTCCTCCCTACTATTACTCGTACAATTACAATTCACCATTACATTGTAACCAGGACCGAGGTTGAAGTCAAAAATTTCCTCAGAATCCTCCTCACCAACATTCTTGCAACAACTTCTGACCAGCACCTCATAATTATAAGCGAAGTCAACGTCAAGGTTCTTGTCTAATTCCTAATTCGTATGGTCATCTTTGGGTTGAAAATGCGAATGACTTAATTCACTATCATGATAACAGTCTCCATGATGCTCAAAACCTCTTTCGCTGAGCCGTTTTCATAACTCTCGATTGCCCTTCAGTCGGTATTTCAGCTGCTAACTTTCACACTTCGTTTGGACTGTATGCAGCCCTGATTAAAACCCGAACCTTCACTTCTGCTAACCCGTTGTCCAAAACTAAGACTGTTCCTTCCACCGAGAAATCCTTAAGCACTCCAACAGCAACTGGACCTGACATTCAGTCACATCTAACTTCAACGGAACTTGGATACACCTTTCACCCATCACACTCACGTATACCTCGGCTTTCACTAAGCTCTCTGGAGAAAATACCAAATCCATCTCCAGAACAGGAGTAGCCTCTGAGTCTCCAAAAATTGCACCAGATTTGGCTACCTCTGTGGGGAAACTAGATTGACTTTCCATTATCCACTGAACTGGTACATCTCTCATGGACTTCATTCGCTGCACATGCTCCCACAGCAGTGTGCATCTTGCGCCTTCTAACGTGACCAGCTGCACCATAAAATTCCCCACTTTCGGTCCATTCTCAGTATCCTCATTCCGACTCCCCAGAACTCACACGGACCTTTGTATCTGTACAAAATCTTGGTAAGGGCCACATTTGGAGTATTGTGTGCAGTCCTGGTCACCTCATTTTAGGAAGGATGTGGAAGTTTTGGAAAAGGTGCAAAGGAGATTTACCAGAATATTTCCTGGAATGGAGAATAGGTCTTACGAAGAAAGGTTGCGGGTGCTCGACCTTTTCTCATTAGAACGGCGACTTGATAGAGGTTTATAAGTTGATCAGGGGAATAGATAGAGTAGACAGTCAGAGACTTTTCCCCCGGGTGGAAAAAACTATTACAAGGGGACATGAATTTAATGTGAATGGTGGTAGATATAGGGGGGATGTCAGAGGTAGGTTCTTTACCCAGAGAGTAGTGGGGGCATGGAATGCACTGCCTGTGGAAGTAGTTGAGTCGGAAACTTTAGGCACCTTCAAGCGGCTATTGGATAGGTACATGGATTACGGCAGACTGTAGATTCATTTGTTCTTAAGGGCAGCACGGTAGCATTGTGGATAACACAATTGCTTCACAGCTCTAGTGTCCCAGGTTCGATTCCGGCTTTGGTCACTGTCTGTGCGGAGTCTGTACATCCTCTCCGTGGTGTGCGTGGGTTTCCTCCGGGTTCTCCGGCTTCCTCGAGCAGTCCAAAGATGTGCAGTTTAGGTGGATTGGCCATGATAAATTGCCCTTATTGTACAAAATTGCCCTTAGTGTTGGGTGGCGTTGTTGGGTTGTGGGATGGGGTGGAGGTGTTGACCTTGGGTGGGGTGCTCTTTCCAGAAGCCGGTGTGGTCTCGGTGGGGCCGGGTGGCGTCCTTCTGCACTGTCAGTTCTATGACAATCTATCATTAATCTAGGACAAAGGTTGTGCACAACATCATGGGCCGAAGGGGCCTGTTCTGTGCTGTATTTCTACGTTCTATGTCCTGTGTTCTTTCTTGCAAATTTCAAGAGGCTGAACGATCACGTATAACCTTTTTGCAATGGTAAAACCCTTTGTTCCAAACCTCACTTCCATCCACAGTACATGCAGTTTTGCTCTTGGCTGCCTGTCGTCCTCTCACACTCCTGCCTCCTATACTTTTCAAAATTATGCAGAGTTATGGAGCAAATGTTGATATTTATTGACGAGCTCGTAATCGTCAGCCATAATTGCTTGCTCTTTCGGAGTACTATGTAACCTCTCGTCTTCAACCTGGCCTTCTTATTATCTAAGGTAAGGAATACATAAACTCCTCTAAGAAAATGACTTCTATCACAGCCTCAGAGATTGTCACAACTCCAAAACTTCGTATCGATCTCTTGCAGCTTCCCACACTTTCCCAGTATTGCAGGCAGGACCTCTCTCTCCCTTTCACTTTCAATTTATTTTCTATAATTTTCTCTTCCCTCTTTCCTGAATTCCATTTCAATGTCTTTCAGCTTCTTTTCCATCGCCACTTGTTTGAACTCCCGTTCATGTGTTAAACCCAAATCAGTTCTCTCCAGCTCCTTGTTCCCACTTGTCGAAGTCTCTGATGCTTCACAACCACATCTAAATCTCTGTGTCAAATTGAAATAATTAACAATCGCATCAACTACCCCCGCCTCCGTAACTTTACCATTTGTAATTCAACTGTAAACTCGACCAGTTTGTTTTTGTAATGCCCCGCTAAGTGAACAATAGTTACATACTCAACCTGGATGAATAGGTTGGCAACCTCCCTCGCCATTTTCTTATATTACGAACAACCTGGAGTCTCTCTATCCAATAACTCGCCATCAAACGTTTCAAATCGCAGACGAAGCCTCGATTTATGTTGAGAAACGCTGGGTGAGCGCACGAAAATTCCAACCACAAATAACCCCAGACCCACCATCAGTGAATTAACCAATAATTAGAGTGTTGCGAAGATCTTCAAACGTTGACTACTCCAATGAATTACATACACCATATTTATAAGTAAAACATTAACAAACTGTTTATTAACAAGAGGAACAGATGAGTACGTGCACAAATAACAGGACAATGATCTTCCAGCCTCCCTATTCCCAATACCCCAACGCACTCTCCACCCTGACACACACAAGACAGACACAAGGGAAGGTTTGGAGAGGATCAGAATAAAAATTCGTGTTGATGATAAACGTTGGAGGTGAGTCTTCGCTGCGGTTTTTGCGACCGCTGGAAAATATTTACTCAAGCAGCCTAGATCCCATCCAGACTTCGACCACCGGATGGCAGTTCACCCAAGAGTTCCAGGTCAGTACAATTCCAACGTTCCAACACCAGATGGCGTTAAGTACAAGTTGTTCAGAACAGTTAAATTCTCGTCGCTGGCCACCAAATGGTGCTGTTCACGGAATATTCTGATCAATGTGATTCCGCCCCTCTCCTACCAGACGGAACTCCTCCTCGCTGTGCAACTACGACAGCTTCCTTCCTGGGTAAACGTTGTTGTATTCACCTTTATCCTGAACTCTACACCGGAACTCTGGCCGCATTTGAAGGAATATTCTCATTATTAGCTTCAAAGTTGAATTCTTTCCAATTTCGGGGACACAGAGTTTGATTCATACTGATCTTTGGAAAATGACTGGCGCTTTCAGAATCATAAGATCTCTTTCCCAGTTCTATTTTCCCCCTTTATCCTTTCTAGCAAGAACGTCGACACAGAATTAGCTAGAATACGTCTTACAATTGGCTGGCAAAGAGGGAGCGAAACAGGGAGATTCTCCACCTCCTTATTGCAGACCATCATTCACAGAACTGAAACAAGGTGCAGCACATTAGCATTGCGGATAGCACAATTGCTTCACAGCTCCAGGATTCCAGGTTCGATTCCGGCTTGGGTCGCTGTCTGGGAGGAGTCTGCACATCCTCCGCGTGTGTGCGTGGGTTTCCTCCGGGTGATCGTGTTTCCTCCCACAGTCGAAAGATGTGTTAGGGTCGTTGGCCATGATAAATTGCCCTCAGTGTCCAAAGTTGCCCTAAGTGGTGGCTGTGGTTACTGGGTTATGGGGACAGGGGGGGAGGTTTTGACCTTGGGTTAGGGTGCTCTTCCCAAGAGCCGGTGCAGACTCGATGGGCTGAATGGCCTCCTTCTGCACTGGAAATTCTATGTTAATCAATGATAAAAATCTGGAAATCTGCAGAAGACCCACTCTTTTCCTGAAAGTTTCTGACTGGCTTCGCCAATCTTAAACTACAATAGAATCGCTGAATATTCAACATACAGCGATGGCTGCTTGCCAAGTCAATCAACACGACATCACATGTTCTGCCACAGACGTAATGGGACGCCTTGGCCTCGTCCATAAAGACACGGCGTTCCGGTTCGGCTTTAAATCTGCAGTCTAACAGAAATCACAAAGGGTGCAGTAATCTTTTAACAGCTATGCAGAAGACTGTCGATCAAATCAGGTAGCAGGGTGGGGATAAAATCGGTACACAGGAGAGACAAAGGGTTTTACAACATTATCCTATCATACCCGCACCGAAAGGAATGATATGTCAGGACATGGACGATTCATTCTGAGGTTTGCAAGGTATGCAAACACCACACATATTGTCTAAATTAGCACTAATACAAATACCTGTCACGTTTATGCATGATACAATCTGACTTTAAATACATTTAAAAATACTTGCTCTCATATTACTGCCGCCAAGCAATACGTGCATGTCCTATCAACAATCTATTGAAATAATTATTCTACAGGAAAGCCTTGTGTCCCGGTTTCAATTGTCACTATAAACACAAGTAGTTAACAATTCAGAAACGTGAGGGGCTGCCGGCATCTCCAAATGAGCGTCGAATTGCCAGACGCTCATCAGTTTTCCGTAAACCACAAGAGGGCTGTGTGTTCCAGCAACATGTTGGGCAAGCATCGCCCCTCAGTTTCTATCTGAGCCACTCTCTGTGGTTGTAGTCGAGACGGAAGTGGCCTTGGTAGTTCAAATGTTTTGAGGTCCAGATGAATGTTAATACTGGAGTGTCCCCTGGTGCTTCACTACAATCTCGTCCATACTCCTTTAGCGACTGCTCGAGACCTGTCTCTTGCTCTCCCTTAGATAACACCAAGAACCAATCTGAGGTTCCAACGAACTTCTACCCAAACTTCAGGGTTGCCTCCAACTGGATTGTCAACGCTGAATGAAGAAGTGGGTTCTCTGCTAACCAACTTTCCTTTCAGACCTACATTCTTCCTTTACCTTCACAGCGCCACATCCGGCAACAAGTGCTGTTGAGGGTTGATCCTCTCAACGCTGATTGACTCGACACCCACGATTGCTGGGGGGCTACTCTTAGATCCTCGTCGGAGTTTTTATAACCACCACCGGTAAGTCCAGTTTCAGAATCCGAGAATGGTACGTCACTGATTCTACGACCAGCTTGGGTTTTCCTGGCAAATGTAATTGCAGAACCACTGCCGGATTTCCCTACCACCTTCCCCTTAACTCAGAAAAAGGATTGATTGCCATCTACTTCACCATTCAGGTTATTAACCACTGCTACCTTGAAGAGACGCAATAATCCTTCAAAAGGACGTAGGTCTACCGGCCGCTCGCTTGGCATCATTCGCCAGTCCTTACTGTCTTCGCACTGGCTAACTGACGCTCTGCAGTGAGGCATATTTTTATTAGAACAAGGCTGATCTGGGAACTTCTTTCACATGTCGGGACGGTGACGTGGTTCTCGCATGAAAGAGGAAACACATTAGCTTTTGGCAATTCCAATTTTCTCCCTCCTCCAAGTTACTTCTTCGTTTACTAGCTCTGGACAAATTCCTCTCCAGTGCTTCAAGCTGAATTGGTGACGAATCTAGTCGGGAAGAACTGACTATCATCGTGTCATTGTCAGACCCTAGATCAAATTCAAGACTGCCGTCTGACTCTTCCTCCCCACGATCACTTTTACAACAAGTATTGACCATAACTTCGTATCTGGGACCTTTTCCAAGCTCCCCATGCCCTTATGTCGGCATTTCAAGCGCTAATTTCCTCCGGACTATCTGTTACAATAGGTAAAGCAACAAACACCCTTCATAGTACTCAATGTACCACAGCATCATCAGGTACCCAGTGCATCGCACACCACCACACACCCCTCTCAGTACTCAATGCTCCACAGCCCCATGAGGTACCCAGTGTATCACACACACCTCACAGTACTCAATGTGCCACAGCACCATCAGTTACCCGCACACCACACACCCCTCACAGTACAGAATGTAGCACAATAACATCAAATTGTTCTGGGCGAGTAAGAGGAAGACAGGTAGGCCAGGGAGGGCACGGACAGCTGGGAATGCTCCGATGTTTCCTCCTTGGACCAGAAATAGAGCTACTGAGTGAGGAGTGAGACTTGCAAGTCTAGGTGGAACAATGTGTGACATGGGACACGTTCGTTCAACATGTTGGAAGTTGCAACAAAGTGCCTTTGGAGTTGTGGGTGTTCACAGGGAGGATTCTGAGAAAGTAGAGAATTCAACGTGCAGATGGAAGCATCAACTGGACTTAAGAGACCTCAGATGAGCATTTCCGTGGAGTAGACGTCGAGAACAGTAGAAGAGAAGTATGCCGGTCGTTTGACCAAGTGGGTAGTTGCCACATTTTCATCGACAGAGGTCCCCAACCCATAACGATCTTAACGGACACAGGGACAATCCAAACGCTGTTCGTGGAAAAGGATCAGCGAAAGCTGAGGTATTTGAGGATAGGACGGATGGAATTTGTATCCCAGTTCCATTATACAACGTGTAGTCGGGTTGTGCTTTAGTGACAGATACAGTAGTGGTGTGAGTGGTTAAAGAACTTCCAGTGGGAGGAATAAACTTAGTTTTGAGGAACGATCTGGCGGTAGTGAAGGTTCAATGTTGTAGCTTAACGCACCATTTTAGAGAGTCTGAAGGGAGTACTGCAGTTAGCAGCTGAAATACCACGAGTTGGACATACGAGAGCAAGAAAAGCTCATTGCACAGTAGACGGCTCACAGAAAGAGACGCTGACGGCTGTTCAACCTGTTTCAATTGGCCATGGTAGTGAACAAGGTCCCGAACATTTTGAGACAGAGGGTTACGACAGGATGAAGAATTGGACAATAATCTTGACTTTTTTTTTTATTCTGATTTTGAGGTACTGGTTCACAGCCGGTACAAGAGTGACAGTAAGATGGAAGGGTCACATGAAAGTTTTGACTGCTGCTTACTCCCAGTTACGAAATTATTGTGAATAGTTGTTATGAGAGTGATGCGAGAGAAGAAGAGTCAGAGGATAGTCTTGACTTTGACCTTGTGTCTGACTATGATTCATTGATAGACAGCTATACCCGAGTAGACGCATTGTCAATTGAATCTGGACCAGTGGCGAACAATATTTCCAAAGCTAGTAAAAGAGTTAGTTAATTGGAAGAAATAGTTGACTGGACTTGCCAAAATGTGATTTGTTTCCATCTCTTCCGATAAACCCATTGCCATTCCCTTCAAGTGAGCATAATAACATAAGAGCATAAGAACTAGGAGCTGGAGTAGACCTTCTGGCCCCCGGAACCTGCTCCGCCATTCAATGAGATCATGACTGACCATTAGTGGACTCAGCTCCACTTTCCTGCACTTAATCCCTTTATTCATAAAAGAAAATCAATCTTTATCTTCAAAATGAAGGAGCCTCAACTGCTTCACTGGGCAAGGAATTCTATAGATTCACAACCCTTTGAGTGAAGAAGTTCCGCCGCAACTCAGTCCTAATTCTACTGCCCCCTTATTTTGAGGCTATGCCCCCTAGTTCTGCTTTTACCCGCCAGTGGAACAACCTGCCAGCATCTGTCCTATCTATCCCCTTCATAATTTTATATGTTTCTATAAGATCGCCCCTCATCCTTCTAATTCCAAGGAGTACAGTCCCAGTCTCTCCTCTCCTCGTATCTAAACCCTTGAGCTCTGGGATTAACCTAGTGAATCGGCCTCTGCACACCCTCCAGCGCCAGTACGTCCTTTCTCAGGTAAGGAGACTAATACTCCAGGGTGGCCCTCACTAACGCCTTATACAACTGCAGTATAACCTCCCTAGTCTCAAACTCCATCCCTCTAGCAATGAAGGACAAAATTCCATTTGCAGCCTAAATCATCTGAAGCCCCTATAAACCAACTTTTTGCGACTCATGCCTATCTGCAAAGCAGCATATTTAAATAATTTATCATTTAAATAATAATCCATTTTGCTGTCACTTCTACCAAATGGATAACCTCACACGTGTATTCCCATCTGCCAGACACTAGCCCATTCACTTAACCTATCCAAATACCCTCTGCAAACTTCCGGTATCCTCTGCACTTCTTGCTTTGCCCACCTCATCTTAGTGTCATCTGCAAACTTAGACACATTGCCCTGGTCCCCAACTCCAAACAATCTATGTAAATTGTGAACAATTGTGGTCCCAACACTGATCCCTGAGTGATACCACTAGCTATTGATTGCCAACTGGACAAACACCCATTGAACCCCACTCTTTGCTTTATTTTAATTAACCAATCCTCTATCCATGCTACTATTTTACCCTTAATGTCATGCATATTTATCTTATGCAGCTTGCGTGTGGCACTTTGTCAAACGCTTTCTGGAAATCCAGATATACCACATCCATTTTCTCCCCGTTATCTACCGCACTGGTAAAGTCCTCACAAAATTCCACTAAATTAGTTCGGCACGACCTGCCCTTTATGAACCCATGCTGCGCCCGCCCAATGGGACGATTTCTATCCAGATGCCGCGCTATTTCTTCCTTGATTATAGATTCCAGCATTTCCCCTGCTACCGAAGTGAAGCTAACTGGCCTGTAATTACCCGCGTTCTGCCGACCTCCTTTTTCAAACAGTGGTGTAACGTTTGCCAATTTTGAATCCGCCGGGACGACCCTCGAGTCTAGTTAATTTTGGTAAATTATCACTAGTGCATTTGCAATTTCGCTAGCCATCCCTTTTAGCACACCGGGATGCATTCCATCAGGGCCAGGAGACTTGTCTACCTTAGACCTATTACCTTGCCCATCACTACCTCTTTAGTGAAAACAATAATCTCAAGGCCCTCATCTGTCATAGCCTCATTTCTATCAGTCACTGGTATGTTATTTGTTTCTTCCTCTGTGAAGACGGACCCAAAAACCTGTTCACTTCCTCAGCCATTTCCTCATCTCCCATTATTAAATCTCCCTTCTCATCCTCTACAGGACCAAAATTTACCTTCGCCACTCTTTTTTGTTTTATATATTTGTAGAAAGAGTGTAAGAGGTTCCCAGGGAATGTTTGCCCTGAAGAAGAGTGAAACTGACTGCGCAGTATCAGTTAGTTAGGTCGAGGACAGTAAGAACCGGGGAGTGATGCCAAGCGAGCGGCTGTTTGACCCATATCCTTTTGAAGGTCAACAGCGCGTCTTCGAGGTAGCAGAGGTAGATTGCCAGCAAAGTGAAGTAATGGGCCATGAGGCCCTTTCGAGAGTGAAGAGAATGTGACTGACGAATCCTGCAGTGTTTGTGCAACCACAGTGCTTCGGAAAACTCAAACTGTTCATCGAGTCAATTAAGTCCCATATTCTGATTGAAAGTGGAGAGGAAGGCAAATGGAGTTGTCATAATTCCGACGCGGAGGTAAAGGTTGTCAGCCGTGGACAGTTCTTGTTGAATCAATCAACTTTAAAATCCGACCTCTTAGTGCCTCCTGTTGCTTAAGGTGGACGTTTGTAGGCCAACATAGAAAAGTGTAAAACTGTGGGGATCGAAAGAGTGTTTGGGTTAACACTGGCCCGTCTACTTCTTTCAGGCCTGCCAATTCTACAGGTAGTGCGGTTGTCGGAAAACGACACGTTTTGCATCGATATTAATGAGACAATCAGGAATTACTATTCGTGTTATATGAGAGACATAAATCGGCAGAGATAGTGCAAGTGCCAAAGGAGTGGTGACGAAGTTGTAGGGAAGCACCGGGCACACCTTTTCCTCACATTGTGCGCACCTCAAAGCATTTGACCAACCAAAGCCACTTCTGTCTTAATTAGAGCCCCAGAGCTTCGCTCAGATAGAGACCCAGAGGCGATACATATTGGATATGTTGCAGAAACACAACAAACTGTTGCAGTCCGCAGAACAGCAACGTGAGTCTGAGAGATGTACCGTGTGTTAGGGGACGAATGGGTTCTGGCGTCCCGGACTTGACGGAACTGCTAATTATTTGCATTTACAGAGACATATGAACCCACAACGCAAGATTTTTTCTGTCAGAGTTAATATTGCACTAGTCTGATGTAAAGATCGTACATATTTCCTGCAAGGAATAATATGATTGCAAATACTCTGTCATGTATTTAAAGGGGCAGCACGGTAGCATTGTGGATAGCACAAATGTTTCACAGCTCCAGGGTCCCAGGTTCGATTCCGGCTTGCGTCACTGTCTGTGCGGAGTCTGCACATCCTCCCCGTGTGTGCGTGGGTTTCCTCCCACAGTCGAAAGATGTGCAGGTTAGGTGGATTGACCATGATAAATTGCCCTTAGTGTCCAGAATTGCCCTTAGTGTTGGGTGGGGTTACTGGGTTATGGGAATAGGGTGGAGGTGTTGACCTTGGGTAGGGTGCTCTTTCCAAGAGCCGGTGCAGACTCGATGGGCCGAATGGCCTCCTTCTGCACCGCCAAATGGTATGAAATCCTGAAAAAAAAAGGGGTCAGGAGATTGTATTGGGGCTAGTTTGGACAGGGTGTTGTGGTTGTTGTGTGCCTGGAATACCTCATAATGAAACTTCCAATGTCCTAACTTTCACCTTCTTGTCGGGCGAAGAGGTATGCAAGGAGCCATCTTGTTAATCCTTGTTTGACTCTTGCTCCGATTTTAAATTCCTGTTAATTGGCTGTTGCAAAGGCTACCGCTGGGCGTTGCTGGGGCCTACACCACCATTATTTATTTTTAAATCCGAGTAGATTACGACATCAGCGGTGACACGTCTTGACAGATTTAGGTGACAGCCAATTAACTACTTTTATTTCCCGCGGCTAAACATATTCTCGATGTTAATTTTTTTTCCCGGATTCGTCTCGACTGTCTCTCTCTCTCTCTATTTTGTTATCAATTTCGGTTAAGCGCTGCAGATCTAAGCAGAATCGTTCTAAATCCCTCTCCCAGAAGCGGGCAATGGTCTCTGATATCTTCGCTTGAAATCACGTGATGTACACAGAGCACTAAGTGAGTAATCAAAGCTTGACGACAGAGCTGGGGTTGGGCAACTTCCGCATTCCCCTCCAGTTAATGGTACCAGACCATTCAAAAGCCTCACAGAAACTGCTGCTCTGATGTTCTCTTATACTGAGGCAAGCTGCTGCTGAGTCTGCTGAAGCTGAACGCATATCAGCAACAGCAGACCAGAAGTTCATATTCTATGGATAAGCCTCGGCCCAACAGCAGTAACAGTGTTTCCCCATAGAGGATCCCACAGGCAGAGGTACAGCATGACTGGCCCAGCATGAGTATTCAAACCAACCAAAGGTTCAACAACTTGCCTGATGAAGTGATCACAAGACCCTTTACCGTGTGTCTGTTTTGTGCCTGCCTGTGTAGAGGGTGGAACGCTGTTTTGGTAATAGTTAAACTAGTAGACCGTCGTCCAATTATTTAATTAAATGTTGTTCTTTTCCTCTTGATACAAGTTCAAAGTTGAGAACGATTACATAACTCTGGTGTCGGAAACTCATTGAGAGCCAAGTATTAAAGCTCTTAGAAAAACGTATTAATTATTGGTTAATTCCATTGTGTTGTAACTCCGGGGTCGCTGGGCTGGAACGCACCGTGCACACGTCCAGGGTGTCGTAACCATTTATGTGTCTGTGTCTGTGTGTATTCTTGTCTCAGTGTCTGTAAGTGTGTGTATTTTGGTCCCTGTGTGTGTATTTGTGTCT
This sequence comes from Scyliorhinus canicula, assembly GCF_902713615.1. Classification (NCBI taxonomy): domain Eukaryota; kingdom Metazoa; phylum Chordata; class Chondrichthyes; order Carcharhiniformes; family Scyliorhinidae; genus Scyliorhinus; species Scyliorhinus canicula. The sequence goes on from NC_052171.1 coordinate 520,985, forward strand.
ATGTGTCTGTGAATGTGTTTATTTTGGTCTGTGTGTGTATTTGTGCTTCAGTGAGTGTGTGTATTTGCCACACAAAGCGCCTGTTTTGTGTATGTAAGTCTGCTTATTTGTCTGTATTTGTCAACAGCGCATCAGTGAAACTGGTAATCTCTTCCCTAGCCTGTCGTATTATTTACTGTTTATTTTACTCCTTTTTAGCGAACCTCATCACAATTGTGACACTAAAGAGAAAAAACTGTGGACTGTCCAAATGTGTCACTTGTTACCTGGTGGCCATGGCAGTGGGGGATCTACTGGTCATTATATTCGACCTGATATTGAGACACATTCCTATTGTTTTTATCGAACCGTTTTTTTTCCTGCGGTTCATCCCCATGTGTAATATCCACGCCGTCCTGCTTTATGCAGCCACTGACTGTTCTGTCTGGTTCACCGTCACTTTCACCTTTGATCGATTTGTGGCCATTTGTTGCCCGAAGCTGAAAAGTAAATATTGCAGCGAGAAAACGGCGGCTGTGGTTCTGGGAACAGTGACTGTGTTGAGCTGTTCGAAGAACATTTTCTGGTATTTTATGTTATCAGGTTGGTATCAGCTGTTCAACATGCCCTGGTTTTGTGATTACTCAAGGAGTGATCTGGAATCCTCAGTCTGGGCAACAATCGAGTTCCTCCACAACATTGTAACCCCATGCGTTCCATTTGCCCTGATTCTTCTGCTTAATGTTTTCACCGTACGACACATTGTAGTGAGCAGCAGAGCTCGCAAGAGACTCCATGCTCAAAGCAGCAGGGACAGGCCCAGAGACGCAGAGATGGAGAGTCGAAGGAAATCCATCACTTTACTCTTTATGATCTCTGCCAATTTCATACTGTTATGGTCAGTCATTATGGTTTATTCTGTATGGGGCCGGATGGCTTTTCTGGGGTTTAAGTCTGTATGGATAGATTATTATGTTATGGAATTGGGCTTCATGTTGCAGCTCTTGAGCTGCTGCACAAACACGGTGGTCTACGTTGTGACACAGACTCAGTTTAGAGAACAAGTGAAGGATGTGTTGAAATTTCCCTTTACTGCAATTCTGCTCTGCATTATGGCCTGAGGGAAAGCCCATGCACTCGGCATCTCTCTACTCCCATTTGTCTGTTACACTGCCCATCTGGAACCGTTGTCACCCTGAATCTACAAAATAAATACCTCCTGGAAACACTGCCCCGCCATTGGTCAATCCAACTGTTCACCATTGCTTTCCTGACTCTGATTGGACATAAATCCACGCACATGCCAACCCTGTTCTGTCATTCGTCTTTTAAATGCCTTTCCCCAAAATCACTCAGACATGTTTGGTAATCTGTGCCCTCTCATTGGCAGGACTGACATTTCATCATCGCGATTCCATATGCTGACTTGACAGAAACACCAACCACTTGACAAGTCTCCACTGCCATTGGCCAGTCAGTCCTCACAATGATCGGGCAGGTATCCTCCCATCGGGAGCAGAGTCGGATGGGGGCGCAGAGGAAGAGAGCTCACAGCGATTGGGCATGCAGGCTTAGTGGAGCGGCTTTCGTTACTGACTGCGATCAAACGTCGAAAGAACAGGGATCAAATCAGGGTCAAGATCACGGGAGAAAGCACTTGAGCGAGAGACAGAGAGAGAGAGAAATAGAGAGACAGAACGAGAGAGAGAGAGACAGGGAACATGAATGAGAGGGACATTGAGGGGTAGACCGAGGAGGAGGGAAAGGGACGGAGGCAGTGAGATACGGAGAGAGACAGATAGAGGGAGAGACCGAGAGATTGAGAAATGGAGAGAAAGCGACATAGAGAGAAAGAGAATGGGAGAAAGAGACAGAGAGTAGGAGACAGAAAGAGAGAGAGAGAGACAGAGGCGTAAAACGAGAGAGAGTATGCAGGTGAGAGAGATAGTAAACAAGAGAGTCAGAGCTTGAGAAAGACAGAGAGACAGAGACAGAAAGACAGAGCTCACAAGAGCGAGAGGGAGAGAGGGCACACAAGAGCGAGAGACAGCGCGGAAGAGAAGCATACAGCGCGTGGAAGATAGAGAGCGAGGTGGAAAAATATAGAGTGCAAGCTATAGAGAGAGGGAGTGACAGAGCAGGCGAGAGGGAGAGAGCATGTGGGAAAGAAGTGATGGAACGCACGAGAGAGTCAGATAGAGCGCCGAAGAAAGAAAAACAGAGCACAAGAAATTGAGTATGTGAGAGAGAGTTGATGAGAGAGAGAGAGAGAACATGAGATAAAGAGCCAGCTTCATGGCACCGCGGCTGGGTCTGCTGCGCAGAAGATTTTAATTTTCCCAACATTGACTGGGATACACTTCGTGTCAGAGGTCTAGATGGAGCAGAATTTGGAAGGAGCATCCAGGAGGGTTTTCTGGAGCAGTATGTAAATAGTCCAACTCGGGAAGTGGCCATACTGGACCTGGTGTTGGGGAATGAGCCAGGCCAGGTGGTTGAAGTTTCAGTCGGGAATTACTTTGGGAATAGTGATCACAATGCCATAAGTTTTAGAATACTCATGGACAAAGACGAGAGTGGTCCTAAAGGGAAAGTCCTAAATTGTGGGAAGGCCAACTATACCAACATTCGGCAGGAGCTGGGGAATGCGGATTGGGAGCAGATGTTTAAATGTAAATCCACATTTGATAATTGGGAGGCTTTTTAAAAATAAATTTAGTGTACCAAATTCCTTTTTTTTCCAATTAAGAGTGTTCAATCCACCTACTCTGCACGTCTTTGGGTTGTGGGGGCGAAACCCACGCAAACACAGTGAGAATGTGGAAACTCCACACGAGCAGTGATCCAGAGCTGGGATCGAACCTGGGACCTCAACACCGTGAAGCAACAGGCCTAACCCACTGGGCCACCGTGCTGCCCTAATATGTGGGAGTCTTTTGAAGAGAGGTTTATCAAAAAGTTCCTGTGAAAATTATTGATAGAAATGGCAAGATTAGAGAACCATGGAGTACAGGTGCAATTGTGAGACTAGCCAAGAGGAAAAATACATTTTTTATTTAGAGTGCCCAATTATTTTTTTTTCGAATTAGGGGCAATTTAGCATGGCCAACACACCAAACATGCACATTCTTTGGGTTGTGGGGGTGAAACCCACGCAGACACCGGGAGAATGTGCAAACTCCATACGGGCAGTGACCCAGGGCCGGGAATCGAACCCGGGTTCTCATTTCCGTAGGCAGCAATGCTAACCACTATGCTACCGTGCTGCCCAAAAGGAAGCATACATTACGTCAAGCGACTGAAGACAGACGAAGCTTTGGAATAATATCGGGAATGGAGGACCAGTCTGAAACGAGGAATCAAGAGGGCTAAACGGGGTCATGAAATATCTCTAGAAAACAGGGTTAAGGAAAATCCCAAGGCCTTTATTCATATATAAGGAGCAAGAGGATAACTAGAGAAAGGATTGGCCCACTCAAGGACAAAGGAGGAAAGTTGTGTGTGGAGTCAGAGAAAATGGGTGAGATTATTAACGAGTACTTTGCATCAGTATTCACCGAGGAGAGGGACATGACCGATGTTGAGGTGAGGGATATATGTTTGTTTGCTTTGTCAAGTCGGCATGAGGAAGGAGGATGTTTTGGATATTCTAAAAGCGATTAAGGTGGACAAGTCCCAACGTCCGAATGGGATCTATCCCAGGTTACTGAGGGAAGTGAGAGAGGAAATAGCTGGGGCCTTAACAGATATCTTTGCAGCATCCTTGAACACGGGTGACGTACCGGATGACTGGAGGATTGCTAATGTTTTCCCCTTGTTAAAGAAGGGTAGTAGGGATAATCCAGGTAATTATAGACTGGTGAGCCTGACGTCAGTGGTAGGGAAGCTGGTGGATAAGGTATTGAGGAGCAGAATCTATTCCCTTTTGTAAGAAAATGGGCTAATCAGTGATCGGCAACATGGTTTTGTGCAGGAAAGGTCATGTCTTCACAAATTAATAGAATTCTTTGAGGAAGTGACAAAGTTAATTGATGAGGGAAGGGCTGTAGATGTCGTATACATGGACTTTAGTAAGGCGTTTGATAAGGTTTCCCATGGCAGGTTGATGGAAAAAGTGAAGTCGTATGGGTTCAGGGTGTACTAGCTAGATGGATAAAGAACTGGCTGGGCAACAGGAGACAGAGAGTAGTGGTGGAAGGGAGTGTCTCAAAATGGAGAAGGGTGACTAGTGGTGTTCCACAGGGATCCGTGCTCGGACCCTGATGTTTGTGATCTACATAAATGACCTGTAGGAAGGTATAGGTGGTCTGATTAGCAAGTTTACAGATGATACTAAGATTGGTGGAGTTGCAGATAGCGAGGAGGACTGTCAGAGAATACAACAAAATATAGATAGATTGGAGAGTTGGGCAGAGAAATGGCAGATGGAGTTCAATCCAGGCAAATGCGATGTGATGCATTTTGGAAGATCAAATTCAAGAGCGGACTATATGGTCAATGAAAGGGTCTTGGGGAAAATTGATGTGCAGAGAGATCTGGGAGTTCAGGTCCATTGTACCCTGAAGGTGGCAACGCAGGTTGATAGAGTGGTCAAGAAGGCATACAGCATGCTTGCCTTCATCGGACGGGGTATTGAGTACAAGAGTTGGCAAGTCATGTTACAGTTGTATAGGACTTTGGTTCGGCCACATTTGGAATACTGCGTGCAGTTCTGGTCACCACATTACCAGAAGGATGTGGATGCCTTGGAGAGGGTGCAGAGGAGGTTCGCCAGGATGTTGCCTGGTATGGAAGGTGCTAGCTATGAAGAAAGGTTGAGTAGATTAGGATAGTTTTCGTTGGATAGACGGAGGTTGAGGGGGGACCTGATTAAGGTCTACAAAATTATGAGAGGTATGGACAGGGTGGATAGCAACAAGCTTTTCCCAAGAGTGAGGGTGTCAGTTACAAAGGGTCACGTTTTCAAGGTGACAGCGGGAAAGTTTAAGGGAGATGTGCGTGGAAAGTTTTTTACGCAGAGTGTGGTGGGTGCCTGGAACGCTTTACCAGCAGAGGTGGTAAAGGCGGGCACGATATCATCATTTAAGAAGCATCTAGACAGGTATATGAATGGGCAGGAACAGAGGGAAGTAGACCTTGGAAAATAGGAGACAGGTTTAGATAAAGGATCTGGATCGGCGCAGGCTGGGAGGGCCGAAGGGCCTGTTCCTGTGCTGTAATTTTCTTTGTGCTTTGTTCTTTTGAAAGGTCCCGCCCACTGTGTGTCAATAAGGTTCTCGAAATCAGCACTCATCTCCCCCAGCTTGGAATTAACGTGCTCGGTACGCCAAGTGAGCAGCAGCAGTAATGGTCACAGTAACTCTATTAAAGTTAAATTCATTCTTGCTCCACAGGTACTGAATGTTGCTACAGTGATGACCAGCTACTGACCTTTCAGGAGTCAGTAAACAAAAACTGTTGTTGGAGATTACTGGCAAACAAACCAATATATGGTGCATTTTGCTTCAAACGACACTTAAAAATATAATCGACCAGGAGATAACACAACATAGAGTTGTTGCCGATGAGATAAATAAAACAGATAATCTGCTCCATTCACTGGATTGATAAATAACTGATTTCAAAATTGAGTTGATGGTTTCTACTCCGCTTGGTAACCCGCACCTGGTAAAAACTCGACAAGTTTACCGTACCAGATTCTCGCAGTAGTACACGGCCAGATGTGTTCGGCGTTTTTCTCCACTTGGGAACCGCACTCAGTAGAATTCTCCAATTCTGTAGCAACAGATACACTCAGTGATACAAGTCCAGTTGTGTCAGCGTTTCCATCCCGCGTTGTGACCTCCACTACGAAGCTGTCTACAATTCCACAGCATGACGACAGGGAGACTAGGAATAATGAATTCTAAAAATTGACCAATGTAAGGTTTCAAAGCCTAGTTGAGAGGTTTTTTGATTGCAATCGTCATTTAAAAAAACATGTTTTGCAGAGAATGTGTGCTTTTAGCAGCCAGGGAAATTTGAAAAGGAATGCGTTTTTCAATCTGGACGACTGCATTGTGGTTTCACTCGGAGAGTTTGTGGGGAATTATTGTGGTTAAACCCTGCAGAGATCATTCATTTTTCACCTGAGGGAGGTGAAGTCTTGCTGGTTGGAGCCAAGGAATGCAGATTGACATTTTTAAAAGCTTTAGATAAACATTTTGAAAAGCTTAATGGAGGATATTTTGGGAGAACTCTTTGGATAGAGGAGATGAGTTGTGATCTTCCTGATGCTCAGTCCACAATTCTCCGCAGTCCGATAGTTGTGAAAGAGTGAAATGGAAACCAGAGCCGTCTGTCTGTTGACATGGAGTGGAGATGATGGCGTTGGACTGGGGTGAGCACAGTAAGAAGTCTTACAACATCAGGTTAAAGTCCAACATGTTTGTTTCAAACACCAGCTTTCGGAGCACTGCTCCTTCCTCAGGTGAATGAAGAGGTATGTTCCTGGACGTCTTACTGTGTTGACATGGAGGAAGCTGGAACACTCCAGGAGAAACACATTTTGCAAGATATTCAGCCAGAGGGTAAAGGGGTTTAAAGAGGTATCCAGATCTGTTCTGTGACGCAAGTGTTGCTCCATGCAATGCTGATGTCCAAAGACCGAATAATCCCAGTGAGCCAGAGAAGACACAGCCTGAGTGAGACACAGCGAAGAGTGAGTTTGGGAATTTGAAGCTAGGTGGGAATTGAATTAAATTCAATCGGTAATACTTTTCCTTTTTAAAGTTAAATAATTTAAATCAATCTAGAACTGTGCAGTGAATGTAAACAAGAGCTGCCCCACCCACTCACATAATTGGCTGGCAGTTAAGTTTCAGTCACCTTAATCTACTTTGAGCGAAAAGAAGGTGGGGAGGGGAGTTAACTCAGACCAATGTAATAGATAAACTTGTAACTCACTCCCAGTGAGTTCTCCCCGTGAGCCAGACAAGACACAGCGAGAGTGAGACACAGCAAAGAGTGAGTTTCTGAATTTGAAGCTAGGTGGGAATTCGAAGCTGGGTTGGGAGGATGTGCTTTATATCCTCGGTAAGTGACTGGTGAGTAGTTTTTCAGTTTTCAATTTCTTTTCAATGAAAAAATGAAAATCACTTATTGTCACGAGTAGGCTTCAAATGAAGTTACTGTGAAAAGCCCCAAGTCGCCACATTCTGGCGCCTGTTCAGGGAGGCTATTACAGGATTCGAACCGTGCTGCTGGCTTGCCTTGGTCTGCTTTCAAATCCAGCGATTAGCCCTGTAAGCTAAACAGCACCTCATGTTATATTTATATACCATTTATAAATGGTATATTTATATATTTTTTCATCGTGTTTTTTTTAAAATTGTAGTTGTTGATCTTAACCAAAGGTTTAAGACATGACAGGAGATCCCAGGCCCGTGTCATGCTCCGTGTTTGCGATGTGGGAGCTCAGGGACACGCCCACTGTCCCTGGCTCCTTCACGTGCAGGAAATGTGTCCAGTTGCAGCTCCTGTTAGACAGATTGACGGCTCTGGATCTGCGGATGGACTGACTATGGAGCATTCGCGATGCTGAGAACTTCGTGGATAGCTCGTACAGCGTGTTGGTCACACCGCAGGTGAAAGTTACTGAGGGAGACAGAAAATGGGTGACCAAAAGACAGAGCAAGAGTAGGAAGGCAGTGCAGGTGTCCCCTGCAGTCATCTCCCTGCAAAACAGACATACCGCTTTGGATGCTGTTGAGGGAGATTGCTCACCAGGGGAAGGCAGCAGCAGCTAGGTTCATGGCACCGTTGCTGGCTCTCCTGCGCAGCAGGTCAGGAAGAAGAATGGCTGGGCTGTAGTGATAGGGGACTCAATGGTAAGGGGAATAGACAAGGGCTTGATCTTCCCCACAAAGGGAAATACAATAGATCAGTATTTTTACGGTCAGCATTGCAACTGTTTCAGGAAGCAAATGTGAAATATAATTGTTCAATTTGGTGTAATAATGAATGCATAGGGAAATCGAGTTGTTGATATTTGCAGTTGGGCCTGGAAAAATAAACAGACTTAAACAAACAAAGAAGAAAACTAAATTGAGCGTGAACCATGCAATAATCCACTAACTATAAAAATGCTGCTGGCAATTAAATCACGGTGCTTTTTCAATTGCAGATGGTACTTTAAAATGAGTAAAGCTAATTTATTTGCAACACAATTACATAACAATTAATTTTTAATATCGTGGAAGATCATTATACAATTGAATATACTGATATAGAGAAAACTAAAATTAGTTAACAGCTAAATTGATTGTGTCAATGGGTCATTTTATTTATCGTTTCATCAATCATTTTTGAGTCCGATATAATGCAGACAAAACTGGGACTAAAGGAAAAACTGAAAACTGCTCAGCTCCGTTGATAGGCAAAATACAGCGACATAAAATTAACGAATAGTTAAGTTTAGTGTACCATCTTTGTCACAAGCAGGCTTGAATGAAGTTACTGTGAAAAGCAACTAGTCGCCACAAGCGGGGCCTGTTCGGGGAGGCTGCTACAGGAATTGGACCGTGCTGCTGGCCTGCCTTAGTCTGCTTGAAAAGCCAGCTATTTAGCCCAGTGTGCTAAACCAGCCACTCTCTGGCTTATTCGCCATTATTTTGCGAATTAAGTTGCAGTTTATTGCCGTATTCGGCTTGCTGACAGCACTTCCTAACAGGTTGGACCTTTCGTCCAATCCTTGTATTTGATTCACAACAATGCAGAGTGTAAGTAGGTTGCATGGAATTTTAAAACTCGCAAAGACAAATAACGCAGAAGTCAGTAAGGTCACTGTTAACAGTTAAATTGGCCGCAGTAACCAATACATACCAGTACGTCTCCGGATGACATTCCCTAGTTGTTACTGATCACAAACTCCTTTTGTAGACATTGAGTGAGGACGAGGCCATTCCACCCATAGCTTCAGGCAAAGTCCCTCGTTTGGCTCTACTGTCAGCAACCTACGAGTATATGTTTGAACAAAGGCCAGACACCCACATTTTGAATGCGGATCCTTTGAACCGTGTTCCTCTTCCTCAGAGTATACCGCCTCCACCAGTGCCACAGGATTTCTTTATGACTTTGTCCTTCCTTGTGACGTTGTCAGTGTTAGGGAGGTTGGTCTAATTTCGACACATCAAGGCTATTTGTTGTCTCGAGTCAAGCACATGGTCCTTCGTAGCTGGCAGTGTGATAATTGGTCTGAATCGCTGGGAACATTTCAGTCATGAAACGATGAATTGAGTTGTGAACACAGCGCGTTATTGTAGGGTTCTTCCCAGTCCTACGAGGAAGCTTCAGATACAGGAACGGCACTGTGCCCAGCCTTGAACGACGGAAATAACGATGCTCGCACGCAGTTACATGTAAGGGCCTGGGATGCACATCGACATGGACTTCTGTCAAACAATGTGCTCAGCGTCAAATGCAGCAAGACCTGTCGCCTGTAGACCCACTGCAGCCTTGGGAGTATCCAGTTCGGCCCTCGGAAAGACGACACATTGGCTCAGTGGCACTATTACGGGCTCCATGTTCTTGTTCATCAGAGATGCTCAGTCCAAGTGATTGGGAATACGCAAAATGATATCGACAACCTCAATAGCAACTGTTGAGGAAATGCGAGATATTCTCCAGCCATGTGTTACCTGAGGTTATACCTCAGATAACGGGAGTGCATTTTCATTGAACAATTCCTATCATTTCTGAGTATCAACGGCATCCAAAATGCTTGACCACTTCTGTACCACCCTGCTTCAAATGGAATTGCTGATAGAGACTTCCCGACCTTCAAGGCCATCAATAAAAAGCAGTCATCAGCCCCTTTGGAACTCAGATTGATCCGATCCTTACACACCTATGACCCTATATGAACCCAGTTTTGGGAGGGGGATGGCGGAGTGGTGGACTCGGTAACGACCGAAGTGCATACATTTCTCCTATCGACAGACAGCCCGTTGAGGGTCAGATATCAGTCACCTCTACTGCTAAATCACCCGTCAAGAATTGCGTCTCTTTCAAAGGAATAACGATTGCCCTGACCTCCTGCCCCAATAGACGCTGTTTTGAGAGACCCGTGTTTACATTTTTGTCAATGTCCCTTTGTTATTTGAGAATGTTAATCAGGAATTAAGTGGGGAGGGGCACAGTAGCCTATTCCTTTAAGGTGTCTGTTCCTTTAAGTCCTCTCAGGGTCCATAAGACCATAAGGCATAGGAGTGGAAGTAAGGCCATTCGGCCCATCGAGTCCACTCCGCCATTCAATCATGGCTGATGGGCATTTCAACTCCACCTACCAGCATTCTCCCCGTAGCCCTTAATTCCTCGCGACATCAAGAATTTATCTATCTCTGCCTTGAAGCCATTTAGCGTCCCGGCCTCCACTGCCCTCCGCGGCAATGAATTCCACAGGCCCACCACTCTCTGGCTGAAGAAATGTCTCCGCATTTCTGTTCTGAATTTACCCCCTCTAATTCTAAGGCTGTGCCCACGGGTCCTCGTCTCCTCGCCTAACGGAAACAGTTTCTTTGCGTCCACCCTTTCTAAGCCATGTATTATCTTGTAAGTTTCTATTAGATCTCCCTTTAACCTTCTAAACTCCAATGAATACAATCCCAGGATCCTCAGCCGTTCATCATATGTTAGACCCGCCATTCCAGGGATCATCCGTGTGAATCTCCACTGGACACGCTCCAGTGCCAGTATGTCCTTCCTGAGATGTGGGGCCCAAAACTGGACACAGTACTCCAAATGGGGCCTAACCAGAGCCTTATAAAGGCTCAGTAGCACATCGCTGCTTTTATATTCCAACCCTCTTGAGATAAATGACAACATTGCATTCGCTTTCTTAATCACAGATTCAACCTGCATGTTTACCTTTAAGGAATCCTCGACTAGCACTCCCAGATCCCTTTGTACTTTGGCATTATGAATTTTCTCACCGTTTAGAAAGTAGTCTATGCTTGGATTCTTTTTTCCAAAGTGCAAGACCTCACATTTTCTCACGTTGAATTGCATCAGCCATTTCCTGCACCACTCTCCCAAACTGTCTAGATCCTTCTGCAGCCTCCCCACTTCCTCAGCACTACCTGCCTGACCACCTAACTTTGTATCATCGGCAAACTTCGCTAGAATGCCCCCAGTCCCTTCATCCAGATCATTAATATATATGGTGAACAGCTGCGGCCCCAACACTGAACCCTGTGGGACACCACTGGTCACCGGCTGCCATTCCGAAAAAGAACCTTTTATCCCAACTCTCTGCCTTCTGTCAGACAGCCAATCTTCAACCCATGCCAGTAGCTCACCTCGAACACCATGGGCCCTCATCTTACTCAGCAGCCTCCTGTGTGGCACCTTATCAAAGGCCTTTTGGAAATCCAGATAGACCACATCCACTGGGTTTCCCTGGTCTAACCTACTTGTCACCTCCTCAAAGAATTCTAACAGGTTCGTCAGGCACGACCTCCCCTTACTAAATCCATGTTGACTTGTTCTAATCCGACCCTGCTCTTCCAAGAATTTAGAAATCTCATCCTTAACGATCGATTCTAGAATTTTACCAACAACCGAGGTTAGGCTAATTGGCCTATAATTTTCCATCTTTTGTCTTGATCCTTTCTTGAACAAGGGGGTTACAACAGCGATCTTCCAATCGTCAGGGACTTTCCCTGACTCCAGTGATTTTTGAAAGATCTCAACCAACGCTTCCGCTATTTCTTCAGCCACCTCTCTCAGAACTCTAGGGTGTAGCCCATCGGGGCCAGGAGATTTGTCAATTTTAAGACCTTTTAGCTTTTTTAGCACCATCTCTTTTGTAATGGCAACCATACTCAACTCAGCCCCCTGACCCTCTATAATTTTTGGGATATTACTCATGTCTTCCACTGTGAAGACAGACGCAAAGTACTTATTAAGTTCTCCAGCCATTTCCTCGTCTCCCATCACTAGCCTTCCGGAATCAGTTTGAATTGGCCCAATGTCTACTTTGGCCTGTCGTTTGTTTCTTATGTATTGAAAGAAACTTTTACTATCATTTCTTATATTACTGGCTAGCCTGCCTTCATATTTGATCCTCTCCTTCCTTATTTGTCTCTTTGTTAACCTCTGTTTGTTTTTGTAGCCTTCCCAATCTTCTGATTTCCCAGTGCTTTTGGCCACTTTATAGGATCTCTCTTTTTCTTTGATACATTTCCTGACCTCCTTTGTCAGCCATGGCTGTCTAATCCCTCCCCGGATAATCTTTCTTTTCTTGGGGATGAACCTCTGTACAGTGTCCTCAATTATGCATACAAACTCCTGCCATTTTTGCTCTGCTGTCTTCCCCACTAGGGTCTGCTTCCAGTCGATTTTCGCCAGTTCCTCTCTCATGCCCTCGTAATTACCTTTATTTAACTGTAACACCATTACATCCGATTTTGCCTTCTCTCTTTCAAACTGCAGACTGAACTCAACCATATTATGATCGCTGCTTCCTAAGTGTTCCCTTACTTTAAGATCTTTTATAAAGTCTGGTTCATTACATAGCACTAGGTCCAGAATAGCCTGCTCCCTTGTGGGCTCCATGACAAGCTGTTCCAAAAAGCCATCTTGTAAGCATTCCATGAATTCCTTTTCTTTGGATCCACTGGCTACGTTATTTACCCAATCCACCTGCATATTGAAGTCCCCCATGATCACCGTGACCTTGCCTTTCTGACATGCCTTTTCTATTTCCCGGTACATATTGCGCCCCTGGTCCTGACCACTGTTAGGAGGTCTGTACATAACTCCCATTATGGTTTTTTTGCCTTTGTGGTTCCTCAATTCTACCCACACAGACTCCACATCATCCGACCCTATGTCGTTTAGTGCCATAGATTTAATTTTGTTCTTAACTAACAAGGCAACCCCACCCCCTCGGCCCACCTCCCTGTCTTTTCGATAGGTTGTATATCCTTGGATGTTTAACTGCCAGTCCTGAACCCCCTGCAGCCATGTCTCTGTGATGCCTACCACATCATAATCATTCACGATGATCTGTGCCATTAGTTCGTCTACTTTGTTACAAATGCTACGAGCATTCAGGTAAAGTACCTTAATGCTAACTTTCTTATCATTACAGATATTGGAAGTCCTAAAATGTCCAAAGTTATCCTTCCTTTTTGTTGAATTCCTAGTCTGCATCAAGCTTAAATCCACCTGCCTACATGTTATCCTCCTGCGTATCTTGCCATTTAACTCCATGCTCCCTGTCGCTTTCACTTTCCCTTCCCCCCAACTCAGAAGTTTAAAGTCCTACTGACCACCCTATTTATCCTCTTCGCTAGAACACTGGTTCCAGATCGGTTCAGGTGGAGACCGTCCCAACGGTACAGATCCCCCCGGTTCCAAAACTGATGCCAATGTCCCATGAAGTGGAATCCCTCTTTCCCACACCAATCCCTTAGCCACGTGTTTACTTCCCTAATTTTCTTGTCCCTATGCCAATTGGCACGTGGCTCGGGCAGTAATCCGGAGATTATGACCCTTGAGGACCTGTATTTCAATTTTCTTCCTAGTGCTTGATAGTCCCCGAACAGGTCCTCCACCCTAGCTTTACCTATGTTGTTAGTCCCAACGTGGACCACAACAACTGGATCCTCCCCCTCCCGCTCCAATATCCTTTCAAGCCGGTCAGAGATGTCCCGCACCCTGGCACCGGGCAGGCAACACACCATACGAGACTCCCGATCCGGCTTGCATAGGATACTATCTGTCCCCCTAATTATAGAATCCCCTATAACAACTACTTGTCTTTTTACTCCCCCCTCTTGAATGGCCTTCTGCACCATGGTACCGTGGTCAGCTGGCTCATCCTGTCCAGAGCCCTTTTCCTCATCCATACAGGGAGCAAGAGTCTCATACCTGTTGGACAAGGTCAAGGGCTGAGGCTCCTGCACTCCTGAACTCAGGTTCCCCCTGCCTGCCTCACTAACAGTCACACTCTGAAATCCCTGATCACTTACTGAATGTGAATTACTTAATCTCCCAGGTGTGACTGCCTCCTGAAACAAAGTGTCCAGGTAACTCTCCCCCTCCCGGATGTGCCGCAGTGTTTGAAGCTCAGATTCCAGATCATCAACTCTGAGCCGGAGTTCTTCCAGCAACCAACACTTGCTGCAGATGTGGCCATTGCCATTCACAAGGGGAACAGCCAGCTCCCACATCATACAGCTACAGCACATCACCTGCCCAGCCATCTCTGATTAGTTAATTAATTTATTACTTTGTATAAATTTCAGTTTAAAAAACAAACAAACTTGATACCTCTGCTATAGTCTTTTTCAACCTAGTTCTGGGTCATTTGGCATGATTGGCCCATAGGGCTGGAGCGCGGGATTCCTGAGGGTGGAGCTTGTGTTCCCCTAAACTGGGAGTTTGCTGTCTTGTATCCAGGTCATTTTTCACTCATTCGCTATCTATAGTTTTTGTTTTTAAGAAATCGTTCATTCAGTAATCCATCTGGTCGTCAACCGTCCATCAAGTTAGTCCAAACACATCAATGAAGATCAGTTCCCTCATCAATCCCTTCGTTAATTTGAAAAACAAAACTTAATTGAGGACATGAGATATGATTTTCTACGAATAACTCTGTTTCTGGTCAGTAATAACCCAATTTTCTCGCTGAGAAAACATCTTCTGTCCTCCATTTTGATCCCTGAACCTGTCTTCTTGACTAACGTGAGACTGATTGCTCTGTCGCCCCATGGTTTAGCTCCATCTCCTTTTATAAACAGGGTGGGACATTGATAATCCTTCAGTTCACTGGAATCACTCATATGTTAAATAAAGATTTAATACTAGGGCCCGTGTTTCAACTATTTCCAACATTCAATCCCTGAGTCACTCTCACATGGTCGATTTAGGCCGGGTTAATCTTCTACTTCATTGTGATCTAAAAAGTGTTGGACTGTAAGGGGTTAACTGACGCTGTTTGTTTAGTGACTGTAAATAATGTCAGTCTCCATGGATCCTAATTGTGTCACTGGAGGGTTTTTCTCTTCTATTAATAAGGTTTATTTTCAATGTGTAATTCCAAACTGTCAGCGGGAACATCAGATCCAGCAGTGACAGAGCTCTGCGGCTCCAGAGAGATCGAGAGGGGCGATTAGAATCTGGGAATAATAGATCTGAACGTTTCAGTAATGGACAAGGGTTTATCCGAAGGGCTTTATTATATATCATCCCGTTATTTATCATGGAGGATCGAAGCAGCACTTATGATTATTCAAGCTGGTTATTATCCAATCCTGGCTATTATTGGTGTCCCTGGTAAGTCCCCCTGTCCAGTTATTTATTGTTTAAACCACTTTATGTTTTTATTGGTCTCCTCATTTGAAAATAGAAAAGATTGAATCAATTTTCTTCAGTTCCAGTCACCTATATCAGTTTATATTCACGCCATCCCCGCAAGTTATCAAGGGGGGGGGGGGGTGGAAGGGAAGACAGTGCAATGTTCCTCCTGCAGAATGGTTGAGGTGAGGGACGCCGTTAATGACCCTGCTGATTTCACCTGTGGGAAGTGCACCCATCTCCAGCTCCTCAGAAGCCGCTATAGGGAACTAGAGTTCGAGCTGGATGAACTTCGGATCATACGGGAGGCAGAGGTAGCCATAGATAGTAGCTTCATGGATGTAGTTACTCCGAAGAATAAAGATAGATGTGTAACGGTGAGAGGAGCTGGGAGGAAGCAGTCAGTACAAGGATCCCCTTGTGGTCGCCCCCTCAGTAACAAGTATACCGCTTTGGATACTGGTGGGCGGACGATTTACCAGGGGTAAGCCATGGTGACCGGATCTCCAGCACCGAGTCCGTCGCTGTGGTTCAGAAGGGAAGGGGGTAGAGCAGGAGAGCATTAGTTATTGCGGACTCGATAGTTAGATGGGCAGATAGACGGTTCTATAACAACGAAAGAGATTCATGGATGCTATGTTTCCCCCCGTGTGCCGGGATCCGTGATGTCTCTGACCGTGTTTTCAGAATCCTTAAGGGGGAGGAGGAACAGTCACAAGTCGTTGTACAGGTCGGAACCAACGACATAGCAAGAGTAGAGATGGGGATTTAAATCAGGAATTTAGGGAGCGAGGGTGGAAGCTGAGAGCCAGGACAAACCATGTTGTCATCTCTGGTTTGTTGCCGGTGCCAAGTGCTAGCGAGTTCAGGAACAGAGAGAGATTTCAGATAAACTCTAGGCCGCAGGGATGGTGGAGGAGGGACGGTTTCAGTTATGTGGATAATTGGAGCACATTCTGGGGACGCTGGGACATGTACAAACAGGACGGTTTGCACCTGAGGAGCACCAATATCCTGGAAGGAATATTTGCTACGGCTCTTCGGGCCAGTCGTTATGGGACATAGCGGTACAAACGACATAGGTTAAAAAAAGGGATGAGTTCATAAAAGCAGAATACAGGGAGCTAGGAAGGAAGCTAGGAAATATGACGTCATAGGTAGTGATCTCAGGATTACTACTGGTGACACGGGCTAGTCAGAGTAGAAATGACCGGATGTATAGGATGGATATGTGGCTGAAGAGATGGCGTCAGTGGGGGGGGGGGGGGGGGGGGGGTTCAGAATTCTGGGGCATTGGTACAGGTTTTGGGGTAGGTGGTATCTGTACAAATTGGACCGGTCTACACATGGGACTGAAACTGATGTCCTGGGAGGGCTATTTTCGAGAGAAGTTGGGGAGGGTTTAATCTAATATGCCAGGGCGACGGGATCCTAGTCAGAGAAACAGGGAGCATGGACAGAAACAAAATTTAGAAAAGTGAACAAGAAAAGTGACAGGTCGAGAAACCAAGAACAGCATTCAAACAGGGCAACAGAGAAAAATATTGGGAGCAAGACAAACAATGTGAAAAAGATACGCTGAACGGCTCTGTGTCATAATGCACGCAGCATTAGCAATAAAATGGATGAACTAATCGCGCAGATAGGTATAAATAGGTACGATTTAATTGGGATTACGGAGACATGGCTGCAGGGTGACCTGTGATGGAACTGAATGTCCCAGGGTTTTCGGTATGTAGAAAGGAAAGGCATAAAATTAAGGGTGGTGATGTGGCATTGCTAGTTAAAGACGAAAGGATCACAGTAGTGATAAATGACATCAGCTCTGACAATGTGGAATCTGTATGGGTAGAGTGGAGAAATACCAAGGGGAAAATAACATTAATGGGTGTTATACATCGACCCCCAAACTGCAGTAGTGAGGTTTGGAATGGCATTAAAGACGCCATTAGAGATGCATGTAACAAGTGAAAATCAGCCCTACTCTAACGTCGAATTAATCACTTGGCATCCTAATGAAGAATTACAACCATGTTCTTATCATTGTTCTTTGAAGGACTACGCACACCAAGATTGTTCATTAGCCCCGTCTTACTGCGTAATGTTAAATCAACCATATCATGTTGCATCTTTGGTTCTCGACGTATTGGTAACAAGCAATTATGTATGCACTTCAGAATACAGCTGCCAAAATATGGTTGCTGGCTTAGTTCGTCCAAACTATATGTAAATTAAATTCACCCATCATGACTGTAACATCCTTATTATCTACATCTATAATTTTGTGTCTAATTCCATGCCCTACATTTCCTCTGCTGTTTGGATGCAAACCGTCAAATCCCACTCATGTTTTCCACACCTAGCTGCCTAACCTTAACTCCTAGCAGTTCCACCGAGAACGATTAGACTTCTAGAATTTATGAGGCAACATTTCTAATGTTACAATAAATATCACTTTTCCTTGGCAATCAGTTCCATGACGTGGTCAGTCTGCAGCTACATCTCCAGAATCATAGAATTGATAGAATTTACAGTGCAGAAGGAGGCCATTCGGCCCATCGAGTCTGCACCGACTCTGGGAAAGAGCACCCAACCAAGGTCCACACCTCCACGCTATCCCCATAACCTAGTAAACCCATCAAACATTAGCATAGAACATAGAACAGCACAGTACAGGCCTTTCGACCCTCGATGTTGCGCAGTCCTGTGAAACCCCTCTAAAGTCCCTCTACACTGTTCCCTTATCGTCCATATGCCTATCCAATGACCATTTGAATGCGTTTAGTGTTGGCGAGTCAACTACTGTTGCAGGACGGGCATTCCACGGCCTTACTACTCTCTGAGTAAAGAACCTACCTCTGACATCTGTCCTTTATCTATCTCCCCTCAATTTAAAGCTATGTCCCCCGTGCTGGACATCACCATCCAAGGAAAATGGTTCTCAATGTCCACCCTATCTAATCCTCTGATCATCTTGTATGCCTCAATTAAGTCACCTCTTAACCTTCTTCTCTCTAACGAAAACAGCCTCAAGTCCTTCAGCCTTTCCTCATATGATCTTCCCTCCATACCAGGCAACATCCTTGTAAATCTCCACTGTACCATTTCCAATGCTTCCACATCCTTCCTATAATGTGGCGACCAGAACTTCACACAATACTCCAAATGCGGCCGCACCAGAGTTTTGTACAACTGCAACATGACCTCATGGCTGCGAAACTCAATTCCTCTACTAATAAAAGCTTACACTCCGTGTTACGCCTTCTTAACAACCTTCTCAACCTGGATGGCAACTTTCAGGAATCTATGGAGATGGACACCGAGATCTCTCTGCTCGTCCACACTACCAAGAATCTTACCATTAGCCCAGTACTCTGTCTTCCTGTTATTCCTTCCAAAATGAATCACCTCACACTTTTCTGCATTGAACTCCATTTGCCACCTGTTTGACCAACTCTGCAGCTTATCTATGTCCCTCTGTAACTTGTAACATCCTTCAGCACTGTCTACAACTCCACCGACGTCAGTGTGATCTGCAAATTTACTCACCCATCGTTCTACGCCCTCCTCCAGGTCATTTATAAAAATGACAAACAGCAGCGGCCCCAAAACAGATCCTTGTGGTACACCACTAGTAACTGGATACCAGTCAGAACATTTCCCATCAACATCCACTCTTTGTCTTCTATCAGCTAGCCAACTTCTGATCCAAACTGCTAAATCACCCTGAATCCCCTGCCTCTCTAATTTCTGCAATAGCCTACCGTGGGGAACCTTATCAAACACTTTACTGAAATACATATACACCACATCAACTGCTTTACCCTCATCCAACTGTTTGGTCACCTTTTCGAAGAATTCAATGAGGTTTGTGAGGCATGGCCTACCCTTCACAAAACCTTCTTGAACAAGGGGACCACATTTGCTAACCTCCAGTCTTCTGGCACTAATCCTGAACACAAAGATGACTTAAAGATCAAAGCCAAAAGTTCAGCAATCTCCTCCCTAGCTTTCCTGAGAATCCAAGGATAAACCCCATCCGGCCCAGGGGACTTATCTATTTTCACACTTTCCAGAATCACTTATCTATTTTCACACTTTCCAGAATCACTTATCTATTTTCACACTTTCCAGAACTAAGGGCAATTTTGGACACTAAGGGCAATTTAGCATGACCAACCCACCTAACCTGCAAATCTTTGGACTGTGGGAGGAAACCGGAGCACCCGGAGGAAACCCACGCACACACGGGGAGGATGTGAAGATTCCGCACAGGCAGTGACCCAAGCCGGAATCGAACCTGGGACCTTGGAGCTGTGAAGCAATTGTGATAGCCACAATGCTACCGTTCTGCGGAATTATATAGTGCCCGAACAGATGAATGTACATTGTTTATTCATCTACCTTACCAGAATTATCCGTGTATTCAGGTTCCACTCCTGTAGAATTGTCACTGATAATTTTTACACAATGTTAATGTACGTTTCCCCGATATGTTGCTGGATCACGTTTCCACTGCTTCCACTTTTGCGCTCAATTCTTCTGACTTTCATTTTTCTCTTGTTGTGTCTGTTGTGTATTTGTGTGTCTGTGACTGTGGTTTTGTGTCTTTGTGTATCTGCGAATGTGAGTGTGTGTTTTCTGACTCTTTGTATCTGTCTGTGTATTTGTGTCTCTGTGTCGGAGTACGTGTATTTGTGTCTCTGTGTATCTGTGAATGTGTTTCTATATTTGTGAGAGTGCGTATTTGCGTCTCTGTTCTCTGTCTGTAAGTGTGTATGTGTCTCTGTCTGTGAGTGTGCATTTGTCTCTGTGTCTTTGAGTGTGTGTATTTGTGCCTGTGTATCTATGAATGTGTTTTTGTGTCCCCGTGTCTCTGTGAGTGGATTAGATTTGTGTTTATTTGTTTGAATTTGTCAACACAACCTGGAAATATCTTCCCATCCTGATTTATAATTCCATTGTTTATTTCGCTTCCTTTCAGTGAATCTCGTCACAATTGTGACCCTGAAGTGCAAAAACTGTGGACTGTCCAAATGTGTCACTTGTTACCTGGTGGCCATGGCAGTGGGGGATCTACTGGTCATTATTTTTGACCTGATACTGAGACACATTCCCATTGCATTTAAGGAACACTTTTATTTCCTGTGGTACATCCGCGTATGTAATATCCACGCCGTCCTGCTTTATGCAGCCACTGACTGTTCTGTCTGGTTCACTGTCACTTTCACCTTTGATAGATTTGTGGCCATTTGTTGCCCGAAGCTGAAAAGTAAATATTGCAGCGAGAAAACGGCAGCTGCTGTTCTGGGAACAGTGACTGTGCTGAGCTGCATGAAGAACATATTCTGGTATTTTATGTTAACGGGACGGTATTGGCTGATGAACCTCCCCTGGTTTTGTGACGTTACAGAGGGTGTTATGGACTCTCCAGTCTGGGTAACAATTGAGTTCCTCCACAACATTCTAACCCCGGGTGTTGCATTTGCTCTGATTCTGCTCCTCAATGTTCTCACCGTCAGGCACATTGTGGTCAGCAGCAGGGCCCGCAGGAGACTCCGGGCTCACAGAAGTGGGGAGAGTCCCAGAGACCCAAAGGTGGATAATAGGAGGAAATCCATCATTTTACTGTTCATTATCTCGGCCAATTTTATCCTGTTATGGTCAACATTAATGATTTATTCGACATGGTTTCGGATGCGTAATCTGGGGTATTACGCTGTGTATTTAGACATTTATGTTCTGGAGTTGTCTTTCATGCTGCAGCTCCTGAGTTGCTGCACAAACACAGCGATTTACGTCGTGACACAGACTCAGTTCAGGCAACAGTTAAAGAATGTACTGGCCTTCCGGTTGCTGTCATGAACTGAGCGGTCGCCGGTAAGGATCATTTCTTATCAAATCCTCGAAAGCGACAAATCACGCCGACGAAATGAGCACCAACATATCCACAACCGCAGCCCCATCTCCCCGGCACAGTGTAACCCTTGAAAACCGTATCAATGAGAAATAGAAAAAATAGAAAGATAAAAGAAGGAGAAAGAGCCAACTGCTCAGTACAAAAGGCCGCAAGGACGAGGGGAGGGAAACTGCAGCCTTCGAACGCCGCACTAGATGACACAAAACCGGGTAGGACCAGTTCCACAGAGTTCTGAGCGCAGCCCCAAAGAGATGAGCTGAAGAAAGACCTCCTGGCAACTGCCCAGACGGCATTGGAGGCGGAAACAGCCCCTAATGAGGGAGGGTCTGACCAAAATGGAGAAATAGCTTCTGAAAAATATATGACAGCGAGGGACCTCGAGACCAACTGGAGCGTATTGCATCAGCTGAAGCCGGCGAATCGATTCCAAACTCGACGCAGAAAAACTCGACGACCAGAAATAAAGGTCTCGACGTCAAAAGCCAAGAATAGGTGTCCTACTGGAAAACATGGTGGGGAGGAATCCTGTTGAAAACACAATTGCGAAAGTCGGGAAATTGTTCGGGACGGAGGACTTCGCCAACGGGTCTTTGCGGCAGCGGCCGAGAGCCGGTAAACCTCTACAGGAAGTAAGATAAAGCTCCACAAGTTATATGACATAGAGTGTTGATCATATAAAAAAATAGAAAATAGAAAAAATAGGAACCAGTGGGTGACTATTTTGAACGCCCCGATCGCGAGATCTGTCAATATCGGACAGGGACGGACCCACAATGTGAATTTGCTTAACCACACAGAAGGAATGGGAGGGACAATCCCCTCCCTCCATCGGTAAAGCTGCGTGAATGTGCTGGCACTCAGCCGGCCAGTGAAGAGATCCAGTGTCCTCACCCATCTCAGTTATCTGAAGGTGGATGTAGGCTTCCCACAGGAGACACATCTGTCACTGCGTATATGTGTCTTTGTGTGAATGTCTGTGTGAGTCTGCCAGTGTCAGTGTGAGTGTGTGGTTATGTCTGCGCTTGTAGGTGAGTGTGTCAGTGTAAGTGTGTATGTGAGTGTGTATAATTGTTTGTGTGTGAGGGAGTGTGTGTGAGTTAATGTGTGTCTGTTTGTGTCAGAGTGTGTGTATGCGTTTGTGAGTGTGTGTGTTTGTGGGTGTATGAGTGACGGTGTCTGCATGTCTGTGGGTATTGGTGGTGCGTGTGTGGATGTTTGGTCTTGTGTGTGCATGTGTGTGTGAAGATGTTTGAGCATGCCCTTATATATGTGGGTGTGTGGCTGTGAGGGTGTGTGAGGGCGCGTCTTTATAGGCGTGTTTCTGGGTGTGGT
This sequence comes from Scyliorhinus canicula, assembly GCF_902713615.1. Taxonomy (NCBI): domain Eukaryota; kingdom Metazoa; phylum Chordata; class Chondrichthyes; order Carcharhiniformes; family Scyliorhinidae; genus Scyliorhinus; species Scyliorhinus canicula. Next base: position 543,558 of record NC_052171.1, read on the forward strand.
TGTGTGTATTCTGTTTGTGTGTCGGTGTGGGTGAGTGTAGGTGTGTGTGTGTGTGTGTCGGACTGTGTGTGTAGGAGAATTAGTTTGTGGCTACCAGTGGGTATGTGTGTGTGGGAATGTTTGTCGCTGGCTGTGTGTTTGGGTATGTTTGTGGGACTGTGTGTGCGCTGTTGTGCGTGTTCTTGAGTGTGTGTTGGTGAGTGTGTGTATATGTGTGGTTACGAGTCTGTGGGTGCGTATGTGTTTGCATGTGTGGTTGTTCTTTTGGGTGGTGGTTGCGAGTATGTGGGCAGGTCCATCTGTGTGTGCGTGTGCTTTTATGTGTTTGTATATGTGTGTGGGTGTACATTGGGTAACGTTTGTGTGTATATGCAGGCGGGAGATTGTGTGATGGTGCGTGTATGTTGATCGGTAGGTATCTCTGCATGGGCATGTTTGTGAGTGTGAGAGATTTTGAGTGTGAATGTGTGTGTGGAAGAATGAGGTTTTGTGTACGGGTGAGTTTTTGTTTGCGTGCGGTTGTTCGTGAGCGTGTGGGTGTAAGTGGCTGAGTGTACGGCTGGTATCATGCTCTGCATACGGGTGTGTGGATGAGTGTCTGGTTGTGTATCTGGCTGTGTATGTGTGTGTGTGTGTATGCGTGTGTGGATGCTTTTTTGGGTATGTGTGTGCATGTTGGAACTTGAATATCGGCAGGTATATGTCCAGATCCATGTTCGAGTATCTGTATGGCTGAGTGTTTAGGTGTGTGTGAGTGAGTTTTTGGATGTTTGCCGTTGTGGATGTATTTTGTATGTGCATGGATGTGTATATATGTGTGGTATGTGTGGGCGTGTGTGCGCGATGAGTTTGTGTGTATTTGTATGTGTGTATGTGGATGTCTGTTGATGTGAGTGTGTCTGGATGTGTGGGTGTCTCAAAGAATCCCAACAGTGCGGAAGGAAGTCATTCAGTCCATCAAGTCTGCACCTCACCGAGACTGCATTGAGTCGAGGCGGCAGAGAGGATTCTGGGAGAAGTCAACTCATTCACCTCGACTGTCGTGTTGGTTGCCGAAGAACCCTTCCAATGACAAACAGGAGGAATTTCATCCAGTCCCGGCAGCCAAAGAGAATCCTGTGGGAACGTAGAACATAGAACATACAGTGCAGAAGAAGTCTGCACCGACCCACTAAAGCCGTCACTTCCACCGGATCCCCGTAACCCAATAACCCCTCCTAACCTTGTATTTAGTCACGAAGTGCAATTTTTATCGGCCAATCCATTTAACCTGCACGTCTTTGGACTGTGGGAGGAAACAGGAGCAACAGGAGGAAACCCACGCAGACACAGGGAGAATGTGGCGAACGTGCAGACTCCTCACAGACAGTGACCCAGCAGGGAATAAAACCTGGGACCCTGGCACTGTGAAGCCTCAGTGCTAACCACTTGCGCTACTGCCCTGGCCGAAGTCAACTGCGAATCAAATAAAGCCTGAATAGGGCCTTAATAGGGAGATTACTTAGGAATTTTAAACTGGCGTGTGAGTCGTCCAGCTCACCTCAGCTGTCTATGAGACAGTAGTTCAAGCAAGCAAACGACAAGAGAACTTGAACACAACCAGTCAACTGGAATTAGATTTCAGCCTGAATAAGGGTGTTGAGAATTTGGAGCAGAGAGGGAATTCTGTGCTGAGGGGAAAGAGGTGCTCTTCATCGGCGGAAGTGGAAAGGCGGAGCTAGGAGGGACACGCATGAGAGGCGGAAAGAAATCGAACCGTGACGTCACAGCCAGCGGGTAAGTGATTGGTTGGTGACTGGTAAGTCGTTCTTCTCTACTTTTTTCTATTTTTCTCTTGGCATTGTATTTGATATCATGAGTTCACTGAAGGTTCATGGTTCAAACCCGTGTCATGCTCCTCCTGTGATTTGGAAATTCAGGAAGCTTTTGTGTGTATATGGCTCCTTCATGCACAAGACCTGTGTCCAAGTGCAGCACCTGTTAAACTGTCTGAAGGATCTGGAGCTGCAGAAGGATTCACTTTGGAGCATCCACGATGCTGAGGAAGTCGTGGATAGTTTGGTCACACAACAGTTAGAAATTACTGATGCAGATAGAAAATGGCTGATCCCAGAAAGAGAAAGAGGAGGAAGGCAACGCAGCAACCTCCTGTGGCGATCTCCGTCCAAAGCAGATTTATAGTTTCGGATACTGCTCACCAGGGGAAGTTGGCAGCAGCGAGCTTCATGGCACCGTGGTTGGCTCTGCTGCTCAGGAGGGCAGGAAAAGTGTGGCACAGCTGTAGAGGGCAGCACGGTAGCATTGTGGATAGCACAATTGCTTCACAGCTCCAAGGTCCCAGGATCGATTCCGGCTTGGGTCACTGTCTGTGCGGAGTCTGCACATCCTCCCCGTGTGCGCGTGGGTTTCCTCCGGGTGCTCCGGTTTCCTCCCACAGTCCAAAGATGTGCAGGTTAGGTGGATTGGTCATGATAAATTGCCCTTACTGTCCAAAATTGCCCTTAGTGTTGGATGGGGTTCCTGGGTTATGGGGATAGGGTGGAGGTGTTGACCTTGGGTGAGGTGCTCTTTCCAAGAGCCGGTGCATACTCGATGGGCCGAATGGCCTCCTTCTGTACTGTAAATTCTATGATTATTCTATGACAGGGCACAGTGTTAAGGGAAATAGACAGGTGTTTCTGCGAAACTCAAACGAGACTCCAGGAAGGTATATTGCCTCCTTGGTGCTAGGTTCAAGGATGTCTCAGAGCGGCTACAGGACATTCTGGAGTGGGAGGATGAAAAACCAGCCGTCGTGGTGCATGTAGGCACCGACTATACAGAAAAAACGGGATCAGGTCATAGAAGCTGAATTTATGGAATTAGGAGTTTTTTAAAAAGTAGGACCTCAAAGTGTGTAATCTCAGGATTGTCACCAATGGCACGTGCTAGTCAGAGTTAGAATGTCAGAATAGATAAGGTGACTACGTGGCTTGCAAGTTGATGCAAAACGGAGGGATTCATATTCCTGGGACATTGGAAACAGTTGATGCGAAGGTGTGGCAGCAACAAACTGGAAGGTGTGCACTTGGGCAGGACTGGAAAAAATGTCCGGGGGGGGGGGGGGGGTTCTAATTGGGGAGGGTTTAAACTAATGTGGCAGGAGGTGGGATCGATGCGGGATGTCGGATGGAAGTAAATTGGAGAAAGAAACAAAAGGCAACAAGGGCAAAAGCGAAATCAAGAGAAACCACTGTCAAAAATCAAAAAGAGCCACAGTACAGAAAGCAGAGGCTCTGTTGAACTCGGTGTATTGGTCCAGTAAGGCCTAGTGAAATAAAACACAGGCAGAGTGCACAAAACATGACGCGACAGATTATGTGAGGAAACAGGGAAGAGAGCAAGATAAGTCTAGATTCAACTGCATTTATTTCAATGCAAGATGCCTGATGGGCAAGGCAGATGGACTCAGGGCATGGATGGGTACATGCGACTGGGATATTATAGCTATTATAAAAACATGGCTGAGGGCGGGGCAGGATTGGGAGCTCAATGTTTCGGGGTACAGATTCTATAAAAAGTGTAGAATAGGAGGTAAGAGAGGAGGGGGAGTTGCGTTTTTTATTAGGAAGAATATCTCGGCATTACTGAGAGAGGATATATCTGAGTTCGCCCACTGAGCCTATATGGGTGAAACTGAAAAATAAGACGGGGAACATCACTTTAATCAGATTGTATTAGAGGCTCACAAATAGTCAGTTGGAAATTGAGGAGGAAATATGTAAGGAGATTATAAATAGCTGTAAGAAAAACTAGCTAGTAACTTTCCAAAATTGACTGGTACAGCCACAGCATCAGGGGCTTGGACGGAGAGAAAGAGGTGGCAAAACGTGACCTCCTCTTGCGAAATAAGTAAGGGCAGTTGATAGAATTGTTAGTGACGGATCACTTTGGGACCAGTGATCATAAATCCATTAGTTTCATGATAACGATGGGGAATCACAGGTCTGGACCAAATGTAAAATCTCGAAATTAGGGAAAGGCCAATTTTGAGAGTGTGAGACAGGAACATTCAAAATTTGATTGAGAGACTGTTGACAGGCAAACGGACGGCTGGCAAGTGAGAGGCTTTCAAAAATGTATTTTTGTTCTATGCATTTAGAATACCCAATTAATTTTTCCAATTAAGGGGCAATTTAGTGTGGCCAATCACCAGCCTGCAGATGTTTGTGTTGTTGGGTTGAAACACCACTCGGACAGTGACCCAGAGCCGCGATAGAACATGGGACATCGGTGCCAGAAGGCAGCAGTGCCAACCCACTGCGCCACGTACTGCCTTTCAAAAGTTTCTCAACCAGGATTCAGGGTAAGCACATTCCTTTTAGAGTGAAGGGCAAGGCTGGAGGAAGTAGGGAATGGCTCGTGATATTGAGGCCCTGGTCAAACAGAATAAGGAGGCATATGACAGCATAGGCAACTAGGATCAAGAGGATGCCTTGAAGTGGATGGAGGTTCTCGGAGTAGAGTTAAGAAGAAATCAGGAGGGAAAATAGGGAACATGAGATTGTTTTGTCAGAAAAAACATAGGGGACACAAAAAACTTCCACAAATAGATAAAGGTCAAAATAGTAACGAGTTGAGGACTCTGGGTGTGTACTCGTTGAAGATCAAAAGAATGAGAGGGTATCTTATTGAAACTTAGAGGATACTACGAGGCCTGGATAGAGTGGACGAGGCGAAGGTGTTTCCACTTGCAGGGAAAACTGGACCAGAGGACAGACTAAAGGGCCGATCCTTTAAAACAGAGATGAGGAGAAATGTTTCAGCCAGAGGTTGATGAATCTGTGGAACTCTTTGCCCAAGAAGGCTGTGGAGGCCAAATCAGCGAGTGTCTTTTAGACAGAGATAGATAGCTTCTTGATTAATAAGTTGATCAGGAGTTATGAGGAGAATGCAGGTGAATGGGGATGAAAACATATCAGCCATGATTGAATGGCACAGCAGAGTCGATGGGCCGAGAGACCAAATTCAGCTATGCCTTATGGTTTTCTGGTTTTATGGCTGAAGAGGTGGTTTCCTGGCCTCTAGGTCTGTTCCAGGGGAAGGCGCAACCTTTAAAAGTCGAATGAGTAGGTTTGAGGGTGGGGCAGGAATGGAAACTCAACAATATTGTGTGTATAGCATCTTCAGGCGAGATGGAGGTGGGTAGACATTATAAAGGAGCTAGTGCTGCAATATTGATCAAGGAGTCAATTATTGGAGACATTTTTGTCCTGATCAGGCTCCTCATTTGAGGTCACATGGGTGGAACTTAAAATCAAAAAGGGAGTAAGACCTTTTTGGAAGTGTAGTTCTCCAAACAATCAGGTAGAGATAGAAGTGCAGTTTTTTAGGCAAATCTCAAGAAGTCTAAATACAATGGAGAAATAATGGTCGGTGTGTTCAGCGTCCCCAATATTAATTGGGATGTCCAGAGTGTGAAAGGCTTCGACGTGCAGAGTTAGGAAAGTGCATCCAGGAGAGCTTTTGAAGCTGAATGTAAAAATTCCTCCATAGAGGCGCAGGATGTGACCTGGTTTTAAGGAATAAAGCCGGGATGATGGTGAAAATGTGATTGGGGAAAGTTTTGATGCTGGTGACCGTAACTCAGATAGTTCTGCAGAAAGGTAAATATGTTACACACATGTGGGAATGACGATTGAAAAAGATAAGACATGACATGGCCAAATTTCACGGGAGGCGGGTGAGGGGTAACTGCTTGTCAGAAAATGCACCTCTCAATAAGCAGTGAGAGTTTTTTGTAAAGTAAATGTGAGGGTGCAGAACCATCGGTTTCCTGTACAGGTAAAGGTTGGGACCAAAAAGGACAGATTACCCTGAATGTCAACGAAAATACAGGATTGGATGAGGGAGAAAAATGAAGCCGAATTCAGATAAAAAGGGATAAAAATAAGTTATGTCCGACCGAGAGGAGTATGGAATCTGCAGGGATATCTTTTTAAATGGGAGTCACGTGATGTATTCACATTCAGATGTGCACTTGCCTCATATCTTTTCTTTCCATTTAAGTCTCTTTCGCAATTCAGATCAGAGTGGATGGAAGTTAAGCAGGTTGCAGGCTCCTCCTGCAGGATGTGGGAGGAAAGGGACACCAATACTGTCCCCACTGACCACACTTCCGGGAAGTGCAACTCCAGCTTCTCAGAGACCGCGTTAGGGAACTGGAGCTGGTGCTGGAAGAACTATGGATCATCCGGGCGGCAGAGGGGGTGATAGAGAGGAGTTACAGGGAGGTAGCCACACCCAAGGCTCAGGAAAAGAGTACAACATAGAATATAGAACATAGAACAGTATAGCACCCTACAGGCCCTTCGGATCACGACGTCGTGCCGACTGGTAGCGGGGTTACAGACAGGGGAAGGAAAGGAAATAAGCAGACAGTCCAGGAGTCCACTGTGGCCGTTCCCCTTCAAAGCTAGTATACCATTTTGGATGCTGTGTTGGGGGAGGGACGCAAACAGTGGAAGGCAATAGCGGCCACGCCTCTGGCTCTGAGTCATGGACATAGACATCTAACATACAGTGCAGAAGGAGGCCATTCGGCCGATCGAGTCTGCACCGACCCACTTAAGCTCTCATTTCCTCCCTATCCCCGTAACCCAAAAACCCCTCCCAACCTCTTCTTTTTGGTCACATGGCAATTTAGCACGGCCAATCCATCTAAAGTGCACTCTTTGGACTGTGGGAGGAAACCGGAGGACCCGGAGGAAGCCCATGCAGACACGGGAGAACGTGCAGACTCTGCACAGACAGTGACCCAGCGGGAATCGATCCTGGGACCCTGGCGCTGTGAACCCACAGTGCAATTAATTTGTGCTACTGTGCTGTCCATATGTCTGGCTCTGTTGATTAGAAGGTGAAGAATTGAAAAGCCAAATGATGGGAGCTCAATGGTTAGGGAAACGGATAGGAGATTATGTGGTCGCGAAAGAGACTCCAGGAAGATGTGTTACCTCCCGGGTGCCAGCATCAGGGATGTCTCGGATCGAGTCTACACAATTCTTAAAGGGGAGGCGGATCAACCAGAAGGCATGGTGCACATAGGCACCTACGTCATAGCTACAAAAAGGGATCAGGATCTAAGAAATGATTTTAGGGAGTTGGGTTGAAGCTAAAGAGCAGGACGAGCAGAGTAGTGATCTCAGGATTGATACCGGTGCCACGTGCCAGTGAGGCAAGGAACAGAGAGCGAGTGCAGCTGAACACGTGACTATAGGGCTGGTGCAGGAGGCAAGGCTTCAGATATGTGGATCATTGAGGCACCTGGGGAAAGTGGGACCTGTACATGAAGGACGGGTTGCACCTAAACTGGAGGGGCAGAAATATCCTGGGCGGAAGCTTTCCTAGAGTTCTTCGGGAGGGTTTGAACTAGTTTGGCAGGGGGATGGAAACCAGAGCTATGGATCCGAGGATAGAGTAACTGTTGAACGGCAGAACTAGTATGCACCGTGTCTCTGAGGAACAATAGACATTTGATAGGACAAAGTTGCACTCAGTGGAATGAGTTAAAGTCCGTCTGTTTGAAAGCAACGGGTGTCAGGAATAAGGAAAATGAACTTAGAGCATGGCTCAAAATTTGCAACGACGATGTTGTGACAAAGACATGGATTTCACAGTGGTACAAATGGTTGTTAAATGTTCCGCGTTTGGATAAATTCAGAAGAATAGGAACGATGTAAATGAGGAGGAGGAATGGGACTGTCAATAGAGAGTGCATCACAGCTGCAGAAAAGGAGGTAGTCGAGGAGGGTTTGTCTAGGGAATCAGTATGGACGGAAAAGAGGAACAAGAAAACAACAGTCACTTAATTGGGAGTTTTCTATAGTCGCAGCAATGACACCAGAAAGATGAAGGAACAAATTGGGCAGCTGATCTTGGAACAGTGCAGTAGTAACAAAGTTGTTGTCTAGGGTGACTTCAACTTCCCCACTATTCACTGGAACCTCGTGCAAATGATTTGGATGGAGCACATTTTGTCATGTGTGTCCAGGAAAGACACCTGTCTCAATATGTAGATCGCCCGACCAGGGTGGAGGCCATATTGGATTTGGTGCTTGGAAATGAACCAGGCCAGGTGTCAGATGTCTCGGTGGGAGAGCATTTCGGTGACAGTGACCACAACTCCTTGAACGTTACCTTGGTCAATGAGAGGGATAGGAATACACAGTATGGGAATGTATTTAACTGGGGGAGGGGTATTATACTGCAATTGGACAGGAACTGAGCAGCGTAAATTGGGAATAGAGGGTGGGTGAGGTGAACGTTTGATTGTGGAGCCGTCGGTAGCTTGTGAAGTAGCCGGATTGGTTATTCAATGGTCTTCTGTTCTTTGTCGTGTTCTGTGTGTATTAAGAAAGCTCACGTCTACTCACTGATGCAAGGAATGTTCTCGGGATATATGCAATCGGGTCATGGCGATGGGGGAATCTGGGACTATGAGAGTGGAGGGTTGTATCTGGGGTCGTCAGGCTGCAAGGAGGTAGCAGCATGATACCGGATTGATGATAAGCAGGATAGTCAGGAAGGTCATGCTGTGGATAGTGACGGGTGTTCATGCAGTAAACAGATACAGGCGAGGGGTATTTGTCTATAGTGGATTGTCACCGGACAGTCACTGTTTAGTGGGAATCCGCAATGTCAGGATATTTATTGTGTGTTAGTGTAAGGACGTTGATACATAACAGGTCCCTCATTACGGCCTTTTTTCAAACATGGAGAAAACCGTGAGTTCCAGGCGCGGTGAGAGTGACTGTCCTTCATGGTAGCATTGAACCGTGTTTGGCTTCATTGAGCCACAACGAATTTGGAGTGAATGCGAATATTGGGCAGTGGGGTAGGGGTCTCGCTGGTTGAATCACAGAGGGCACATAGGAAGATGGATGTGGAGTTTGGAGATAAATCATTTTAGTTTCAGGACACCACTGTGTGAGTTTATCTGGCCAATGACCTTGGCCTAACCATTTTCAGTTGCCTCATCAATGACCTTGCTCCCATGATAATGACAGAAGTGAGTGGGGATATTTGCTAATTATTGCAAAATGTTTAGCACAATTCGCGACACCAGAGATACAGAAGCAGCCCATGTCCAAATGCAACAGTCTACACAACATCCAGGCTTCGAATGGCAACAAATAAAATTTGAACCAAATAAATAACAGGCGATGAGCATCTCTGGTAAGAGAAACAGCCGCAAACAAACAACACTTGACATTTAGTGGGATTGCCAATACTCTCACGCCCGAAAGAGATAACATGGGGCTACGATCAACCAGAAACGAAGCTTTGTGAAAAATATAACTGCAGTGCATGCAAGAGCAGGCAGGAGACTGGGACACCTACTGCGAATCAGGAGCCCCCTGACCTCCAGGCGTGTTTGTGAGCAAAATATTACAAGGCACATGTCAGGAAAGTGATGGAACATTCTCCACTTTCTGCACTTTCTCGGCCACACTCAAGAAGCTCGACGTCATCCGATATAAATAATCCGCGCGATTGGCACCCAATCACTAACATTCGCTCCCTCCAACACTGGTGAACACGACAGGCGAAATACTCACCTCTAAGACGAATTGCAGGAAATCAGCAAAGCCCCTTCGGCAACAGCTTGAAAACACAACCTCTGTCTTCTAGAATTATAAAGGCATCGGATACGTTGGAACGCCACCATCTGGAAAATCCCTTTAAGTCACTACCCATCCTGATTTTAAAATATGGGGACGGCACCACCTGAAAACACCCCCCACCCCCCCACCCCCCCACCGCCCCACCGGCCCGACCACCACCACCCCCTCCCCCAACCACCTCCCACCCCCCACTCCGCCCAATCTGACTTTACACCATCTTGCAGTTCCCTCACTGTCCTTGAATCCACATTCTGTAATTTTCTCTCTGACAGCGTTGTGGGGGTAAATGCACTCCGTGCACATCAGCGTTTCCAGAACGCAGCTTTTCGCCACTTAGCAGGGCCAATTAGGGATTGGCAATAAACGATTCCCGAGCCAGCGAAGAGAAGATACCGCAACTTAATAAAAAATACAAAATCTAAAACACTGGGAGTGCTGAAACCTGATGAATACATGGGAATAATATGTACTTTGGTCGCAGACTTCAATTCGTTTTGTGTTTCGCAACAACATCTGCTGACAGAGCATTCTTGAAGTGCCAATTACAGATGCATAATATTACTGCGTGTAATTTCTTTAACACTATGTTATTGTTCCTTTCACTAATATCCTTCAATGTGTGTTGTCGTGTTCTCTATCCTTCCATCAGACAATAAGTCTGCAGGGGCAGCAGGGTAGCATGGTGGTTAGCATAAATGCTTCACAGCTCCAGGGTCCCAGGTTCGATTCCCGGCTGGGTCACTGTCTGTGTGGAGTCTGCACGTCCTCCCCGTGTGTGCGTGTGTTTCCTCCGGGTGCTCCGGTTTCCTCCCACAGTCCAAAGATGTGCGGGTTAGGTGGATTGGCCATGCTAAATTGCCCGTAGTGTCCTAATAAAAGTAGGGTTAAGGGGGAGGTTGTTGGGTTACGGGTATAGGGTGGATACGTGGGTTTGAGTAGGGTGATCATGGCTCGGCACAACAATGAGGGCTGAAGGGCCTGTTCTGTGCTGTACTGTTCTATGCTCTAAGTCCATAATATATAGGAGCAGAATTAGGCCACTCGGCCCATCGAGTCTGCTCCGCTATTCAATCATGGCTGATATTTTTCTCATCCCCATTCTCCTTCCTTCTCCTCACAACCCCTGGTCCACTTATTAATCAAGAACCTATCGTCTCTGTGGCTGAATAAATTCCTCGATGTTACCAATTATACTTCTTCCCTCTCAACTCTTTACAGATAGTTCTGATTTTTGCACATGCCACTAGGTAAGTACTTATTTATTTAATTTTCCTCAGAGGAACTGTTCCAGTTCCGCTCGGCATTTTTTCCTCAATAGAATTCTCCATGACTGGAACCATCCTCGTGAATCTTTGTTATTTCCCATCCTCCCTAATGCAATCACAACTTCCAGAAAGGTGGTACAATAAATTGGGTTCAATATTCGAGTTTAACACAATCCAGTCTTACCTAATGTGATATAGCAGTTTAATTCAGTTTCTTCGCTGAGATACACTGTGTCCCTCTTTAAAAATTTCAGGATGCCGTGTGAACACCCTGAAAGAGTTTTCACTGACAAAACCCCGGGTCCATTTTCCCCGTAAATCGCAAGTTCCTTCTTCTCCTGCCTTCCTTCCGTCTGCACCCTGTATTTTACATTTTCTCTCTGCTTTCTTACCACCACAGTGAACCCCATCCCAGTTTTCCACAGGAAATGTCTTGCCAATTATCCTCCCATTTCTTTCAACCGCCTTTGTCCCTTTTCCAGTTTTATCCTCTCCTTCTCACACTTTTCAATACTTGCATGTTTAACGCATACAGCAAATGTTGAAATGTTGTCCTGTACACCCAAGAACAATTCATGGACTCCTTTCCAAATTGTTATTTTCATTTTAGTCGACAGGCTATCACTTAATGGGCACATTGATTATAATCAATACACGGAGGAATAAGGTGATCTGCGGCTGTAAGTGACGGCATAATCTGCAATGCACAGAGGCAGCACGGTAGCGTTGTGGATAGCACAATTGCTTCACAGCTCCAGGGTCCCAGGTTCGATTCCGGCTTGGGTCACTGTCTGTGCGGAGTCTGCACATCCTCCCCGTGTGTGCGTATCTTTCCTCCGGGTGGTGTGGTTTCCTCCCACAGTCCAAAGATGTGCAGGTTAGGTGGATTGGCCATTATAAATTGCCCTTAGTGTCCAAAATTTCCCTTAGTGTTGGGTGGGGTTACTGGGTTGTGAGGATAACGTGGAGATGTTGACCTTGGGTAGGGTGCTCTTTCCAAGAGCCGGTGCAGACTCGATGGGCCGAATGGCCTCCTTCTGCACTGTAAATTCTATGATATCTATGAAACCTGAGCGCACGGAGGAAATCCACGCAGACACGGGGAGGGTGTGTGGACTCCGCACAGACAGTGATCCAAGCCGGGAATCAAACCCAGGTCCCTGGGATTGTGAAGCAGCAGTGCTAACCATGTGCTACCATGCCGCCCTCACTCTGTGGGTTGCAGGATGGATTGGGAACTGTATTGTTTTCCTTTCTTGTTATTTCATTGGGAATACAGTAATTAAGGGTGTTGTATTTACTGTATTTAGTAGTGTTTTTAAGGGGTAATTGTAAGCTATTTTCAGATGTGAAGTTAAAGAGTTTAATATTGTATTCATAATAAAGCTTTGTGTTAAAATACCAAAGCCCTATTTCTTAATGCAACCACTCCTGGAGCAAAGTTTTCTTTCCGCAGTCTTACAAACTAAACTAAAATATTTGGGTTTCGGGATCTGCTCTGGGATTGTAGTTCAAGCCACACACCATTTCACTTGGAAATATATCGCCGTTCTTTCACTGTTGCTGGGTCAAAATATGGAATACCCTCCCTCACAGCACTGTGGATTAGGGATGAGTAATAAATGCTAGCCTCGCCAGCAATATCCAATTCCTATGAATTGATTTTTTAAAAAATATTCTAGTGTCTGAAAAACATTTTCCCCGTGTCTGCCCTTTCAAACTCTTTCATAATCTACATCCGATCAGTTTTCCAATTTCCAAAGAGCTCCAGCCTAGATTCAATACAAGTTCAAAGTAACTTTTATGCTTAAAATTCTGTTCCTCTAGAAAATGTTTACTTTTTCATAATGGATCTATTTACTGGTGTCATTGCTTTTCGCGGTGTTTCAGTTCCCCAGTATCCCTCTGTTCCTCTCCCATTGAGACAATTAATTTCCATAATGTACGTGGCCTCCTTATTGATCCTGTCCATTTTTATTTTTGAATGCAACTCAGTGCTGGCAGATAAACCTTGATTTTGTAACAGTGCAACTGTATGGCTGGCAGCTGAAATTATCAAACTAAATGATACCATCACCTCAGCACACGTCCAGGACTTGTAGAGCTCATGTTACACCAACTTGGCTGAAAGTTCACCAAAAGAAACAGAGAAGCATTCAGATGAAACAAAATAGAAAAGGGTTAGAATCACAATGCTATTTGATACTGTGGGATACAGGTAGAAGGTAAGAAAGATGGAAAAGCTGAGAAATACACAGTTTTTGTCAAGCAGTCAAGGGAAGCAAGGTGATAAATTGGTTTGCCCCAAAAAAATCCAGGGACCAACGTCCTATACCAGCTCATTACTATTATTATTATTATTTCCAATAATACCAATACCAATACCAATACCAATCACCTATACCAACGATATAGGTAAAAAACGGGATGAGGTCCTACAAGCGGAATTCAGGGAGTTAGGAGTTAAACTAAAAAGTAGGACCTCAAAGGTAGTAATCTCAGGATTGCTACCAGTGCCACGAGCTAGTCAGAGTAGGAATGTCAGGATAGATAGGATGAATGCGTGGCTCGAGAGATGGTGCAAGAGGGAGGGATTCAAATTCCTGGGGCATTGGGACCGGTTCTGGGGGACCAGTACAAACCGGACGGTCTGCACTTGGGCAGGACTGGAACCGATGTCCTAGGGGGGGTGTTTTCTAGAGCTGTTGGGGAGGGTTTAAACTAATGTGGCAGGGGGATGGGAACCGATGCAGGAAGTTGGAAGGTAGTAAAACAGGGACAGAAACAAAAGGAATTAAGGGGAAAAGTGCAAGGCAGAGAAGACATAGTCAGAAATCCATAAGGGCGACAGTACAAGGTACAGTGACTGAGGGGAGCACAGTGAATAGGCCCAGTAATAACAAAAGGAATAAAACTGGAGATGTTAAGATTCAAAACAGAGGTAAAAAAAAACAAAATAAGTGTACTTTACCTGAATGCTCGTAGTATTCGGAATAAAGTAAATGAGTTGGTGGCACAAATCATCGTAAATGACTATGATTTAGTGGCCATTATTGAAACATGGTTAAAGGATGGTCACGACTGGGAGTTAAATATCCGAGGGTATCAAACTATTCGGAAGCACAGAGTGGATGGTAAGGGAGGTGGTGTTGCTCTGTTATTTAAGGATGACATCCGGGCAATAGTAAGGGATGACATCGGTGCTATGGAGGATAAGGTTGAATCCATTTGGGTAGAAATCAGGAATAGTAAGGCGAAAAAGTCACTGATAGGAGTAGTCTATCGGCCACCAAATAGTAACGAGATGGTGGGGCAGGCAATAAACAAAGAAATAACTGATGCATGTAGAAATGGTACAGCAGTTATCATGGGGGATTTTAATCTACATGTCGATTGGTTTAACCAGGTCGGTCAAGGCAACCGTGAGGAGGAGTTTATAGAATGTATCCGCGATAGTTTCCTAGAACAGTATGTAATGGAACCTACGAGGGAACAAGCGGTCCTAGATCTTGTCCTGTGTAATGAGACAGGATTGATTCATGATCTCATAGTTAGGGATCCTCTCCGAAGGAGCGATCACAATATGGTGGAATTTAAAATACAGATGGAGGGTGAGAAAGTAAAATCAAATACTAGTGTTTTGTGTTTAAACAAAGGAGATTACAAGGGGATGAGAGAAGAACTAGCTAAGGTAGACTGGGAGCTGACTTTATGGTGGAACAGTTGAGGAACAGTGGAGAATCTTCCAAGCGATTTTTCACAGTGCTCAGCAAAGGTTTAAACCAACAAAAAGGAAGGACGGAAGAAAGAGGGAAAATCGACCGTGGATATCTAAGGAAATAAGGGAGAGTATCAAATTGAAGGAAAAAGCATATAAAGCGGCAAAGATTGCCTGGAGATTAGAGGACTGGGAAATCTTTAGGGGGCAACAGAAAGCTACTAAAAAAGCTATAAAGAAGAGTAAGATAGAGTATGAGAGTAAACTTGCTCAGAATATAAAAACAGAGGTGGCAAATGGAGTTTAATGTGGAGAAGTGTGCGGTGATTCACTTTGGAAAGAATAACAGAAATGCGGAATATTTGGCTAATGGTAAAATTCTTGGTAGTGTGGATGAGCAGAGGGATCTCGGTGTCCATGTACATAGATCCCTGAAAGTTGCCACCCAG
This sequence comes from Scyliorhinus canicula, assembly GCF_902713615.1. Taxonomy (NCBI): domain Eukaryota; kingdom Metazoa; phylum Chordata; class Chondrichthyes; order Carcharhiniformes; family Scyliorhinidae; genus Scyliorhinus; species Scyliorhinus canicula. Next base: position 558,652 of record NC_052171.1, read on the forward strand.
GTTGATAGGGTTGTGAAGAAGGCCTATGGTGTGTTGGCCTTTATTGGTAGAGGGATTGAGTTCCGGAGCCATGAGGTCATGTTGCAGTTGTACAAAACTCTAGTACGGCCGCATTTGGAGTATTGCGTACAGTTCTGGTCGCCTCATTATAGGAAGGACGTGGAAGCTTTGGAACGGGTGCAGAGGAGATTTACCAGGATGTTGCCTGGTATGGAGGGAAAATCTTATGAGGAAAGGCTGATGGACTTGAGGGTGTTTTCGTTAGAGAGAAGAAGGTTAAGAGGTGACTTAATAGAGGCATACAAAATGATCAGAGGGTTAGATAGGGTGGACAGCGAGAGCCTTCTCCCGTGGATGAAGGTGGCTAGCACGAGGGGACATAGCCTTAAATTGAGGGGTAATAGATATAGGACAGAGGTCAGAGGTGGGTTTTTTACGCAAAGAGTGGTGAGGCCGTGGAATGCCCTACCTGCAACAGTAGTGAACACGCCAACATTGAGGGCATTTAAAAATTTATTGGATAAGCATATGGATGATAAGGGCATAGTGTAGGTTAGATGGCCTTTAGATTTTTTCCATGTCGGTGCAACATCGAGGGCCGAAGGGCCTGTACTGCGCTGTATCGTTCTATGTTCTATGTTCTAGACAGTAAAAGTTTTTACAAATATATAAGACAAAAAAGAGTGGCTAAGGTAAATATTGGTCCTTTAGAGGATGAGAAGGGAGTTTTAATAATGGGAAATGAGGAAATGGCTGAGGAACTGAACAGGTTTTTTGGGTCGGTCTTCACAGTGGAAGACACAAATAATATGCCAGCGACTGATAGAAATGAGGCTATGACAGGTGAGGACCTTGAGAGGATTGTTATCACTAAGGAGGGAGTGATGGGCATGCTAATGGGGCTAAAGGTAGACAAGTCTCCTGGCCCTAATGGAATGCATCCCAGAGTGCTAAAAGAGATGGCTAGGGAAATTGCAGATGCACTAGTGATAATTTACCAAAATTCACTAGACTCTGGGGTGGTCCCGGTGGATTGGAAATTAGCAAACGTGACGCCACTGTTTAAAAAAGGAGGTAGGCAGAAAGCAGGAAATTATAGGCCAGTGAGCTTAACTTCGGTAATAGGGAAGATGCTGGAATCTATCATCAAGGAAGAAATAGCGAGGCATCTGGATAGAAATTGTCCCATTGGGCAGACGCAGCATGGGTTCGTAAAGGCAGGTCATGCCTAACTAATTTAGTGGAATTTTTTGAGGACATTACCAATGCAGTAGATAACGGGGAGCCGATGGATGTGGTATATCTGGATTTCCAGAAAGCCTTTGACAAGGTGCCACACAAAAGGTTGCTGCATAAGATAAAGATGCATGGCATTAAGGGTAAAGTAGTAGCATGGATAGAGGATTGGTTAATTAATAGAAAGCAAAGAGTTGGGATAAATGGGTGTTTCTCTGGTTGGCAATCAGTAGCTAGTGGTGTCCCTCAGGGATCCGTGTTGGGCCCACAATTGTTCACAATTTACATAGATGATTTGGAGTTGGGGACCAAGGGCAATGTGTCCAAGTTTGCAGATGACACTAAGATGAGTGGTAAAGCAAAAAGTGCAGAGGATACTGGAAGTCTGCAGAGGGATTTGGATAGTTTAAGTGAATGGGCTCGGGTCTGGCAGATGGAATACAATGTTGACAAATGTGAGGTTATCCATTTTGGTAGGAATAACAGCAAACGGGATTATTATTTAAACAATAAAATATTAAAGCATGCCGCTGTTCAGAGAGACTTGGGTGTGCTAGTGCATGAGTCACAGAAGGTTGGTTTACAAGTGCAACAGGTGATTAAGAAGGCAAATGGAATTTTGTCCTTCATTGCTAGAGGGATGGAGTTTAAGACTAGGGAGGTTATGTTGCAATTGTATAAGGTGTTAGTGCGGCCACACCTGGAGTATTGTGTTCAGTTTTGGTCTCCGTACTTGGGAAAGGACGTACTGGTGCTGGAGGGTGTGCAGAGGAGATTCACTAGGTTAATCCCAGACCTGAAGGGGCTGGATTATGAGGAGAGGTTGAGTAGACTGGGACTGTACTCGTTGGAATTTAGAAGGATGAAGGGGGATCTTATAGAAACATGATCTAATTGAATGGCGGAGCAGGCTCGAGGGGCCAGATGGCCTACTCCTGCTCCTAGTTCTTATGTTCTTATGTTCTGCATTTAATCAGGGAATCCCGGACTGTTTACAGGTTGCATACATCATCAAGTTTGATAACTTGCAATTCTTTAAACTGTCCTGGACCTCCAAAAGGGGAAGTGAATCGCAGCTTCATTGGGCACTGACCATCTTTCTGCAACTGAATCTGACCTTGGAAAGTAGGATCATTGGTTGATCATGGGAGGGGTGAACCACCACGGTTTTGTACGTTGCACTGGAACTCTTGAAGGAGTAGGTGGAAAAGAGGGGAGAGGCACAGGCTCTCCACGGATATGATGGAGATGTATTGGGACAAGACAGCCATGGAGATCAAGATCAGCCGTCAATCCCTGAGGAACTGGAAGCAGTGCCAGAAAATGCACGAGAATGGTCATTGAATGCATCTTCGAATGCCATTTCCTACCAACTGCACCACACATCCATCACTCCACCTCCATTACTCACATGTAACAGTGATATCCAGCAGGTCCCCATGTACCTCAAATTCCCTCACACAAATTGCATCGCTGCAAGCCTGATACCCATAACTCACAGCTTACATAAACTACCAGCTATTCAACTATTACAGCCACACTACCCAAACACATTGTACCTCACTCACTTTCAGGACCAGATAGCTCAAGAATGGAGACACCAAGAGCTAACTGGAAGAGTTGAGCTGCATGTGCATGTTCTAGCCTCCATAGAGAAGATGTTGATGCCCATTGTGGGAAAATCCTTTTGCTGAGGTCATGTCCTGCAAAAGGGCTGAAGCCATAGAAGATGAGAACATCTGGAAGTCTGATCTACTTTGTTGCATTCCACTTACCCCTAAACTCTGTTCTGACCGAGAAGCTGATCAGTTAAACAAGCATTCCTTACTTTCACCACCTCCCCCACCGCCTCCCCTTGTCGCTCAGCATTATCCAACTTCTGCATCTTTTTTTCCCTTTTAAACACCAAAGAACTGCAACATACCCAGTCAGTGGCCAGCAAGATAATGATGTTGAAGACATGCTGTCACTCAATTGTTCACTGGCAGCCAGCAGCTCAAATATGAACACAGTGAAAATCTTCGGTGATAGCATTGAGGCAACATCTGTATGTGGTGAGACACGAACACTCTGCTGCAGCCAGAGCAGGAGAACAGCATAGTACAGATGGAAACTCACTGCAAGGTTCAAGATGACGACATCTTTGGCACGGGCTATAAAATGCTGATGGGTGCAGACGCTAAAATACTAACAACCACAAAGCCCAGACTTCCCAACATCCGTCAGCACACCCGTGCCACCAAAGTTAGGAACGAGAGATCATTTTAACTAAGTTATATATGCATTGAGAATACGCTGTAGCTTTAAGTTGATCAAAAATAAATTATTTGTGTTTTGAGAAAGGTGAATCCTGAGTTTCGTTCCACTTGAATGAGGAGTCAGCAAGCTTTGTTCACATGTATGCATGCATTTTTAATGAAGTTTTGCAGAGAGATCCACAGAGACAGAGGGAAAACAAAGAACAGTACAGGACAGGGACAGGCCCTTCGACCCTCCAAGCCTGTGCTGATCATGCTGCCCGTCTAAACTAAAATCTTCTGCACTCCCGGGGTCTGTATCACTCTATTCCCATCCTATTCATATATTTGTCAAGATGCCCCTTAAACGTCACTATCGTCCCTGCTTCCACCACCACCTCCGGCAGTGAGTTCCAGGCACCCTCTACCGTCTGTGTAAAAAAAAAACTTGCCTCGTACGTCTCCTCTAAACCTTGCCCCTCGTACCTTCAACCTATGCCCCCTAGTAATTGACCATTCTACCCGGGAAAAAGCCTCTGACTATCCACTCTGTCTCTGCCCCTCATAATTTTGTCGACCTCTATCAAGACACCCCTCAACTCCGTCGTTCCAGTGAGAACAAACAGAGTTTATTCAACCTCTCCTCATAGCTAATGCCCTCCATACCAGGCAACATCCTGGTAAATCTCTTCTGCACTCTATCTGAAGCCTCCATATCCTTCTGGTAGTGTTGCGACCAGAATTGAACACTTTACTCCAAGTGTGGCCCAACTAACGTTCTGTACAGCTGCAACATGACTTGCCAATTTTTATACTCAATGCCCCGGCCAATAAAGGCAAGCATGCCGTATGCCTTCTTGACTACCTTCTCCACCTGTATTGCCCCTTTCAGTGATCTGTGGACCTATACACCTAGAGCTGACTGTCAATAGTCTTGAGGGTTCTACCATTCACTATGCATTCATACTTGCATTAGACCTTCCAAAATGCATTACCTCACATTTGTCTGGATTAAACTCCATTTGCTATCTCGCTGCCCAAGTCTCCAATCAATCTAAATCCTGCTGTATCCTCTGACAGTCCTCATCGCTATCCGCAATTCCACCAACCTTTCTGTCGTCTGCAAACTTACTAATCACACCAGTTACATTTTCCTCCAAATCATTTATATATACTATGAACAGCAAAGGTCCCAGCACAGATCCCTGCGAAACACCACTAGTCACAGCCCTTCAATCAGAAAAGCACCCTTCCATTGCTACTCTCTGCCTTCTGTGACCTAGCCAGTTCTGTATCCACCTTGCCAGCTCACCTCTGATCCTGTGTGACTTCACTTTTTGTACCAGTCTGCCATGAAGGACCTTGTCAAAGGCCTTACTGAAGTCCATATAGACAACATCCACTGCCCTACCTGCATCAATCATCTTTGTGACATCTTCAAAAAACTCTCAAGTTAGTGAGACACGACCTCCCCTTCACAAAATCATGCTGCCTCTCGCGAATACATTAGTTTGATTCCACAGAAACTGCCAAAGTAGGCAGGGCGGGAGCTGCAGAGTGCAGATTTCCCAAAAGGAAAAGAAGAAAAGTCCCCAAAACAGGAGTGGGATAATAAAAGGGACCAAGGCAACAGTTAATTCCAAGGACATGGTCAAGAATCTGGAACAGAACATGTTCAGTAAAGTCAGAGCAAAGAGCAGAGTAAAGGACTCCAAATTGTAGAGACACCTGCGGGGTGCAGAATTAAGGCAAAGTAGGCTTGAGAGAAGCCAGAAGATCCAAAGGAGGCAGCCAAAGGTTGGTAATCTTTGCCAATGAAGCAGTGGTGTTCTTGTGGTGTGAATGAGTAACTGAGAGAGTGTTTGGAAGACAAAGCTTGAATGCATGTGACGATCCAGGGAAGGTTGATCCTTGTGGAAGAGATCTGATTGAAAGAGTCAGTGGGGGAAAATTCCAAGGTGAGTACTTTGACCATTGAGATGGGAAAACCTCGGGAGAAAGATGGAGTTCAATGAGACTGGTTGTTCATGGTGTGATCAGTGTCTCTTGGAAGTTGATGAGAGATCAATGTGAGGTGTTTTGGGTGGCATCCATGGTTTCAGAGTGTGGTGTGTCCATCCACAGGTCACCTATTGTACATTGACTGTAAAGCTATTATATATACGGTATAAGATTTTGTAACTTGCTGTATCCTTCTGAATCTGTAATTATTAGTGAAATTATGGTTCTGGGTGAAGGACTTTGCTAAAAGCTCACCAGCTGACTCCTGCGACTCTGTTCAGTAGCAGCCCTCCACATTTCTAAACAAAAAGTAAAAGGTCAAATCTATCAAGCCAGGTTCCACTCTGGGACCTGACTTGTCCGGGAGTATCAACGGGATTGGAACACAGGCAAGATCTGAAATCCGACTAAAATCCGATCCTGGGGCTACTGGTTTTTAGAAAATATACCTGCATTAGGGACTTAATACTGATCCCGTTAATTCAGCAGCTGGGTCCATAACACCCATAACAATGTCTCAGATTCCATTGTACCACAGGCAGCGACCACACAACACTTGGGTGCTGCACTGAAAGAGTATGGTTCTGGATGCCAGATCATCCCAGCACTCCTGATATCCTTTCCCCTTCCTCCCTCTCCTTGGAGCAATTTCTCATGCTCTGTGTGGCCTTTGATCATTCTCCAAAGTATGCTCTGTGCCAAGAGCAAGTCCTACTTGGTCATCTGTGTCTGGAACTTCGCAGTTGGTGCAATTAAGGTCACCAAACAAAGTCCATCAGCACCTGCGAAACTAACCCGACAAATCATGAAACAGTTAACAGATATGGAACACACCCAAGATATATAGACCTCCACAAACAGCCAGTGGAAATAATCCAGCACCTCACCTGTAAGTAGTTGATATTCTCTTTGCATTGGTATGGGGTTTTCGCAAGTGTGTCTTTAGCTGTGATAGGTTAAGTGAAGGTGTAGACTGAAACCTGGAGCGTCAACAGGACAGTACACGGGTCAAATTTGCATCAGTTGTTCAGATTGATGTCCTAATTCCAAAAGGCATGAAGTGCACCTGCACTCATCCTTCATCAACTGGGAGCCCTTCATGACCATGAGTCCATGCAACAGTCACAATTCTGAACGTTATGGGGACGTATAACATGCAAATAATGGGTGCTCGACTCCAATATTGCCGTCCATACCAAAACTTAAGAAACACGGAGGTAGATATACAGAATCTGGCTGCATCTCTCAGAAATGTCTCACATTATTTCATTTACAGTTCATCATTCCTCTGATGCTTTGCTTATGTTTTATGCAGACAGCACTGTGGCCATCATTTTCACAGCAGGATTCCATGAAGAATTAAATGAGTGACCAGGTTTCTCTCATCATTTTTGTGCACTTAACTGAAGCATAAATTTAGCCCAGGACACCAGAACTGCCGGTTCTTCTTTGGATAGAATTAAGAGATCTTTGTTATCCATGTCAACCAGAAGTGAAATGAAAATTGCTTGTCACAAGGAGGCTTCAAATGAAGTTATTGTGAAAAGCCCCGAGTCACCACATTCCAGCGCCTGTTTGGGGAGGCTGATACGGGAATTGAACCTGCGCTGCTGGCCTTGTTCTGCTTTACAAGCCAGGTGTTTAGCCCACTGTGCCAAGCCAGCCCCTGGTTTAGCACAGTGGACCTCTATTCAGACCTAAAGGATAGTAATGTAAAATCACTTTTTGAAAGAAAAACTTTACTGGGCCACCTACCCAGAATGCTGCTGATTCAATCACACAAATTCTGACCTGGAGGTGACAGTGCTTCCAACTCGATCAACCTGACAGCAAACATTAGAAAAGAAAGACAAATTAGAAACAAAAATAAGAAGGGGCGAGCCTGGAAATGAACATATTTTTCTCACACAATTTCCTGTGAAAATGCCTGTCACAAGCCTTCACATTGGACCAATTTTCCCAGCTGGTGTGCATTGTAACCATAATAGTGGAATATGATATTCTGGCAAATTTGATGATGAATGGCTTCTTGGGAGAAAGCTCATTGCAAAATCATTTACTTCAAATATTTCTCTTGGGTCTAACATTGCCAGCAATTGCTTAATTATTACCATGTCTGCATAAGCAAGTCAAAAGCAGTTCCACTGTAGTGCTGTTTTAAGTTCTGTCTGGTGTCAATTAACCTTCATTGACTGGTAAATTAAATCAATTTTAATGATCATTTTTAATGAAATGATGCAGCACGTGGTGAACCACCAAATCTATTTTCCATCTGAAAACCTCAAATTCGAACAGCTGTTGGTAAGTTCTCGGACTTGTACATCTGGATTTCACAACACAACAGGAGGTACCACGCTTCTGCAAAGCTGATCGTTACACTGCAGAGCAATGACACTGCAGGAGGTTTTACATTGCAGGTGAAGTTAATGTACTGTTTCACTACATTTTAATGATGTTACAATACAAGGGGTGTTAAACTTTATGACAGTATCACACTCAAGTACAGTTGTAGTTTAAACACTGGGTTACCGCAAAGTTGTCCTCCAGCCCCTACAAAACATACTCTGACACTGTCCAGGTGCGGGTTTGTGAATGGTATCTGACAAGGTTACACCAGAAAAATTAAGTGACTGCTGTGGATAAGCACCTTGTGTGGCGACAGGATCATGTTTGGCAGTGACAGGGCGGCATGGTGGTGCAGTGGTTAGCACTGCTGCCTACAGCGTTGAGGACCCGGGTTTGATCCTGGCCCCGGATCACTGTCCGTGTGGAGTTTGCGCATTCTCCCCGTGTCTGCGTGGGTTTCACCCAATGTGCAGATAAGGTGGATTCGCCACACTCAATTGCCCTTAATTGGAAAAAAGTAATTGGGTACTCTAAATTTTCATTAAATGTTTGGCAGTGATACATGCCACTTTCAAGTAGACAACTTTTCTGAATTTTCCCAAAGTCACTATGATCGGGTTTCCTATTCAGAATGCCACTGGTCCACATTTTAAGATCTGAGCAGAGGCCAACATGCTCCTTAAGCATGTTGCCTGAGCCCAATGTTTATCATTTGGGTCTAGATTTAAAGATCTGTGACCAAAGTGCTCTCCATTTTGCACTTGCCTACAAACTACAAATTTAAACATTCAAAATGGCACATGTTCTGGAGAACATCTGGGACCTGAGTGAACAGGGCAAGAAACTGTGCAGCTCCGTATCGAATTAGATTGAAGATTTGTTCATGAGTAAAATGTAAATGTCGCCACAATCCCAGAGGACCGTGGGCTGTTCTCCGCTTTGACAGCTGACTCGTTGTGATTTAACCTGAGGGTCACCACACCTCATGGGAGGGGCAATGTTGAGAATGTGGGTACCTTCATGAATAACCTCAGCCAGTGAGGGAATTGAACCCACGCTGTTGGCGTAGCTCCACATCACAAACCAGCCATCCAGCTCCATTTTTGTCGAAGTTCATTTTCAGAACCAGAGAGGTGTTTGTCAGTAAGAGTTATCACACTACAAAAAAATTAACTGAAATGCTGGATGTAGATTTTTCTGGTAGATTCAGTGGGTTTGCATCATCGAACTATTGCAATTTCCTACTGTCCCATGTACTTAATTACCAAATCTCTTGGCGAGATACCAGTACAGCACAGCTTGTGAAGGAAAAAGGCAACTTGGAGCAGCTTCCCCACTGGCACATTTACGGTCATGGGGAGCCGCTGTCCAATTTAGCTTTCATCATGGTGACTGCTGATGGCAGAGTTATACATATTCTTGGGGGAAAAGATTACTTTTTTTAAAACTTTCACTGTAACTTATAAAAACTACAAAACATCTGACACAAGTGGCTGAGGCATTTCACCCTGCCATTGAGGTTAAGTGCCTCTCAGTTTGAAATATTCTCACAATAAATTATTCACTGAACTTTGTCGAGGAAACAGAACAAAAATGCCTGATGGCAGCAAAACATTGTGTCAGTTTCAATAAAAGCTGATCATCATATTATGTAATAATCTTCAGTTTTGTATGTCCATCTTTTTTCACATATTATCCTGTGGGACGCGAGGATCACTGACAAGATCAGCACCTATTTCCCATCCTTAATTGCCTTGAGGAAGGGTTACCTTCTTGAATTGCTGCAGTCCATGTGGTGTCAGCACACCAACAATATTATAAGGAGATATCAGTTTTGACCAAGTAACAAGGAATAGTGCTGTAGTTCTAATTCAGGCTGGTGTGCGACTTGAGCTGGTGGTGTTCCTGCGCACCTGCTGCTCTTGCCCTTCTGGGTGGCAGAGGTTGTGGGTTTGAAAGATCCTGTCCAAGGACTGTCTTTTATCGTAATAAATTCATATCATGCATGATCCAACTGAGGCAACAGTTAAGGCACGAGAACAGAACAGAATCCTTGCCTTGCACAAGCCAATTTCCAATAGGCATGCATCACTGCCAAAGATTGGTTGTGATGGAGATGATGCAGTGAAGACTGTTGTAATCCACAAGTATCTTGCAGGGTAGAAACAATTACTTCCTGGTTAACCTTGGGCTAAATCGCTGGCTTTTAAAGCAGACCAAGGCAGGCCAGCAGCACGGTTCAATTCCTGTACCAGCCTCCCTGAACCAGCGCCGGAATGTGGCGACTAGGTTTTCACAGTAACTTCATTTGAAGCCTACTTGTGACAATAAGCGATTTTCATTTCATTTTTTCACCTTGCAGAATATGGACTCCCCCATTTAGGGGGTAGGGGCCAAATAATGCACAGTTGTCGAGTATATAAAGCTAGCCAGTTAGGCACCGGCAAGCCAGGCCCAGTTGGGAACTACTGTGTGATGTATATCAAAGTGTTTCTAAGTAACTACGTTTCATTGAATTACTTGCTGTGGATTTCTTTGTGCCTTATAAAACAGATGTACTAGGTTTGCATTCGCGTGGTCTTTCCATATCAGAGAGGAAAGGGGCGGGGCATTGTGTAAAAATTGGCAAATCATGTTGCAGCTGGATAGAACCTTAGTTAGGCCACACTTGGAGTATAGCGTTCAATTCTGGTCGCCACACTACCAGAAGGATGTGGAGGTTTTAGAGAGGGTTCAGAAGAGATTTACCAGGATGTTGCCTGGTATGGAGGGCATTTGCTGTGAGGAGAGGTTGAATAAACTCGATTTGTTCTCACTGGAACAATGGAGCTGAGGGACAACCTGATACAGGCCTACAAAATTATGAGGGGCTTAGACAGGGTGGATAGTCAGAAGCTTTTTCCCAGGGTAGAGGGTTCAATTACTCGGGGGCATAGGTTTAAGGTACAAGGGACAAGGTTTAGAGGAGATGTACGAGGCAAGTTTTTTTACACAGAGGGTAGTGGGTGCCTGGAACTCGCTGCCGGAGGAGGTGGTGAAAGCAGGGACGTTTAAGGGGCATCTTGACAAATACATGAATAGGATGGGAATAGAGGGATACGGACCCAGGAAGCGTAGAAGATTTTAGGTTAGACGGGCAGCATGGTCAGCGCAGGCTTGGAGGACCAACGGACCCGTTTCTGTGCTGTACTTTTCTTTGTTCTTTGTTGAAAGAAAAACTGGCATTGATGCAAGACCTCATCTTACCTCCGTAGATAAAAATGGCAGTCAATATACAACAGGTATGGGAACAAAAACAAATCAATAAACCAGTGGTGTTGTTTGATGTTGGAGTATTGGTTCGGACATTGGGACAAAATGCTTCTTCATCTTTGATTCATGACATGGATTTCAGCATTACATCAACACAGTGCCCGATTACATTCTACTGAGCAAGGTTTGCATGTGACAAATGAAAGAGCACATTTTTTGCTTTGTTAATGCTGGTGAAAGGAAAAATATTGTCAAAGAACTGTGCATTGAGAAGTTGGACAATACTTATTTGGATAAGACATTGAGCTTATCCATTAAGAAATAAGAGGAGGTGCAGCTCAAAAAGCCTCTTGAATCTATTCCGCCATTCAGTAGCATGGCTGATCTCTTAACTGCACTTGCCTGCCCTGTCCCCGCCCTGTCTCCATATCCCTCAATTCAATTTACAGTTCAAAAAATCTATCATCCTCCTGAATATTCTCAGGAGAGCATCCACAGCTACCTCAGGTAGCGGACTCCAAATTACAGCAGCATTGAGCTGGACTGCCAGCTTTCATTCTGTGCTCAAATCCACAAGGATGCCTGAATCCACAACATTTCAGCTCAGAGAAATGTCTTTCAACTGACTGAGCTGAGTTCAAGTTTCGAGGGCTGATTCATTCAAGTATCTTATCACTGTTGTTACTGTTAAGTCAATTATCCAATTAAGGTTAAGATAAATAGGTTGCAGACATTGATTGATTAGTTGTCTTTTGAGCATGTCTCAAGGACTGCAGCGATTGAAGAAGGCAACTCACCACACCTTCTGAAGGACAACTAGGGATGGGCAATAAATACTGCCCAAACCGTGATGCCCACATCCCATAAATTAATTTTTAAAAAGGGGACTCCATCCATGGTGGGGAAGGAGGAAATCAACTTACAATTCATTGTGATTTTATGAGCATTGAAAGGTTTCCCAACACTCTGTCACAGATCTTTTCATTGTTCCCTCTTTCCCGACCTTTAGCCCTCCCAATTCAAACGTCGCCCATGTTGTATTCTCTAAGTGTCGCAAAGAGAAACGGTATGGCGGGGGGGGGGGGGGGGGAGGGGGGGTGACACACACTTGGATTTCTTACAAATACGATGAGGTCTGTAAGGAGAATTTACTCTTCCAAAATGGAGAACTGGAAGCCCGCGCAAAACACTCTGCTGACGTCACTACAGATCATTCGACGAACCACCAGCAGCGATGTATTCTCTGAGACATAACAACCCTCCTCCTTTCCTTCTTTAGTATGACGATAACTTTCTCAACACCTTTACGACAGACCCACTTATTTGTTGTCTCTATACAAATAACGTAACAAGACAGCCTCACAGGTGGGTGTCTATTCCTTTTGGGTTGTACTCCATGTTGTCGAACCTTTGAAATGTTCCCTGTTCCTTCACCAGATGGTACTTCCTGGGAAGTTACTCCAGTTTTCGTCTCTTCTTTTAAAAAAAATAGTTATTAAGAGATTTTTCATAACAATCAGAACAAGCTGAAACAAACAGAAAAATACAATAGAAGAGGATTTCCTGCTGGTGAACTGATCTCGCCAGCAGGAACTGCAGTTCGCATATCAGGCCACTAGCAGCTATTTCAGCAGAGCTTCCAAGTTCTTCAAGTGCTCTTGTTCACTTGAACCGGTGAGGAGACTGTCATCTAGGTAACATTCTTGTAGAATCCCTCAATTCTACACTACCGTGACACAGTCGCTACCCTCTCAGTTGTGGGCAGACACCGGACGCAAAAACAAGTCTCATGTTTGTGCTGAATGAGTTACATACAAGGTGGTAAATAACAAAGAAATGGACAGAATGAGGAGTGGTTATGAGAAAGGCTGAGATAGAGAGCATGACAAAGAGAAAGAGAGACTCAGGTCACAGAGTCAAAGGAAAAAGATCGAGGGACAGTGTCAAAGACCGACAGATAAATTGAGACAGAGAAAGAGAACCATTGAGACAACAGAAACTGAAAGATTAAAGACAAGTCAATAAGAAGACAAACCAGGGACAAAAGCTGGTGGGGGGCATACATATATACACACATACACACACATCTGAAGTAAAAAGGATCGATAATCAAGAGACAGCACTGTCCAAATATTATTAAATATTCTAGTCTGTTTGATCATACAAAAGAGTAAAATCCAATAAAATGACAGAATCTTGTTCTCAGGCTTTGCACATGACTGATACAGGAGCAGAATACAATTATCTTTCCAATGGAATGTGGCTTCAACTGGTCAGATTTTGTTTAAATGGTATCTAAATGGTGTTATGAAAACTACTCACTGATAGATTCTTTAAAAATACAAGTGAACTGTAAATAAATGCCAATAAACATGTGCCTCGGCCATATTGGGGAATGTAAAATATGTATGCCGGCTAAAGGGGGGAGGCCACAGTTATTATTACAAAGATGCTTACCTGTAAATATATATGTTAATTTTTGCGTGTTTTTTTTCTCTCTCTCTCTAACGATTTGTAATTTGTCCAATATAAAACATGAAAACTGAATAAAAAGCATTTATAAAAAAAAAGTGAGTAATAGATGTCAGATGAGTTTCAACTGAGGAAAATGTCGGCCGAAACTGATGAGCAACATGTTACTCTTTTGAAACATCTGCTGGAAAGGACATAATAGCTTTAAAAAGAGAAACTGTTTTCTAATATTTATTCTCATGTCAAGGCAGATGTTAAATATGCATAGAAGTGTCATGACTCTCATTACACAGAGATACCCAGGGTCAAGAGTGTGCCATGTAGCCCCTTGAGGCTGTTCTGCCATTCATTGAGACCATGGCGGATCTGTATACTAACTCCATATTACCCACCTTTGCTCCACATCCTTTCATGCACTGTGATAATAAAAATCTTGCAATAGAACATAGAACAGTACAGCACAGAACAGGCCCTTCGGCCCTCAATGTTGTGCCGAGCCATGATCACCCTACTCAAACCCACATAGCCACCCTATACCCATAACCCAACAACCCCCCCCCCTTAACCTTACTTTTATTAGGACACTACGGGCAATTTAGCAAGGCCAATCCACCTAACCCGCACATCTTTGGACTGTGGGAGGAAACCGGAGCACCCGGAGGAAACCCACGCACACAGGGGGAGGACGTGCAGACTCCACACAGACAGTGACCCAGCCGGGAATCGAACCTGGGACCCTGGAGCTGTGAAGCATTTATGCTAACCACCATGCTACCCATATCTCAGATTAAAATGGAAAATTAGTCTTGCATCAACTGCCATTTGCAAAAGTGATTTGCAAACCTTTGCGAATCTATTTGCAGATGCAAAAGACGTGCTTGTTCGGTGAATTGGACTCACTGAATTCCCCCGCTGTGTACCCGAACAGGCGCCAGAATGTGGTGACTAGGGGCTTTTCACAGTTACTTCATTGCAGTGTTGATGTCAGCCTACTTGTGACAATAAAGGTTATTATTGTAGAATATTTTCAGATGTGAGTTTTCCTATTTCATTCCTCTCTAATTTTTACACTGTATCCCCTTGTCCGAGACTCCTTCAACCAGTGGAAGCACTTTCTCTCAGTCCATCCAAATCAGGCAGACAAAAGCAACAAACATTTGCGCACAGCAAGATCCCAGTAAACAGCAGTGAGTTGGGGGAAAACTGTTCCCATCCACTTTTGCTTGTGTTGGTAAAGTGAGGCATGTTGGCCAAGACATTAGGAGAACACAAAGCTTTTCACACAGTGATAAATCTTAAATAACCACTTTTACTGCCTTTGAATCAAGATCAAGACTGCACAAGAGTGCAAGCCTAGTTTCTGTGCTCGTGTCCTCGAGTCAGAGCTGAACAGATAACCTGCTTTCCAACTTGCTCAAAATTTGCTTGGAGATTAAATGTGTTCAATGCCAAGAGGAGAATTAGTGGGGAGGGGGGTTAAGCCTGGGAATAGAAGTACTTTTTTCTTATGAAAAAGGCAGACATTTGGACCAAATGCAACAGCAATGAAATAAAAATTGAGCAAAATATCTCCAAACGTTGAGGGGAGAACATTGGGTTTGAATGTGCAGTGAAAAATTAATTAAGCTTTGATTCCCATCGAAAATGTGTTTTGTGCAATAAAGGAACACACCCTTGCTTCTCCTGCCTGCTTTAATTTCCATAGTACCCTGATATGAATTCAAAGTTACCACCATCTATAACAATATTCAATGGCTAAGGTTCCCCTCAAAGGCCATAGAAACCAGGTTCCAGTCATATTAGAATGAACTCAACATGAACACCAATAGGGATCCTGCAACTTTCCCCAAGTCATTGCTAGTCTGAAGCAGCAAATACGAACAATGATTTAGCACCTTTAAGGTAGAGATTTGTCGAAGCAACAATCAAAACTCAACACTGAGCAACCCAAGGCGTATGAGGACAAACTAAAAACTCGCTTTTAATGAGCTTCTTTAATGAAAAAGACAAGCTAAGAAGGCAGAGAGGTTTCGGGAAACAATTCCAGAGCCAAGGCAGATGAAGGCATGGCCACCAATCGAGGATGCACAAGCAGCCAAATTCCAGGAGTGCAGCGAGGTGCAGCGATTACAAGGGGGAAATTAAAATGGCAACCGATTCCTTGAACAGAACCAAACTGAGTGCAGCCTCAGGCATTACCCACACTGACGGGTATCAATGTCATCAAGATCTGCAGAAAATGGATCAAAGTGTTGAACAAGAAAAAACTCTTCCGAATATTGTCCTGGTTTGGAAGTGCAGCTGCTCATGGCTCACGAGGAATGAAGCCAGAATTTGACAACATTGTCTTCAAGCAATTTTTGATTGCAATTTCTGAGTGCCTTGGCTATGCTAATACGTCAACAAGGCATCCAGTTACAAATGAACATGCAAGCAATTTCAGATAGGGGAAAACTCTCTTGTCTGTCCAGCCTGTCGCACACAAGTGCGAAACCAAGTCCTCAATTCTTTGGGAAAGGAAGCACATCCTGACATCTGCCTTAGAAATATAGAAGTTAGAATGCGAGCCGTGTTTCTCCCAAACCTAGTTAGTTCAGACAAGCTTTCTACACAAACAACATCAATTTCTTTCAATGTCTTCTATACCAATTAAATAAGTTCAAAGTCTATACTTCTAAAACATGAACAGTCCCGGTTTCTGGAACCTTTCTTGGCAATGTAAGATGACTGGAGCTTGGAATTAACCTTGCCCTCCTCTCCACCCTTTCCAAGGCAAGGTCCAGATTGCACGAACCTTGTGTTTGACATGGAGAAAGATGGAGATGCTGAGCAGCTTGCAGTCCATTAAAAGCAGTTTTCAGCAAAGAAAGATCATTTTCTTTCATTCAATCTCAGATTACAAGTCAATGGAAACCGCGCAACAGGAAAGCTCTTGTCCCATCAACCTGCTGCTAACTTTAAAGTTTGGCTGGCTTTCAGGAACCAGTAAGCAGAGCTGTCTGTGTGCAATGCAAGTCTGCAAAGTTGCTGGGAGGAAGCAGTACAATACTGGTCCGCTGCAATCACCTGCAAACAGGCACCAGCTGTAAATTTTCAGTGTTACGATGCCATGAATTCATCTTACTTCTGTAAACTATGATTTACATCAGTGGAGCAACTAGGGAAATGTAAATCACAGCCCAAAAACCTAAGGACTGACATTTCCGATACCCATTTCCAGTCAGCAGATTCCTTTAGCATTTCACAAGTTCCATTTGTTTGCCTCCATCAACAAAAACAGGGTACAAATCTTTTAACTTGACTGATCATTGGGAATACTCATTAATTAACACCAGCCTCAAAAACTCTGAATGGAGGCAAGTGCTGGAGCTCAAAGCAAGGTTTCAGACAACTTCTGCTCTGGACAATGCTGCCCCCTGGCGGATGCTGTATATCAAAGCAACCAGCACAGCTGGAATAAATGATATGGAGATGTCGGCATTGGACTGGGGTAAGCACAGTAAGAAGTCTTACAACACCAGGTTAAAGCCCAACAGGTTTGTTTTGAATCACGAGCTTTCAGAGCACTGCTCCTTCCTCAGGTGAATGAAGAAGTGGGTTCCAGAAACATATACATAGACAAAGTCAAAGATGCAAGATGATACTTTAACACGGTCAAACAGGTGGAGTGACAATCTGCAAATATTTCCAAACACACCAATCGCTGGTGGCAGGAGTGAGGTAGGGGCTGGTTTTGCACAGGGCTAAATATCTGGCTTTTAAAGCAGACCAAGGCAGGCCAACAGCACGGTTCAATTCCCGTACCAGCCTCCCCGAACAGGCGCCGGAATGTGGCGACTAGGGGCGTTTCACAGTAACTTCATTTGAAGCCTACTTGTGACAATAAGCGATTTTCACTTCAGGGAGACTCCAGTTCAGCCACGCTTGATGTGGAGTGGCACCCCAAAGCTATAAGCCCTTGGTGACAGAATAGCGACCTGTCCTAGAAATTACTAGCTATGGAAAAGATAAAAGTCTGCCTTCGTTCACCATCGATGGAGGAATATAATTTGAATGGAACAAATGCTGGCCAAGCCAGCGAAGTCCGAACCCATTCCCTTGAATGAATTAAAAAAACATCTATTGTTAGAATTTAATTCATATTTCTCAATGGCAGTCACCTCTAAATTCTAACCTAAAGAATGCAAAGTTTAAATCTCTCTAATCTTCGCATGTGGTCAAATAGCTTTACATTCAGGATATGTATTATGGCCCTGTCTCCTCTCCCACTACTCCAACTTGACGGCCAGAGTTTAACACAAATCTGCCAACTATCTAGGCTCTTCACTGTATCATTTCCTTTACTTTGAATTCCTCATGGGAGATGATTAAGCACAGGAAAAGCTTAAAAGAAACTAAAATCATAAATTCTCCTCCAGATAATATTGCTTTGTCCTGAATAACATTTCTCTTCATCTTCCACAAATGACTTAACAACCTCATATATATTTATAACCTATAATCCCATTGCTAGCTACATTATCATGTAACTCACTTTTTTAAAGACTTCATTTGACCTGTGCCAGTCCATTATTCAGCCATAAATCATGTTGAATGGGACACAAGAGCAATTTTCAACGGGCTTTGCTGCCTTTGCAAATCCCACAACAGTGACCTCAAAATATTCCTTCTTGGTTCAGAACTGAAATATCTGGGCAAGAGGCAATTTTAGTGTCCAGTGAGAGAGGGTCAAGACAGAAACTATTTATGCTAGTTTTTCAAACTAACACTGACCATGCCCTGTAATCCATATTAACCAACCCTTTTTCACACTTCGCGACCTGTGATGAATGTAAGAAATTGGTATTTCCATTGTATTTTACACCTACTGCACCAAGTTTTTTTAAAGCCTAAGTTAAGATATATTTGTTGCAGTCATATTTTTAAATAATCTAGGTGTGTCTGCTAAAATTGCAATGAAGAGGTGATAAAAGGTGAGGTAATTATTAATTTTAACCATTTACCTTTGCCATTCAACTTCCTGGAAAACAAGAAAGGACTTGATCATTGGTGTCATGCAGTGAATATGCCAGATCGGAGGCTAACACAAAGCAATATTTGTCGTAGGAAAAAAGTAACAGGAGTAGGCCATTCAGCCCCTCGAGCATGTCCGCCATTCAATGAGATCATGGTTGATATGTGGCCGAACTTCATATACCCATATACCTGCCTTTAGCCCATATTCCTCAATATCTTTGCTTAACAAAAAGCGATCTAGCTCAGATTTCAAATTGACACCTGTTCAAGCTTCAACTGCTGTTTGTGGGAGAGAGTTCCAAACCTCTACCACCCTTTGCATGAAGACGTTCTTTCTAACATCTTTCCTGAACGATCTAGCCCTAATTTTTAGACTCTGCCCCGAGTTTTAGAATCTCCAACCAGTGAAAATAGTTCACATTTATGTACCATATTTTCCTCTGAATATCTTGAAGGCTTCGATCAGATCACACCTTAACCTTCTAAATTCTAGCGAACACATCTCTCCTCATAACTTGACTCCTGAAGTTCAGGTATCAATATAATGAACCTACGTTTATTCCTCTCCAACGCCAATATAAGCATCCAAAGGTGTGGTGCCCAGAACTGCTCACGATACTCCAACGGGGGTCTAACCAAGGTTTTATATGGCTGCAACATAACTTCTGTGACTTTACACTCTAATCCCAGAGATATAAAGGCTAGTGTTCCAACAGCCTTTTCGATTATTTTCTGCACGTGTTTGTGGCATTTTAAACATCAGTGCACCTGAACCCCCAAGTCTCTTTGGACATTAACCTCTTCCAATTTATAAAGTGCCCTGCTCTATCCCTTTTTCTATCCAAAATGGATAACCTCACACTTGCTATATTGAATTCCATCTGCCACAACTTTGCCCATTTACCTAGTCTGTCCATATCTCCTTGCAATTTTATGCCATTATCTAGACTGTGTACAATGCCACCTAACTTTGTATCATCAGCTAATTTGGATATGACTTTCTATGCCATTATCCAAGTCACGAATGAATAATGTAAATAATTAACGGCCCAACACAGATGCCGATGGTACACCACTAGTCACATCCTGCCAATCAGAGTACTTAACCATATCTCACTCCCTGTCACTTGCCACTCAACCAATTTCCTAACCATGTAAATAATTTGCCCTCAATTCCATGGCGCATAAAGTTAAGTCTTTTGCATGGGACTTTATCAACTGCCTTCTGGAAGTCCACATAAATAACATCCATAGACATTCCTTTGTCAACTTCCTTAGTCACCTCTCCAAAATAATTCAATGAAATTTGTCAGGCACGACCTTCCTTTCATGATTCCACGCTGCCTCTCCCTGACCGACCAAAATTGAAGGTGTTCAGTTACCCTCTCCCTGAATATAGATTCCAGCAATGGAGAGGCAGTGACGTAGTGGTATTGTCGCTGGACAAGTAATTCAGAGACCCAGAATCATTTTCAGGGGATGCCGGTCTGGTGGTGTGAATGTGAGCACTGCCATTGGTGCAGAGCATTGGTTCCCCATTGGATCTGGCTGGTCATGTGCCTCTCGTCCGATTGGCTGGGACTAGTCATATGACTGCTCACCAATTGGTCAAGAGGCAAGTAGACCCCGCCACCGAGGCAGGGTATAAGTACCCAGAGTTCCCGGCGGTCGGTCTTTCTCTGTAGTCGACCACTGGGCTAACAACTAGCTGATTAAAGCCACAGTTTGGATCTTCATGATGTCTCGAGTCCAACTGATGGTACATCAATTTAATCAGCTAGAATTTTGGAATGGAGCTACGCATCAAGCCTGACTGCCTCCGCACCAGCCCGCATGCTTCAAATGCGTCTGCAATCTTTAAACACTGGCAGGCGGGTTACCTGACAACTGCGGCCGGCAAGCCCACCAAGGAGCAGAAACTCCACATCCTCCACTCATGCGTGGGCACGGCGATATACTCAATGATTGAGGACGAAAGCGATTATGATGCGGTCATGGAGATTCTCAAAGGACACTTTCTCAAGCCGGTCAACGAAGTATACGCACGGCATCTCCTGACTTCTAGACAACAGTTCCTGGTGAGTCACTCGACGAGTTTTACCAGGCCCTCACAGCTCTAGGGAGAACGTGCGCATGTCTCTAAGTTTCGGCGACTGAGCACATGGAACTTTTAATTAGAGACGCTTACATTGCTGGCATGCAGTCTCCTTCTATCTGCTAACGATTGCTGGAGAAGAACACCCTCAGCCTAGCTGAGGCACAGACCCTTGCAACCTCCCTGGAGGTTGCTGACCTGAACGCCCGCGCATATGCCCCCGGCCGCGCAGCAACCCCCTGGACTTCATGGCACGCACCACCCCGTCCTCCGTGGACCCCGACCCTCCCCAGGCTTGCGCTGCGGGTCACTCCGACAAACTCGTGGGGCCCCGTTGCTATTTTTGTGGCCTCTCCAAGCACCCCAGCCCGCGCTGCCCGGCCCGCTCCGCTCTGTGTAAGAGTTGCGGGAAGAAGGGCCACTACGCGGTGGTCTGCCAGACAAAGTCTGTCGCTGCTGTTCCGCGCAGCGACCGCGGATCACCCTCCCCCCCCGGACCCTCCTAGGGCCCAACGCCGCGCACCAACCTCTCCGGCCCGCCTCAACGGCCCCACGGTTCTCCCGACCCCCGCTCCCAGCTGCCCCGACCAGCCCGCAGACGGCGCTGACACGGCCCCCAGCCGCCACGAGGTTCCCACGGGCGCCGCCATCTTGGAGCCCCGGCTCCACGTGCGGGTCCTGGGCGCCGCCATCTTGGGCCAACACGGAAGGCCCTGCCAGCGATTACTCTGCCACCGAGGAGGATCTGGAACTCTCGCCACGACTTGCTTCCATCACACTCGACCAGTCGCGACCACGCACGCTCGCCAAGACTACGACAACGATCCAGCTGAACAGACACAAAACGAGATTCCTGCTGGACTCCAGGAGCACGGAAAGTTTCGTCCACCCTGACACGGTAAGAAGCTGCGCGCTCCCCAACTCCCTCAAACGCTGCCTGGGCTTCTTCTCCTATTACGCCCAGTGGGTCCCCAAATACGCCGACAAAGCCCGCCCCCTCATCCAGTCCACCTCCTTTCCCCTGTCGATGGAGGCCCGCCAGGCCTTTAGCCGCATCAAAACGGATATCGCAAAGGCCACGATGCATGCTAGCGACGAGTCCCTCCCATTCCAGGTCGAGAGCGACGCGTCTGACGTAGCTCTGGCGGCCACCCTGAACCAAGCGGGCAGACCCGTGACCTTCTTCTCCCGGACCCTCCACGCTTCCGAAATCCACCATTCCTCAGTGGAAAAGGAGGCACAGGCCATAGTCGAAGCTGTGCGATATTGGAGGCACTATCTGGCCGGCAGGAGGTTTACCCTCCTCACAGACCAACGGTCAGTGGCCTTTATGTTCGATAATGCACAGAGGGACAAGATCAAGAACGACAAGATCTTGCGGTGGCGGATCGAGTTGTCCACGGACAACTACGATATCTTGTATCGTCCTGGGAAGCTCAACGAGCCTCCTGATGCCCTATCCCGCGGTACCTGCGCCTGCGCGCAGGTTGACCGCCTCCGCTCCCTCCACATGGACCTCTGCCATCCAGGGGTCACCCGTTTTTACCATTTTATTAAGACCCGCAACCTGCCCTAATCCGTTGAGGTCAGGACCGTCACTAGGGACTGCCACGTCTGCGTCGAGCGCAAACCGCAATTCTACCGCCCCGAACGAGCGCATCTGATCAAGGCATCCCGCCCCTTTGAATGTCTCAGCATAGACTTCAAGGGTCCCCTCCCCTCCAACAACCGTAACACATATTTCTTGAGTGTTATCGACGAATACTCCCTTTCGCCATTCCCTGTCCCGACATGACCACAACAACCATCATAAAGGCCCTCCTATCCATCTTCTCCCTGTTCGGTTACCCCGCGTACATCCACAGCGACCGGGGGTCCTCCTTTATGAGTGACAAACTGCGTCAATTCCTGCTCAGCAGGGGCATAGCCTCAAGCAGGACGACCAGTTATAACCCCCGGGGTAACGGACAGGTCGAGCCGGAGAATGGCACCATTTGGAAGACCATCGTGCTGGCCCTAAGGTCCAGAGATCTCCCTATCCCCCGTTGGCAAGAGGTCATCCCCGACGCCCTCCATTCAATCCGGTCTCTCCTCTGTACTACCACTAATCAAATACCTCATGAACGTCTTCTTGTTTTCCCCAGGAAGTCGTCCTCAGGATCCCCTCTCCCGACTTGGCTGGCCATCCCCGGGCCCATCGTGCTCCGGAAGCATGTGTGGGTGCACAAGTCCGACCCGTTGGTTGAGCGAGTCCAGTTACTCCACGCCAACCCGCAATATGCATACGTGGAGTATCCCGACGGTCGCCAGGATACGGTCTCGCTTCGGGACCTGGCACCCGCCGGCGTGCGGCCTTCTCTCCCTACATCAACACCTCCCCCCCCCAACCCCAATTCCCCCCAGCGCCCCCCACACCCCAGCGCACATGCCCCCTCTCCCCCGATTACAGCATCTCCACCAGGGGTACGGAGACACATCTACGATCCGACGTTCCCGGAGGCAAGGACAACTACCGGCCCGACGTCACCGGCTCCACTGCGACGGTCCACCAGAACACCACGGGCATCCGACAGCCTGATCGTGTCCATCTGATGCGACCATGGGACAAATTTTGTTTTTGGACTTTGTTGTTATTCTGTTGCACCTTAAGTTAGTAGTAGTAGTATTGTTTTTTGCCACGAGCCAGTGGGCAGCCCACCTTTCTCGATTTTCGCTGCTCATACCACCAGTCCTCGGACCCCACCCCCCTCTCTCTTCCACTTACACACCGCACCCCGCCTTCTTTCTCCACAAGGGGTGAATGTGGTGGTATGAATGTGAGCACTGCTATTGGTGCAGGGCATTGGTTCCCCATTGGCTCTGGCTGGTCATGTGCCTCTCGTCCGATTGGCTGGGACTAGTCATGTGAGTGCTCACTAATTGGTCGAGAGGCAAGTAGACCCCGCCTCGGTACCCAGAGTTCCCGGCGGTCGGCCTTTCTCTGTAGTCGACCACCGGGCTAACAACTAGCTGAGTAAAGCCACAGTTTGGATCTTCATCGTGTCTCGAGTCCAATTGATGGTACATTAGCAGGTTCGAATCCAGCAGTGGCAGATGGTAAATTTTGATTTCAATAAAAAAATCTGGCATTAAAGGTCTTAAGGTGACCATAAAAACCGTTGTCATAAAAACCCATCTGGTTCACTGATGTCCTTTTGGGCAAGGAAATAGCTTACCTGGTCTGGCCGACATTAGACTCCAGAGCCACAGCAATGTGGGTGACTCTTAAATGCCCTCAGGGATGGGCAATAAATGTTAGCCCAGCCAGCGACACCCATATCCCATGATTGAAGTTTCAAAAAATTCCCATCACAGATGTTCAGCTAACCGAGCTATAATTTCCTGGTTTCACACTTAAAATGCAGAGTGACATGTGCAATTTTCCAATCCAGTGGGACTACTCCTGAATTTAGGAAATTGAAATATTAAAGTTAGAGCATCTACAACGTGCTTCCTCCCTCCCTTACTTCCTTGAACATCCTTGAAGAGAAACCGGGGATTTGTCACTCTTTATTTCCATTCATTTCCTAGTTACTGATGCTGTGCTTACGTTAATTGTATTACATGAATTGTATTAAGTTCCTGTCCTCAAATATTGACTATTAATTTTTTCGGAACTTGCGGCAAGATATCCTGCTTTTCAGCTCTAAATACTGAGGCAAAGCTCACGTTTCCCATTTCCTCCATTATCAATTACATCTCAGTTTTCAGCTTTTAGTGGACCAACATTGCTCTTAATCACCTGTTTCCCTTTATTTAACTATAACATTTCTTATTGATTTTCATGTCCCCTGCAAGTTTCCTTTCATAATCTCTTTTAGTAGCTCCTGTATAAGCTGTGTTGTGACCCTTTACTGCTCTTTGTATCTGTCCCATTTCTCTGGATCTGTGCTATGTTTTGCATTTTTACAAGTCCTTTCTTTTAGTTTTATGCTGTTCCGAACCTCTAATTTTCCACAGCTGTTTTCTTTTATGAAGTGGAGATTTCTGCTCTCAGGGATATATACTCACTCTGTATCTCATTAAATGTTTCTTTAAATATTCTCGTTTGACCCATGAAGAGATCTTCGCAGTTTACTGTGGAGAGTCTCGGTCTCATCCCATTAAGGTCAGCCGTACCCAAGTCTCAAATTCTAGGGCGCAATCCAGCAGCCACGATGCGCCCGAAAAGCAGCTCAGTGTGGCTGTTGAAAGCCAGAAGACCCTGCTGGCGAGACGTTGCGATGTGAATCCCGTCCACAATATGCATGATCACTTTTTGGCAAATCTGCATTTAGACTTAGGAGGTGAGCCTCACTCTAAAGTCCAGATTCCAGAGGTTCTCGAGGCTTTGGGGTTCAACCCCTTCGCCTCAGAGATCTTGGGTGAGTGCCATTCTGCACTGGTCCCTACAACCGGAACCAGACGGACGGCACTCATGGGTTCTT
The DNA here is from genome assembly GCF_902713615.1 of Scyliorhinus canicula. Lineage (NCBI taxonomy): Eukaryota > Metazoa > Chordata > Chondrichthyes > Carcharhiniformes > Scyliorhinidae > Scyliorhinus > Scyliorhinus canicula. The sequence goes on from NC_052171.1 coordinate 583,773, forward strand.
CCAGGAGATCGGAAGCACCCAGCTGCATGCCCTTTGGGAAGGGTGGTGTCCTGGCATTGTTGGTGCCACCTGGGTACACTGACAGTGCCACCCTGGCAGTGCCACCTAGGTGCCAGCCTGGCATTGGAAAGGTGAACATGTGATCAGGCCTCCTCCAAAACTGCATTCGGGGAGGGGAGGGAGGGGGGGGGGATGTTGGGGATTATTTGGGGGCCTCGAAGATTGGGACGCCATTTCTAAATGGCAATCTGATCTTGTTACAACGGGGAGCTCCCCAGTGTCCAAAATGAAGCTGTGTGGGGCCTCGGCCATGCATTCTCTGTTCAGGCCCCTTATTCAACGCGAGTCACATTGAATAACCATGTCTTTCTCGGCATTGCGAGTGCCAGAGAACATGTGGCTGAACGTTCTTGCTCGGGGACTTTGTTCCCTTTTGCGGGAATCGTGCCCCGAGTATCTGAATTTTGTTTTTCACTTTCAAACACTACATTGAATTTGATCATGTTGTGATCGTTATTTGATAAATGTTCGCTCACAGTTTGGCTACTAATTAAATTTAATTCCTCTCTCATAATTAAATCTCATATTGCCTGTCCCCTTGTTACATCTGAAATATATTGCTTCAGCATGGTGGTGCAGTGGTTAGCACTGCTGCCTCACTGCGCTGAGGACCCAGGTTTGATCCCAGCTCTGGGTCACTGTCTGTGTGGAGTTTTAACATTCTTCCCGTGTCTGCGCGAGTCTCACCCCATAACCCAAAGATGTACAGGGTAGGTGGATTGGCCAAGCTAAATTGCCCTTTTTTAAATATAAATTTAGAGTACCCAATTCATTTTTTTTTCCAATTAAGGGGCAATTTAGTATGTTCAATCCACCTACCCTGCACATCTTTCTTTTTTGAGTTGTGGGGGAGAAACCCACGCAAACACGGGGAGAATGTGCAAACTCCACATGGACATAAATTGCCCTTCAATTGGAAAAAATGAATTGGCTACTCTAAATTTATTTTTATAAAAATATATTGCTGCAGGAAATTATCCGATACATTCCAGAAATTCACGACCTTTCTGCTCTCCCCATCTCTGTGTAAGTTCAAATCCCCCATTAATGCTACTCTGCCTTTGTTACACACTTGCCTAAGTTCTGCAATTCTACAATCTAACACATCAGAACTGCTACTCGGGAATCAATACACAACACACATTCCAGTTTTAGATCCTTTTCTGTTCCTCAGTTCCACCCATACGGTCTCTACTGGATGCTTCCCCTCACTGTATTCTCCACTCAGGTGAGTTTTTCGAATCAGTGAGGTTATTCCACCCCCTCTGCCATCTTCCTTGGCCTTCCTGTAAACTTTATAACCAGTTTTATTTAGTTCCCAGTCCCCACCTCTCCATAACAGCTACTACATCATGATCTTCAATTTGAATTTGCGCCTGTAGCTCATCTAATTTATTCCTTCACTCCGTCCATTCTTACTTGTGCTAGTCTCTTTTATTTTTTTGCCTTGCTAATTATTTTTTTAACTGTGTCGACTCCCTCCGAGCCCCCCCCCCCCCCCCCCCCCCCCCCGATTTACTAGTTTAAAGTCCTTATGACCACTCCATTTATTCTTTCCGCTGGGACACTGGTCCCAGATCGGTTCAGGTGGACACCGTCCCAACGGTACAGTTCCCTCCTGTCTAAATACTGATGTCAGCGGCTCATAAAATGGAACACCTCTTTCCCACACCACTCCTTGAGCCATATGTTTACGCCCTATTTTTTCACCCCCATGCTAATTCGCATGCGACTCAAGTAATAATCCAGAGATTATAACCCTCAACAACCTGTTCTTTAATTTTGATCCTGATATAGAACATAGAACAGTACAGCACAGAACAGGCCCTTCGGCCCTCGATGTTGTGCCGAGCCATGATCACCCTACTCAAACCCACCCTACACCCGTAACCCAACAACCCCCCCCCCCCCCCCAACCTTACTTTTTAGGACACTACGGGCAATTTAGCATGGCCAATCCACCTAGCCCGCACATCTTTGGACTGTGGGAGGAAACCGGAGCACCCGGAGGAAACCCACGCACACACGGGGAGGACGTGCAGACTCCGCACAGACAGTGACCCAGCCGGGAATCGAACCTGGGACCCTGGAGCTGTGAAGCATTTATGCTAATCACCATGCTACCGTGCTGCCCAAACAAATTCCCCAAACAAATCCACGTGCCTAGTCTTGACTATGTTATTTGTCCCAACGTGGACCACAAAAATTGGATTCTCCACGTCCGTCTCCAATATCCTTTCAAAGCCGTTAGATGCACCTTACCCTGGCACCGATACAACATAGCATCCGAGATTCTCGGTCCTGCTTACAAATGATGTTATCAATGTCCCTAATTATAGAATCACCTTCCTCTAATCTTTTTGGAAAAATGTTTATTCTCCTCCATTTTCACATTTTCTCCCAAATTTGCATCCACCAACAATAAACAATAAGCAGGAACGAATATGTCAATCCCCATATCAACAACAACAATCCCACCCTTCCACCAACCCCCAAACAACTGCCCGCATGTTAACTTAAACAAATAACAAGGAATCAGGAATTACCCACAGTCACCATTAACACATACGGTCCCCTCCCCCCCCCCCCCCAACGCTCCCAAACCTCACCCCGCACTGATGTTTGATGTTATCCAACTCTTAAAAGTGCACAACGAATAACACCCCTGAATTGTAGAACCCCTCCATCCTTCCCCTCAGTTCAAACTTAACCTTCTCAAGAGTCAAGAATTCCAACAGGTCCCCCCGCCACGCCAGGGCCCAGGGTGGAGAGGTTGCTTTCCATCCCAACAGGATCCGCCTTCGGGCGATCAACGAGGTGAAGGCTACAACATCTGCCTCCGCACCCGTTTCCAACCTCGGCTGATCTGACACCCTGAATATGGCCTCCCGGGGACCCGGGTCCAGTTTCACGTGCACCACTTTAGAAATTACCCTAAAAACCTTTCAGTAATCTTCCAGTTTGGACAGGACCAAAACATATGAATGTGATTTGCGGGACTTCCTTCGCAACGTTCACACACATCTTCTACCCCCTCAAAGAGCCGGCTCATCCTCGCCCTTTTGAAGTGTGCCCTATACACCACCTTCAGCTGCATCAGCCCCAACTTCGCGCAGGAGGTGGAGGCGTTCACTCTTTGCAGCACCTCACACCAGAACCCCTCCTCTAAACACTCCCGCCCAACTCTTCCTCCCACTTTGCTTTGATCCCTTCCTGTGGTGCCTTATTCTCTTCCAAAATAGCCCCGCAAACCGCCAACACTACCCCCTTCTTCAATCCCCCAGCCATCAGCACCTCCTCCAGCAATGTGGAGGCCGGCTCCACCTGGAAGCTCTGCATCTACTTTCTGGCAAAATCTCGAACCTGCATGTATCTAAACATTTCTCCCTGCTCCATCCCATACTTCGCTCCCAGCTCCTTCAAACCAACCCCAAGAAACAAATCTTTTCGTATTTTAATCCCCTTCTCCTCCCATTTCTGAAAATTTCCGTCCCACTTCCGACTCAAATCTGTGGTTCCCCCGAATCGGCATTTCCCTTGACCCTGCCCCCAATTTGGTGTTGGCGAAACTGCCTCCAAATTCTCATTGAAGCTATTATTACCGAACTCCCTGAGTATTTCCCCGGAGCTATCGGGAGCGGCGCTGTTGCTAACGCCTTCAATCCTGACCCCAGACACAAAGTCTCCTCTATTCTGACCACTGGGAATCGACCCCTCTGACCCAGTTCTGCATCTTCTCCACATTCGCCACCCAGTAACAATATGTCAGGTTCAGAACACCCAAACTTCCTGCCTGCCTTCCACTGTGTAGCAGCATCTTTCTAACTCTGGCCACCTTCCCGTCCCATATGAACGAGGTAATCATTCCTTCAATCTCTCTGAAAAATGCCTTTGGCGGAAAAATCGGCAGGCATTGGAAAATAAAGAAATCGCAGCAACATATTCATTTAAACCACCTATACCTGACCTGCCAGTGACAGAGGGAGACCATCCCACCTTGCCAGATCAGCTTTCATTCTCCCCCCCCCCCCCCCCCCCACCTGCCGAGCAACCTGCACCCCCAGGTATGTAAAGTGAGTCCCTGCCCTACGGAATGGCAGCCCCCCACCCCCGGCTGAGACACCACAAAATACTCACTCTTGTCTAAATTTAATTTGCCGAGAAAGACCCAAACACTCTAAGCAGCTCAAGTATTCCCCCTATTGACACACTCTGTTCCGACACGTATAACAAGTCATCAGCATATAAGGACACCCCATGCTCTATCTCCCCCCCCCCCCCCCCCCCCCCGCACTATCCCTTTCCATACCCCCGAACTTCTTAATGCGATGGCACAATCGTGCGTGCAAACAGCAGGGGGAACATAGGACATCCCTAGTCCCATGGTGGAGAAAAAAGTATCTTGAGCTGATGTTATTTGTGCGGAAACTCACCCTCGGCTCCTTTTGTAGTAGATTTACCCAGTCCACAAATCTTCATCCAATCCCAAATTGCCCTGTCCCTCACCTGAACAATTTCCCTTGCCGCCTCCTCCCTCCAAAGCTGACCCGCTAATATATGTCACAGGTAACTCTCCCCTTCCCTGCCGCAGTGTCCCAAGTTTGGACTCATCAACCCTGAGCCACAATTCCTCGAGTATGTTAGCTTCAGAGGGAGGAAGCGGCAAGGGAAATTGTTCAGATGAGGGACCTCCAGCATCTCATCTATTACGCTCTGCCGCTCCAAGTACCTGAAAGACCTGAGGCTCCTCTATTTCGGAATTCAAGATCCCTCTACCTGCCTCACTTGCAGTCATACCCTTCTGTCCCTGACCACTGACCGAATTTGAAACACAGCATCCAGGTAACTCTCCCCTTCCCTGATGTGCCGTATTGTCCCAAGTTTGAACTCATCAATTCTAAGCCACAATTCCTCGAGCTCCAAACACTTGCTGCAGATGTGGTCATGGTAGCTTGCAATGGGATCTTCCAACTCCCACATCATGCATCTGCGAAACATCGCCTGCCCAACCATCTCTGATTTACTTACTTAATTTGTTTCTCATATTTCAGGGAAATTTCCTACCAGTCAATCAGGTCACAGCTTTCCTGTCACGTCACTTTTTTTCAGATTTTGTTTTCGTTTCAGTGGAATCCCAGAGTACATTATTTATACTCACAGCTCCAATGCTCCGTCCTTCCATGTCCGCTCTACCTCTACTCCCCGGTAACTCAATGTTCTAGGACTGCTGCAATTTATCTGCTAGCTCTCTGGTCTTGATCAGCTCCTGACCCATTGATCTGTGGATGTTGTAAAGGAAACAAGACACAGTATAACCTCCCTCCCACACTTCCCGAAACTCACATTTATCGTAACTCCCGAGTCTCATTCACTACTGCCTGCACTTTTGAGCTTCTATTCGTTCCCTCCCATTTCAGGAACCAAACTGAACCAGCTACTAACTGCCTTCATTAACTCCCCTGATTTGCCCCCACTAGGAGACTTTGTTTCTAATTTTTGTTGGACCAAAAAAGATGCTGCTTAAATGTCTACCCTTCAATTACCAGCACTTTGTGTTAGTTTTTAAGAAGGTAAAAGATTAAGATTTATTCTCTTAAGCGCCCATGCTTACCTCAATTCCAGAGTCTCACTCACTGCAGCCTGCACTGTTATGATTGCCGGAGATTCCCTGCAGTAAATACATTAGGAGGGATTATATGTAGTCCTAGCGAAGCAGGTGATAAAGCATCATCATGGGATATAGATGATGTAATTAATGGGAGGAGCCAAGTTTGTCTGTAGTTTGGTAGTCCCCTCGATATTTTAAGTTGAACAGCAGTTTTGCGAAATGCTGTCAGCTTGAACAGAAGCTTCTGATAAGACAGGATTTTCAGGTTTCTCTTAAAAGGTTCCCTCTCCAAAAAGTGGGCAAGGTGGAGATGAGGCCAAGATTAGATCAGCCATGATCTTAATGATAAACTGTACAGTAATTCTGGGCGTCAATTCAAAGCCCGATGGATGAGGAAGCTTTTAAGCACGATCCCCATGTGATGTTACCTGATCCCATCTGATTCCCGTACCAGCCTCCCCGGACAGGCGCCGGAGTGTGGCGACTCGGGGCTTTTCACAGTAACTTCATTGAAGCCTACTCGTGACAATAAGCGATTTTCATTTCATTTCATTTCAAAATAGTATGGGTACAATAGACCTCCTTAATACCAAGAGCCAGGAAATAGCAATTAAATGTCTTTCTCTGACTGCCCTCCACTGAAAAGGATGCAGCTTCTGACATGACGTGGATTATGCAGCAGTCTTAACGCAGTGAAAGGTCCATGGCCCTTCACAGGGGTGTTGTCAACATTTGCGACAGCTTCACATATTCGGTCAGACAGGCATTATCTCGGTCCAAGAGGTAGATTTTAAGGAGTGTCTTTGAGGAGCAGCAATAGAGAGGGATTCAAAGTTTGGGGGCCCAAGGAGTTGAAGGAATGGCCACAAAGAGTGGAGTAAAGGAAATTGGAGATGTGCAATGAGCCAGAACTGGATGACTGCAGAGATCTTGGAGAGTTCTAGGACTGGGGGAGATTACAGATATAAGAAACGGTTAGGTCATGGGAGTGACATGTAAAAACAAAGTACAGAATGTTAAAATCATGGGGTTGCTGAAAAGGGAGCCAATGGAAGCCAGTGGTGCAGCCATTAGGGTTAAAGGGATTCAAAGCACAACCACAATCAACAGCCAACTCTCACCTTGATTTAAAACTACTAACTTTGGCAAGTTTCCTGCCACAAGCGCCCAGTAACCTATTGTTCGTGCTATTCATTTCATCAAGATTTCTGAATTGCCATGATCTTCTTCTTCCCCTCTGTGCCATGTCCTGGTGCCTTGTTTGGTTGCCAATGCCACCTACTTCTCCTGAACATACTTGAAAAAAATGACACCAAAACATTGAGAAAGACAGCCAAGCTGGTCAATTGAATGATCCAAACAGTGGGCCTGACTTAGCTCCTGCGCTCTCAGCCTGCTGCTGCCACCTATCTGTCACGAGAACTAGCAGAGTTTAGGATAAACTAATTTATAGAAAGGAGATGTCATCTGGCTCAGCAGTGATTCTGCATTCAATTCAGTGATATACAAATACAAGGAGAATTTTTACATTGAAAACTGCTTTGTTTTAATTCAACACTAAGTGGGGACAGAAGTCCACAAAGCATCCAGTGAAAATGGTTCCAAATCTGGCATCACACGTGCATGATTTCTGCAGTTAAAACATCATCAGGATCATGACAAATTTGGTGATTATTTCTTATTCTTATCACTTTGCTATTTACTTTAACGTATATTTATTGATTATCTGTGGGCATCCAATTCTTTCCAATCCAAATTTGAAAGTGGAAAAAAGAGATTTCCCATATAGAATTCCTCTGCACCCTTTTCAGAGTAAGAGTAGTAATAAGAGGACAGACAAGCAAGGCATCACCTGATGTCATGACACCAAACCACTAACACCAATATAGTGACACATTCCTACCTATTGTCCCACAAATGATATTGCCATTGGCTGCACTTCACAAAGAAATGACACGTAGACACACCACGCACACAAGCTTTCAAATTCCACTCACTCTGACACAATTAAACAGCAATGTGTTTTATTAGCAGTTCATGTCAGTAAAACACAGTATTTTATCAACCTTCCCTAACAGGATAAATCACAAGACCTTGATTGAACACAACAATGGAAGAAGGGAGAAAAGCACAAGAGCAGAACCCTATCGTCAGGAATACCATGAAAACACAAAGTAGCTTTTTTAATAAGAATACAACACAGGATTGGAGGGGTGAAAGCCATCGATGCGACATTTCAAAACTACAATGAGTTTTAGAGCATCAAGTCACTGCAGTCAATTAATCTTTGAAAACCCCCAAATATGAATTAGGCTCATTCAGTGGTAAACTCAAGCAAGCTGTCAGTGAACATACTGCTAGCCCATGTTGCATTTCCAGTCTGCAAAATGAGAGGAAAAATGCACTCTTAAGCACCCATAAAGACAACAGTGAATCTTGTCGGGCAAAACCTCATGACATAGTGCTATGGGAAAGTGAACCATCCCACAGGGCAGCAGGGAAGGGATTTCCTTGGGGTGGAAGGATGATAGCCTGTGAACAGACCAAGAAAGGCACAAGCTTGTTAGTCAGACAGCCTCACCATTGAAAGCCTATTCTTCTGTTCTCAGAATTTATCTCAGTACAAGTTATGTTTAACAATGCTGTGTGGAACTCAAGAGTTGGGAAGCAAATAGCATTCTCAAGCTAAAAAAGATGCTGGAAATTTACAGTTGGCCCCTCAGAAGGTGAAACTGAAAAGATGAATTAATATCAACCTGTCTTTTCATTTTTCAACTTTGCATTGACACCATTTCACTTCGAATTTTCAGCCGTCAGTTTTTCCCCACAAATAACTAAATCTTCCCCATGGACCCAATTCCTCAGCTGCTGCATATTTCGTAATTTTATCATTCCAATTACCATACGTATGTATTTTCAATGACAAATGTTGATCAACTTGAAATTTAAACACTGTTAAACATAATTTGAACCATATTTGCACACTGCTATTCCTCTTTGCAGAGTATAAACTACATATACGGAGAACAAAGTGCATTCTGGCACCGATTTACTGACCATCCCTTAACTGAGAGTTCATCTGGATTACAACTACTGCCGTACTGATCACAAATTAACTTTGCAATTTTTCTCTTGCGCGTGGCTTTTTTTTTAAACTCATGTTTGCAATCCTCTTAAATCATTTTGCATGTCTGTAAAATTAAAGGAACTGACTTATTCCTCAATTGCATGGGGTTGTTTTGGTTCATTCAGCTGCATAGCACCCAAACATGAAAACCCAAAGAGAAAACATGAGTGACAACTCTATTGCAGGAGGATGCACAACTCCAAGGAAGTCACTGCTCTTTCCCTCAAGTCAGACGGATGCAGAGGTTCCTTCATCTCTGAAATACTGTGTGTGTCATACTGCATCAGGCATGGGTTTAAGATCAACAAAGTGTTTTGCTCTTCATTTCACTGTTGGTGATAAAAATAATACTGGGAGTGGGTTACGCAAATCCAGGATTGTTTGTCCACAGTAACCATCACAGGCTCTTAAAAAAAAAGGATGAAAAAAGATGATGGCTCCGCCAACACCATTGCACAATGGAGACTCAGCCAAGCGTTGTAATATTCGCATGGCCACCAGGAGGCATCACGATCCGCTGGCCAGTACGGCGAGGCAGATTGTCATCTACCTGTGCACCTGTTGAAAAGCGCGAAGAATTAGAATGCAGACAGATGCATGAAAAAAGACATTTGATTCTCCCCACCTATTTCCATGTCTTCCCCGCCCCCACCCTGCAACACACCCATTCATTCAAATGGCTAAGTGCACAACATTCTGTGTAAAAGCTTTTGGCAGCACGGTGGCACTGTGGTTAGCACTGCTGCCTCATAGCACCAGGGATCTGGGTTCAATTCTGGACTTGGGTCACTGTCTGTGTGGAGTTTCCACTTTCTTCCTGTGTCTGCGTGGGTTTCTTTTGGGTGCTCTGGATTCCTCCCACAGTCCAAAGATGTGCGGGTTAGATGGATTCGCCACGCTAAATTGCCCGTTTGTATCCAGAGACATGCAGGTTAGGTGGGGTCAAGGCGTAGGGTGGGGGAGTGGGCCTAGGTAGGGTGCTCTTTCAGAGGGTCACAACAGACTCGATGGGTCAAATGACCTCTTTCTGCACTGGATGAATTCTAATTCTTAAGCTCAAGGTGCACATTTGCCATTCTCACTCAGGATATGTGAATTTCCAACAAAGCCTGGCTCATCTTGACACACTGTATGAACTGCAAGAGTGAAGCCCAAAACATTGACCAGCTTTCTTCTAACTCTAGTTGAAGTGAGCAATTTCTGAAGGGCACTATTGTTATTGCTGCATTCATTGTTGTTCCTCTCCCTCTCCTCAAAGAACTGGACACTCTCTGCTCTGTACCTTCCCTCTGGTAGTCTTAAGAGTAGTGGCAGGTGACATCCTGCCATTAGCTGACTCCCACATTCTCTAACAGAGACAACTGCATATAACCCAGCAGTGAGAGCATGTCCACACCTTATTTGTAACCCAGGTGAACTTGGCAAAGCACATTTCACCAAGAGAGGCCTGTCAACTTTCAAAATGACTCCATCCGAGATAGACTGGAGAACTCCATCCATCACTGTATTACATGGCTTATGCCATCACAGGTCACAAAGACTGCAAACATAAATTAACTTGTTCCTCATATATGATGGATCTGCTACTTCAGTACAATATCAAGGCTGGGAGCTAAAGCAAATACTAAATACAATAGCAACACACTAATATGTTGAGAGGTAATAAAACAGGAAACACACATTTACCAGACAAACTGAATCCTGACTGGTGCAGATTTCGCACTGGTGGTGCTTGCTGCTTGGCAGGTGAAGTCCTGGCAGAGGAAGCAGGCGTAATGGATTTGGGAGTCACTGAAACCTCACAGACCGGACCATCATAGAGCCCTCGGGGGACTCCTCGCAGTTCTGTTAACTGGGAGGCAGAAATTGACGCGTTACAAATTATCTATGATTGACATGCTGATAAAAAACAATATCTGGTGCTGTTTACATGCAACGTATGCGGTGCAACAGTTCAATGTGCTGAAACTGATGGAATTAAATGGGTTCAAGTCACTTGGTGTGAAATAAATAAACCATAACAATTCTTCGTCGAGAGCTCCGCTTTTTGCATATTCATCAATTAAACTGTGCAAGTGGCACAAGGGACATGGGTTCAAGTCAGAGAACAGCCGTGTCAAGAAATATGTTTTCTTAGAATGCTCAATGCATAGAATAGCTCATGGATGCTCAAAATTGAGGCCCATTAAGGAACAGTTTGAAGCCATGTTGGGGAGATTGAAGGCCGGGAGAGGCAGGGTGTTCATTCTCAAGAAGCATCAAGCTTGCAATGACACTTCTCCTCTGCTGGAAACCTCACTTTGCCTCCAACACCCCCTAAGACTGGAGCACCATACAAATATAGAGGTTAATCATGTCGCCCAGTCTTTCATTCATGGGATGGCAAGGGTTGACTCTGCTGGCATTCAATAGTAGTACCCTGTTCTGTTCCAAAGAGAAGTGCATTTTTGCTATGGTTTCTGCAAAGCTGTGTTTTTGGGAGAGTCTTCCTGTGCTTTGCTTCCATATCAGGTTAGGACATATCTTGGCTGACACTCTACTGTGCGTAACAGAATAACAGGCAGCATGCTGGCACTACTGCCTCACAGAGCCAGGGACCTGGGTTCAAATTCAGTCTTGGGTGACTGTCTGTGTGGAGTTTGAACATTCTCCCCGTGTCTGAGTGGGTTTCCTCTGGGTGCTCCAGTTTCCTCCCACAGTCCAAAGATGTGCAGGGTTGATGGATTGGCTATGCTAAAGAGTTGAGGAAAGACTGTTCTTCTTAAAATGATGCTGCAGGATCTCAACTGTCCACTTGATCCAGGCCTCACTTTAATGTCTCATGTAAACGACAGTTCCCCACTGCGCTGCACCGGCAACCTTGATTATGAGCTCAAATCCCACGGAAGAATCAATAAAAGGATTGTGGTTATCTTAAAGTAACACAAAGTGATTACAGGATTAACAACTTCATGATGAGTACAGAAGTTGTTCCAAGAATCAAATTTGCGCAGTTTTCAATGACACTGAAACAGCTGATGTGTGCAGTCAGGTTTTGCTGAGTCACAGTGTCATGGATTTGCCAAGTAAAAGCAGTTTTAAAAAATCGAGCAAGAAATGATCAGATTCTATCTACTCAGCAACAGTATGAAATTTGCCTCAAGACAGTAGTGGATAGTATAGTCTTGTTCATGTACATATGTATTTTCTTTAATTCACTAAATAGTCTTTAATAATTGTTACACGCTAACTACTTATTTTTACTGGGGTTTTACCTGACTCCTCACATCATTCCAAAAACAAAACTATATACCTTGAACTGGTAATTTAAGTTGGGATTCATCAGCGTGGTTCATGACACAGAGGCATAAACTGAACTTCAACAGGGCATCTTGCCAACAGATTATCAATACAAAGTCAACACCAGACCACTTTCAATCCTCATATGGGACAATGTATAAACACCATTACCTTGTTCCTTGCTTTGACCCTCTTGTACACATAGTCGGGGAATGGTTTCTTGGGGATAAAGCGTCCAGAGCCCTCAGTAGCATGAACCATACCATCCTCAAAGACAATTTTACCTTGGCTAATGACAACCAAGGGTGCCCCACGACACTCCATTCCTTCAAAAATATTGTATTCCACTGCCTATTTGCAACAAGGGGAAAAAACATTGAGAGCAGCAAGGTTACATGTGCACATCTGCAAAGTAATTGCAGAAATTCTGAAAAACCAGTGGTTCACTCACTTGCTATCCAAATCTGAAGAGGAAGCACTGACAACTTATTTGACTGTGAAAGGCATTACTACCGAAAACAATCCCGTCTTCCTTCATTCAACAAGCCCATACACAGACATGAGAGGTCACAGTACAGTGATCAACAGCAAGAAACCCAGCAAACTACTTTACCCTTTCCATTTCAGGAATGTTGAAGTCCACTGAGCTCATCCAATTCAGTACAGACCAGGGATAGATCTGATATGACTCTCTGAACTGAATCTATCTGTTCACACTACCAACCTCTGTCTGTTTTGCATTCTTCACACTTTGTCATCACTGCTCAGTTGTTATCTTCATCAGCTGTCTTTTTGTTTTCCCATTCCCAAATGCGTCATATTTCTAAAGTGTGATCCAGAATGCACCACCACAAAGGATAGTGGAAGAAACTTTGGAAGTGATGATAAAAGGACTGGGACTAACTGGATAGCTCCACCTGAGTTGGCACAGGCCTGATGGGCTGAATGACCTCCTCCTGCGCTACATTATTGTATGTGAAGTAAAAACAACAGAGGTTCCAGCACAATCTCTGGGACTCAAAACCAATTGCACCAATCTCAAAAAGCATCCAACAGCTATTTGCTTCGGTCCACTGGCCATAATTTGAATTTATTTCTAGCAGGTCAGCTACCAAATTTGAGGGCCACATTACTTACGTAACCAACACTTAGTGAATTGCTGGGAATTTCCTGAGAAATTCACTCCACTATTACTTCTGCAGAAATTATAGAACAATAAGATGTGCATAAAGAAGAAAGAACAATACAGCACAGGAACAGACCCTTCGGTCCTCCAAGCCAGTGCCGAAGATGCTGCCCGTCTAAACTAGAATTTTCGGCACTTCCGGGGGTCTGTATCCCTCTATTCCCATCCTATTCATGTATTTGTCAAGATGCCCCTTAAACGTCACTATCGTCCCTGCTTCCACCACCTTCTCCGGCAGTGAGTTCCAGGCACTCACTACCCTGTGTAAAAAAAAACTTGCCTCGTACGTCTCCTCTAAACCTTGCCCCTCGTACCTTAAACCTATACCCCCTAGTAATTGACCCCTCTACCCCGGGAAAAAGCCTCTGACTATCCACTCTGTCTATGCCCCTCATAATTTTGTCGACCTCTATCAGGACGCCCCTCACCTCCGTCATTCCAGTGCGAAGATATTAAGTTTATTCAACCTCTCCTCATAGCTAATGCCCTCCATACCAGGCAACATCCTGGTAAATCTCTTCTGCACCCTCTCTAAAGTCTCCAGATCCTTTTGGTAATGTAGCGACCAGAATTGAACACTATACTCCAAGTGTGACCTAACTAAAGTTCTGCACAGCTGCAACATGACTTGCCAATTTTTATACTCAATGCCCCGGCCAATGAAGGCAAGCATGCCGTATGCCTTCTTGACTACCTTCTCCACCTGTGTTGCCCCTTTCAGTGACCTGTGGACCTGTACACCTAGATCTCTCTGACTGTCAATACTCGAGGGTTCTACCATTAACTATATATTCTCTACCTGCATTAGACCTTCAAAAATGTTACTTCACATTTGTCTGAATTAAACTCCATCTGCCACCTCTCCGCCCAAGTCTCCAAACAATCTAAACCCTGCTGTATCCTCTGACAGTCCTCATCGCTATCCGCAATTCCACCAACCTTTGTGTCGTCTGCAAACTTACTAATCAGACCAGTTACATTTTCCTCCAAATCATTTATATATATTATGAACAGCAAAGGTCCCAGCACTGATCCCTGCGGAACACCACTAGTCACAGACCTCCAATCAGAAAAGCACCCTTCCATTGCTACTCTCTGCCTTCTATGACCTAGCCAGTTCTGTATCCATCTTGCAAGCTCACCCCTGATCCCGTGTGACTTCACCTTTTGTACCAGTCTGCCATGAGGGACCTTGTCAAAGGCCTTACTGAAGTCCACATAGACAACATCCACTGCTCTACCTGCATCAATCATCTTTGTGACCTCTTCAAAAAACTCTATCAAGTTAGTGAGACACGGCCTCCCCTTCACAAAACCGTGCTGCCTCTCGCTAATACGTCCATTTGCTTCCTGTCTCGAAGAATTCTCTCCAGTAATTTCCCTACCACTGATGTAAGGCTCACCGGCCTGTAGTTCCCTGGATTATCCTTGCTGCCCTTCTTAAACAAAGCAACAACATTGGCTATTCTCCAGTCCTCCGGGACATCACCTGAAGACAGTGAGGATCCAAAGTCTGCCGAATTTCAAAAATCATGGTAGAGGAGGAGAAGCTCTCATGAAATTCCTGCTAAACATTTCCTAAACAGTCCAGAGTATAAATAAAGCTTTGTGTCACTTGATGAAAATAACAACATTGGACAATGATTTATTTGCTTGTGCAAAAAATACTTGGCTGAAGTGGCTGACTGCTGTATTAAATAGGACACAAAGCTGTCAAACTACCAGGCTATGGTTCTTTGCCGTGATGGTCTTGACGATGTCAGGGTCCCAGATCACAAGGTCGGCATCTGAACCCACTGCAATGCGTCCCTTCCTTGGGTACAAGTTGAAAATCTTGGCAGCATTGGTGCTGGTCACTGCTACAAACTGATTTTCATCCATTTTCCCAGAGACCTGTGTGGTTTTGTGACAAGAAACATTTCAGTTAAAGAACATTGATCGTGAGAGACATCATGAAGACATCTAACAGTTAACTATTGGGCTTTATTAATTCATGGGATGTGGGCGTCACAGTTGGCCAGCATTTATTGACCATCCCTCAGACATTTAAGTATCAACCACACTGCTGTGGGTCTGGAGTCATATGTTAACCAGACTGGGTAAGGACAACACATTTCCTTCCCTGAAGTTTTTATGACAATCAACAATGTTTTCATGGTCATTATTTTTAATTCCAGATTTTTACTGAAATTAAAAATCTGCCCTGGTGGGATTTGAACCAGGCCCCAGGGCATTACCCTGGGTCTCTGGATTACTCATCCAGCAACAATACCACTATGCCATTGCCTCCATATTTAATCCACATGGTATATTATTATGCTGCAGGTGCATTCCTCACAAAATCCAATTTTCACTGGACTAGATCATTCAGTGATTTACTTTTCGGGACGGCTGAAGGTAAGGAATGCCATAGGGAGTTGCGCACATTCCTCCCTTTTTAGCACCTTTCTTCTAATATCTAGGCTTGCCTTGAGGAGCAATTTACATCTCAAGCTTCAGTAAAAAGTTCTCTCTTAGTTGCCTCCTTTCAGGTCTCATAGCTTGTAAGCAATTTTGTCAGAACCTAATGCTCTATTGTATGAGGCGTGGGGTCCTCCCCTGCAGTGTCTCCACAGCCTGAGCCCCATCAGCACTTTGCTTTTCATTCTTTCCATGACATATAAGAACATAAGAACATAAGAACTAGGAGCAGGAGTAGGCCATCTGGCCCCTCGAGCCTGCTCCACCATTCAATGAGATCATGGCTGATCTTTTGTGGACTCAGCTCCACTTTCCGGCCCGAACACCATAACCCTTAATCCCTTTATTCTTCAAAAAACTATCTATCTTTACCTTAAAAACATGTAATGAAGGAGCCTCAACTGCTTCACTGGGCAAGGAAATCCATAGATTCACAACCCTTTGGGTGAAGAAGTTCCTCCTAAACTCAGTCCTAAATCTACTTCCCCTTATTTTGAGGCTATGCCCCCTAGTTCTGCTGTCACCCACCAGTGGAAACAACCTGCCCGCATCTATCCTATCTATTCCCTTCATAATTTTAAATGTTTCTATAAGATCCCCCCTCATCCTTCTAAATTCCAACGAGTACAGTCCCAGTCTACTCAACCTCTCCTCATAATCCAACCCCTTCAGGTCTGGGATTAACCTAGTGAATCTCCTCTGCACACCCTCCAGTGCCAGTACGTCCTTTCTCAAGTAAGGAGACCAAAACTGAACACAATACTCCAGGTGTGGTCGCACTAACACCTTATACAATTGCAACATAACCTCCCTAGTCTTAAACTCCATCCCTCTAGCAATGAAGGACAATATACTGTACTTACCACAGCTTTATCCCAAACAATGGACATTCTCTCCTCAATTCCATTGGTACCTTCAGGGATCAGGGTGAAGTCGTCCTTTCCTAAAGCCTTCTGAGAGGTGTTGAAAGTACAGTGTGCACTGCCAGTGACCTGAAGATCACCACTGCAAATACAAGGACACACCGAGGGTCAACAAGGATGGTTACCTACATTCATTCAGCACACTGACTGACAAACCATTTTCTTTTGAACAGACCATCACTACCTCATGAATTGCTGTAATGAGCTGCACAAACCACAACGATTTGGTCTGCTGATAATTTCTCAATTCAAAAGTTAGAAACACCAAGCGTTGCATCACTGGAAAAAAAAATTAGTTAAACTTCCAAGACTCATCCACCAATCAGTGAACCCTGTTTGAAGTTCGTTCGGGCAGGAATTATAAGATACAACTTGGCTCGACTGTTAAACTCCTCCCTGCTGACTGGGCCACCTGGATGCTGTGGCAAGGTAACAGCAACATCCCAGCAAGACTCAGTGCTGGCTGTAGCTATTTGGGTAGCACTCCCACCTCTAAGTCAGAAGTTGTCAGTTCAAGTCTCATTCCAGAGACTAGAGCACAAAAATCTATGCTGACCTCCCAGTGCAAGTACTGAGGTAGCACTGTGATTTGGGTGAGGCAATAAACCAAAGGCAATTGGCTCTTTCCGGCAGATATATAAGAGGGTAGCAGTGGAAGGTGTTTTTCTCAATGGAGGTCTGCAACTAGTGTGTTCCGCAGGGATCAGTATTGGTACCTCTGCTCTTTGTAATATATATAAATGACTTGGAAGAAATCATAGCGGGTCTGATTGGCAAGTTTGCGGAGATACTAAGATTGCAGGAGTTGCGGATAGTGATGAATACCGTCAGAGAATACAACAGGATATCTAATAGATAGGCTGCAAAATTGGGCAGCGAACTGGCAGATGGAATTTAACCTGGAAAAATGCAAGGTGATGCATTTTGGTAGATCCAATTCAGGTGAGAGCTATAAAATAAATGGCAGAACCATCAGGAGCATAGACACAGAGATCTGGGCGTGCAGGTCCACAGACCTTAGAAGTGGCAGCACAGGTGGAAATGGTGGTAAAGAAAGCATATGGCAGGCTTCCCTTCATAGGACAGGCTAACAAGTATAAAAGCTCGTAAATTAGGTGACAATTATATTGAACTTTGGTTAGGCCACATTTGGAATACTGTGTCCAATTCTGGTCACCACACAACCAGAAGGATGTGGAGCATTGAGGAGAGTACAAAAAAGGTTTACCAGGATGTTGCCTGGTATGGAGGTTATTAGCTATGAAGAGATATTGAATAAAGTGGGAGAAGGTAGGTTTACAAAGTAAGTGGGTAGGATGGAAGTTAGGAGTGGTTTTAATTCTTCCTGGGTAATCATTGCTGCAGTTTGTAATTTAAATCGTACTTTTAGATGGTTCCAATTAAGGGCAATTGCCCAACAGAAATTTGAAGTTGCTGGGCAATCCTTACCTGAGGACCTCTGCAGGGGTGGTGGGCGGGGGATTCCCCAGCTAATCTTTGGAGTAGTGCCCAGTTATAACTCACAGAAGCTTGGACACTACATGTCTGTTTATGAGAGCTTGCTATGCACAAACTGGCTGCAGTGTTTCCTACATTAGCTAAACCTCAAAAGCATGCCATTAGCTCCAAAGGGTTTTGGATCAACCTGAGGATGTGAAAGCATAATTTAAGTACAAGAATTATTTTCTTTTTTCACTACCTATGAAGAGAAAGGAGTAGAAAAGTGGAGCAAAACTGAGGAGCAGGGGTGGGGGTGGGAACATTTCAGAAACCTCTCCAATTCTCATTATTGGTTTCAGGATTAAATTATTGTGGAGCTGTGTGACTCAAGGACGATGGAACAAACAAACAAGCAATAAGAATAACGATATGGGGAACTGATGAAAGGAGGAGTTGAGCGCTGTGCAATGCATCTTTCCATACACACAATAATTAACAGTACACATCAGTGTGAAACTGTCAGTATCTTCAGAGAGAATAGTGGACCCTTCTGTTTTTGCAGCCAAGGTTCAATTCACAAATCCCAGGACATCTCATTGGAATAGTTGCAAAATTGTGAACATTCCAAATCAGGGCGAATGTGTCTTTACTTCTTAGAACCCAGTTACTTATTTTGCAAAATGCAATCTAGATGTTCAATTGCTTCAATGCAAAATGCCTTCCCAAATAAACCTTTCACTGTTTTATCCTATTTCCTTGTTCTAATATCCTGTTTTCCTTGAATGAACATTTCAAATTTCCTTTACATTCCATATCTATCTCATTAACTTCACTAAAAGGTTTCCAACTGTCTCCTTGACTCCATGTTCTGCCCTTTTATATCTTCCCTCTTCAAATAGATACAATTCGCATTTGTGTTCTGCCTGCAGTCTCAATAGCCACTTGTGGTCAATTGTTCCATGCCCAAATAATATTGGGTGTGATTAGATTTGTTGTACTTTTCCCATTAGTTCACCCATTGATTACTTGTGAGTCAATTCAATCATCAATGATTGCTGTGGAATTCTAAACTCTACTTGGCATTAAAACCGTTCAGTTATGGATTTTGCTTAAATTGACCCAACTTGTGAATGCATAACTGTCGATGCTCAGGAAGACGTGTGAAGATAAGATCTGCAACTCAAGTGATTTTACCAACAATACCAAACGTACCAAGATAGCAAGGAGTTCAGGTAGTCTGGAGTGGTTGGATCTGGACTCAGTGGAGGGGACGTCACAAATGCAGCTGCCTTGGCCCAGTTCTTGCTCCAATAATGAGATCCATCGGTTCCCAGGCTTGCAGTGATCGGCTCTCCATACACAACAGCGCCTGTCAGGAGGAAAAGGCAATGTTGAGAGTTCTTTTTTCCAAATAAAGACTTGAATTGAAAAAAGGTTGTCCATTTTCAAACCTTTCTGCCACCTGGAGCTGAATGAGAAAATGGACTGCTTTTAATTTCATTGTTCATGGATTCCGCTTATATTCAGATCATACACAAATACACACACGCAGTGCCAGTTTTTTTGTTCAATCATTACATTTCTGGTTAGGAGGGAGATATTGATTCCTCTGGCAAGTGGGCAGGTAATTAAAGGTCAGATTTAAAATTATCGCCAAAAGAGTTAGAGAAGAAATATGGAGCAATTTCTTCGCACACAGGACTGTTAAGATCTGGGAGACACAACATGAAAAGTATCAGATTGCATAGGAACTCTCAGAAGGGAACCGGGCGTTTTCTTCAACAAGTTGTGGTAATCACCACTGTTGTGTATATTAGGAAAAGTGTGTCAAGACCCTGTACTACAGGTACAGGGGTAGTTCCCTGCCTGCTGGCTCCGCCTAGTAGGCGGAGTATAAATATGTGTGCTCCCCGT